>NC_045640.1:3986264-4307911 GCF_009829145.1 Chiroxiphia lanceolata
GCTGTAGGAGCATTTCTGTCCCTCTGTTGACTCTATGGGGCACTCAACAACTAACTCAGAGTTGTAAAAAAACCTCAGCTCAGATGGGCTGTCTCTGTCCTTCATTTCCTTTCCCCATATGAACAGAAGGACACGGTGCTGTGACTCCATCCTGCACTCACCTTGATTAGGGTAGGTTTCAAGACTAATAACCGGAGTCTTTACTAATTAATTAATAACAAGCTGCATTTATCAACTTTCTTTGTAAGAATTTCTGTGACTTCAAGCAAATGCTGTGAGCACAAATCTCCTGGCAAAGCACAGATTTCAGCCCTTGAAACCCAGTTTAAAGCCACAGCTCTTGTGATTACACTGAGAAAACCAGGGAGAACAGTTCAGCAATGCTGATGACAAACAGCACTCCAGGGAGCAATATGAGGAAAATGTTTTTATTCTGCACTGAACAGGGTTGGAGGATGGAGGTGGGGGTGGTGGCAGGGCTATTTTATGATTCTCTTGTTTTCTTGTGTACTTTATACTTTCATATATCATTTCCAAAATAAGTGGATGGGAGCCTGGAGAGGTGGTAAATATTCCTAGCTCCATTACTTGCTTACTGCAGCAAATGAAGCAGTTTCTTAACCTCCCTGTACCCCAAATATCCCATTTGTAAGACAGGGTTTGCCCTTTTACATTTACAGAGCACTTTGGGACTCATGGGACTGTTATCACCATATCTAGAGCAAAGCCAACAGCTCAAAACACACAGTCCTGATGCTGATGGTCACAACACAAACTGTGAGGATTATCCCTACCCAGAGAACAATTACAGACTGTAAAAAAAATCTTGGCCACTTAAATATATTCTCTAGTTTTCCTGTCCACTCAAGGAAAAAAAAAAGAAGAGAGGAAGGAAGAGGGAATAAAAAAAGGCACTTCAAAAGTCCAATCCCTTTGCCCAAGAGCACTGAGATCTTAAAGCCTCCTGTACAAAATCCTACAGCTCCCAAGGTAGGGAAAGATCAAAACTGCAGCTTAACCAGCTCTTCTTTACAATAAATCTGATCACATTAGTCATTTCACAAAAATAAATCTTTCATTTTTGTTTCACTATGATTTTCCCTTTTCATTTTTACCTTTAATGGGTAAATGTTTGAATAAAAAAAATTAGGTACAAGGAGGACAAGCCGGTCGCAGAAGGATGAGACTGTAAGGTGGAAGCTCTGGAAAGGGTCACCACCTCATAGGGAAGGTTTAAACTCAGACCCAAGGGTTCACTAATCTGCTTAAGGATGTATAACAACTTCTACAGTGTCCTGGCTTGGAGGGAGTTTGTTTAATTTCAAAGCTTTGCTCTTGATCTTTTAGAGGGAAAAACAAAAAGAGAAATAAAAATAAAGTGTAAGCGGGAATATATTTCATTTTTCACTGCTGTGAGTTGTGTCATTGCAGAGGAGGAAGAAGTTTGGTTTGATATTGCCTGAACTGCTCAATAAAAGCCAATGACAATATGTCAGGGAAGAAACAAGACAACAAGGCAAGAAGTCAAAGAACCTAAAGGTGCCATCCTATCCTTAACACTTTAACTCAGCTTTCTGGGCCTGATTCTGTGCCAGCTCACACCCTGACACCTCTGACAAAGGAGTTCAGATGTCTCCAAAGCAGGATCATCTCCTGTCCCAGCCCCATCTTTAGCCATTCCACCTAATTTGCAACACTTTTCATAAGTGGGTGTTACTTTCCTGTGTGTTTTACAGAATCAGGCCCCTGATTTTTGGTGGACTAGCTGTGAAGAGACAGATTGAGACAGATGTAAAAACACAGAGATGTGTTTGGCATTCAGGCAAGTTGTTCATCTTCACATCAAAAGTTTAATCACAGAATCACAGAATGGTTTGGGTTGGAAGGGGCATTAAAGACCATCTTGTTCCAACCCCCTGCCATGAGCAGGGACACCTTCCACTGGCCCAGGTTGCTCCAAGCCCCACCCAACCTGCCTTACTTTACAAATATTACTGCAGTAATTACTCCAACAGGAAGCACCTCAGTGCCCAAACCCTTGGACTAACTTGTTTTTCTCACTAGGGGTGGGAGAGAGGAAGGATATGAAAATTACTCTAGAAAAAGCAGCAATTGAATTCCCAAGCTCCACAAATCTTTTCAGCTTCTGGTATGCACAGTACATCAACCCAGTTTGTTGTCCCCTGAAGGAAATTATCTAGTCATGACAATATTAATCAGTTTTTCCCATTGTTTTCTTACCCCTTCCCTTCCAAAATCCTTCTTTCCCTATCTCCTTCATTTCAAAGGCATTAAACAGCATTTAAGCTAAATAGTCAAATTATGCCATCAGTTTCTTACTGTAGTCTCATACAAATAATACCTGAGAAAAATTGTGCTTCATTTAAGAGGACTCACTTGCTATAATTTTTTAGCTTGGGTAGACATCTCTAAGCCTGCATGGAAAAGACAATGGTCTTTCTTTTTCCCATTTTTTTGTTTCGTTTTGGAGTTTTTTTGTTGTTGCAATTGTTTCTACATCTGCAGTTGCAGTTCAGGGCCAGAAACTTGCTGTTCATGAAAAATTCAAATGTACAGCTTGTCGTGGAAGGAGCTGAAGTTTGCAGAGATGTGAAGATCTCATGTTATGATATTTGCATGTGTGTGTGCCCATAGCTTTTCCTGTCCTTGTTATAAATGGGAGGGTGTTCTGTCTGGATCCCTGGTACAAAGGATTTGCAGAGCTCTTATCACTGCCACACGTCAAGAGGTGACTTCAATAAGGCTGGAAAAACTCCTCCCAGCAGAGACTTCATGGCATGAGGGGAAGAGAAGGGTTTCCCAGCTGGATTTCACCCACACCAACCAAGGAAATTAGAAATGCTCTGGCTAAAATCAAGCTCAAAACTGGTAGTGTAGGGGTGCACTTGGCTCAGGGTGCTGTGCCCTTCCTGAGCTGGGGAGGGAAGACTCCGTGCCCTCCTTACTGATCCCTTCAGGACTTTGAGTCAGAATTGGGTTTAAATGAGTCTCCTCTCCTGCATTAATAAAAAATTGGCCATCACTTTTTTATGGGCCAAACTGAGGCACAAAGCGACACAGTCTCATTCTTACCATGGGACAAAATTTGGAGTCTGTTCCGTTTCCATCCATATTTCCATGAGAAAGGAAAAAAAAGGCTATATTAACTATTAGTTAAAAGTAGGGAGAACCACATATGGTATTTCTAGTGGAAGGGGTCCCTGCTCATGGCAGGAGAGTTGGAACTAGGTGTTCTTTAAGGCCCCTTTCAACCCAAACTGCTCTGTGATTCTGTGATTCTCTTTGAAAAAAAGCATAAACTTTCTTTCTTTGCTCATTTAAAGAATTAATAATAATAATAACAAAAAAGAAAATATTTATATATTTTAAGTATCCAAAAAAATGACTGGTTAACATGAACAGTTGAAATGGGTCTACACTTCATTCTAAGGAAATCAGCATGGAAATAGCTCTAAAATTACATAAATAAAGTGCAGGTAGTACAAATTCCTAAACATTTTAGAGCACACAATGTGGTCACGTGTCTGAAAGTGTAAGAATAATAACAGGTCTCTCTGCCTGGAGAAATGTCGTGTGACTCAGGTATCAGAGAAAGGTTTGCTGCTATGATATGATAGAGCTGTCATCTTTTAATATGTGATGCCAACAAAAAAAAAAAAAGAAAGAAAGAAAGAAAGAAAGCTTCATAGCTCCCTTCTCAGTCAGTTTTAATTAGACTGGGGGAGGAGAAGATTGGCTGTGGAGGTGTAGCCACCATATGCTGGTGATAACTGCACATAAACAGACAAATTAACATTGTTATTTCTCTGTCTGGGTCCGTCTACTGCCCTTTTTCCAGTATATGGTTAACAAGGAGGTCAGTGAGAGGAAAAAAAAAGGGAGCAAACAATATCTCTACGACAAGTTCTGGACCAGCTGTCTTACCTGGAAATCTTGGACTTTTATCCTAAACACACTATTTTTAACTCAGAGGTCCCTGCTCCTGCAAATGCAGGCAGGTTTCTTTAGCCTCCCACATACAAATAGTTTAATGGATTTTAGGGGGAGGGGGTTGCCTTCACTGTGAGCAGTGAACATCTGCTTAATGCTTGAAGGAGCAGCACCCTAATTTTCTTTTCCAAATAAACCTGATGATGCATAAAGTAATAACTTACAGACAATAACTGGGTAAAATTAATTCGCTCCATATGTGTTTGCAAGGCCAAGAAAGAAAACCAATAGAGAACTGTCATTTTCAAAAATCTGCAAGAGTTAGTTTCACAAGAGATCCATAAACCATCCCATGAGAAGGGTAGAGGTGGTTTGTCAGTGCATTTGTATCATGCTCATCCCTGGGCTAAGCCTAGTGTTTGATGTCCATGGATTCCCCATCCCTGGAAGTATCCAAGGCCAGGCTGGATGAAGCTCTGAGTCACCTGGTCTAGTGGAAGGTGTCCCTGCCCATGGCAAGGGGTTGGAACTGGATGATCTTCAAGATCCCTTCCTACCCAAGTTATTCTATGGTTCTATGATTCTAGGTAGGAATTAAGAAGGAGAAGAGTATGGGAGAATTGACAGAATGGTCATGCAATTAAGGTGTTGAGCTGTAATTCAGTGCTTTGTTCTGTTTCTATCTCTACGAAGTCAAAATCCCTTTGTAACCCTGGGTGTTATTTTGCCATAGTCTATAGAACAGCAGTCCTTACTGGAGCTTTGAATACCTCACAGCAACACCAGAGTCCTTTGTCCCTACTGTCACTAGTTGATTTATTCAACTTATTTTGTTTGATATTATTTTTCAGAAAGGGCAGAAGTTGGGGACAGAAGGCTTGAGGATTCAAAGAGAAAATAAGCAGGGCTTTCTGGAAATGTGATACTTCTTAGAGGGGGCAGAGAGAAGCAGAATGAAACGGCCTAATTGCAACATGTACCCTTGGAAAATAACATGCAGTAACTGCAACCCGGGGCACAGCCACGACAAAGTCAAGGTCAGGTTGCACGAACAGCCTTAACTGTGGCATTTCCTGAGTTTTACTTATTTGACTTTACAGCCCAAGCATTTCGTTCTTCTAGCTATTTTCTACTCCTTATATGAAACACGTTCAACCTGTGCCTTATTCATTAGTAGCTGGTGTTTAAGAGGAAACAGAATAAAACCGTGGGGTTTGTGTGGCAAAAAAAGTCACCGGGGGAGTTGTCGTAATACTTCTTTGGCCTTTTGTTTTGAAAATCTGCAGAGTGAAATATTGCCCTCAGGACAGAAGAAAAAAAGAGTTGTCTCGGTGTTACACGAAGAAATTTCAGCCTTTAGCTCCAGGCATTGCACTCATAGTCTCAGTAACCCCCTATCCCCAGGCGAAATTTTACCACATTTTCCCTCCACCGTCAGAGTTTATGGGCTGGGAAGGAGTGCAGACAGTGTGGTGTGTTACATGCACATTGTGGTTTGTTCTGTGTGTGTGTGAGGAACTTGAGGTTTGTTCCCAGCAATTCAGGCAGCTTTATTTTATGCTCTCTGAACATGTACATGCTGCAGAAAGCCTTTTCGTAATAGTTCTAGGCGGAGTGGTGAAAGGAGTTTTTCATATCAAATAAAAGTGGGGAAAACAGAAAAAAATCCACCAACAAACAAACCTCCCGCAAAAACAACAGAAGGTATTCAGATACCTTTCCTTTTCATCACAGTCTCAGTTCTGCAAGTAAGAAAACATATCCATGCCAAAAAAAAATCAGTGGAGGCAGCCTGGTGAAGGTTTACAGGGATGTAGTTGTAATCTGAACTCAGTCTACTGCATCGTGGTTAATTTAAGGATCTGTGTAATATCTGGTACATATATAGAATCACAGAATATCCTGAGTTAGAAGGGAGGCATTTGACCAACCTTAACCATGAAAAATCACAGCTAATCCAAGCTGTGCTTTCATAATTTCGCTCTGTGGACTCGGTGTGGACTGATAGCCAGTTGATTTTAACTGTCTATAGAAGAAGCTTTGCCTTTTTGAGAACTGTTTTTCTCTCTGTCAGTGACGTGGATGACCTGGAGATTAGATATCAATTTTAGAATGATGATGTAAAATAATATATGAGATCATAAGGTCCTAGGAAAAATCAGATTGGAAGAACCATCATGAGTCTCTGTTCAAAGCAAAATCAACTCTGAGGTCAGACCAAGTCACACAAGGCTTTGTGCAGCCCAGAGAAAGGCTGGAGACCATGCAGCCCATCTGGAAAACCTGTTCTCATAGCCAAGGAGTGAAGCTCTCTTACTTTCCTTATCTCCTAGGTCTGATTTTTTTTATCATGGAAAAAGTTCCTTTTCAAGAAAACCTCACAGATAAGATCTGTGTTATCCAACCTCATAGTCAAAGTCATCTTTCCAAGGGGATGGAGCTCTGCATGGAATATGTCATTAGTTATGAAACTTTACATCACAAAGGGAAAAACATTTTCTTCTTTGTCACTGATACAGAAAAGACTTCTTTGTTGTCACAGACATTTATCTTCTGGAAACTGCTGGTTTAGATATTAGATTAGCTTATTTAAATATAAGTGACACTTTTTATGAGGTGTTCCAAATAAAGTATTTAGTGCAGTGGAAGAACAAGGGAGAAACTGTAGCTACAAGGTAAGAAAGAGTATGAGAGGCAATAAGAGGATATCAATGGACTGGGATGAAAAAGAAAAGAGATTTTCTGAGGAGACTTACAAGCATTGGGTGCTGACAGTGATCTTGATAATGCTTTCACTAATAAATTTGGTAAAATTAAGAGTACACCAATCAAACTGATAACAAGGCATCACTGACAGAAGCTTGCAGTCTACTGAAATAATTGAATAGGAACTGGAACAACAGAAATGGGATGAGATTTAACACTTTGAAGCTGTAAGGTCACACACTTGGAGACTAGGAACTATTAATCTGGTAGAGCTTTGAGTTCTACAGTGCAAACAGGGGACAGGAGAACATGACATGGTGTGTTAGTCAATCAGAGTGTGGCTGTGAGCCACCAACACGGTCTGGCCATCGAAATGACAAATGTGATTCTAGGGAGTATCAGATTGAATTCTTCAAGTAGATATCAGGAAGTATTAATTGCACTTTCCAAAGCAGCTGTTTTCTCATCTGGAGCTGTGCACACACTTCTGGCTACCCCTGTTCAATAAAGATATTAAAAAAATAGTATTACATTCTGGTTTGGTAGGAGAAGGAAATTAAAATGAGCTGCAAGTGAGAAAGAGAGATTTCACATGGACTTGTGATATATGAAAGAGCCAGTGTGGGTCAAACAGTGAACAGAGAATAATTTCTGCTGACAGGGCATCAACTAATGTGCCAATTGATAGGACAAGGGGAAATGGTCTCAAGTTGCACCAGGGGAGGTTCAGGTTGGATATCAGAAAAAAATTCTTCACTAAAAGAGTGGTCAAGGCGGCCCAGGGTAGTGGTGGAGTCACATCCCTGGAAGGGTTCAAAAAATGAGTAGACATGACATTTCAGGATATGGTTTAGTGGGCATGGTGGTACTTGGTTGAAAGTTGGACTTGATGATCTTCAGGGTCTTTTCCTACCTTAAGATTCTATGATTTGCCAAAATATCTTTGTTGGCTAAGGGAGACACGTCCCACTATGCTGAATAGCTTCAGATTCTCAAAATGACACATCCTGCTGAGACTTGTGTCTTATTTCCCAGTTAAACCAGTTTATACTATTTTCCTAACAAGATGAGATGGTCTGTGAAATCTTAGATATTAGTTTATGTTTTCTCATAGTATTTTCGGTCCTTTCTGGCTAAATGACAACTGAGAAAACAAAACAAAAAATTCAGAAGACCCTTTCTAAATGCTGGAGGTGTCACTGTGTTCAAAATGAGGGTTGGACTGGTAAAACAGGTGATAAAAGTGTCATAATCCTTCTGGCTGGAATTGCATATTTTTAAATCAAGTTTTGCACACAGAAGACTCCAGGTAGATAATGAGGAAGCTGAAGCCAAAGGCAGGGACTAAAAGTGAATAAGTAATCTGACCTAAAGTTTGTCACATGGGATTTTGATAAATTAAAGAAGAATCTGCAGCCATCCTGGGTTTTATCAGACTTTGTTTAAACAGGGCCAAGACCAATGAAAAAATATCTATCAAAGTAAAAAAAAGCAACCAGCTCTGGCATAGGTGTAGTTGGAAAAAATACTTCTGGTTTGTTTGAAGGGGGATAAGGGAAGGTAAATTGTTGCAGTAATAATCAATATCAAGTCAAGAAAACCTTCCCAGCAGGAGCAGTCTGTGCTAATAATCTGTGCTTTTTATAACTCAGGTTTTTCCTTGACCATTTTCCACTGCAATGCATTGCACTAATTTTTTCTTTTTTAAAAATAGCTCACTCCAGTGGTAGAACACCAGAGACCAATAAATTTATAAGAAAACCATTTTTTTAATTTACATAATATTTCTTGTAAAATTTTGAGGCGCATACCATGAATTTATTAGCAGATATCTATCAGAGTCATTGAGTGTATATTTCCTGAGAAAAAATCTAGAAGGGAGCCTAGGAAAAAGAGCCAAGGCTGAAGATCTGCAATTCTCTCTCCACTGTGGTCTTACACTGGAGTAATTCCACTGAACTTCTGACTCTGGGCCCAAATGAAAGATGTCTCAGCAAACCGGAATTAAATGATGCTGTGATGTTGATATGAAACCTG
Source organism: Chiroxiphia lanceolata (assembly GCF_009829145.1). Taxonomy (NCBI): domain Eukaryota; kingdom Metazoa; phylum Chordata; class Aves; order Passeriformes; family Pipridae; genus Chiroxiphia; species Chiroxiphia lanceolata. The sequence goes on from NC_045640.1 coordinate 3,994,959, forward strand.
GAACATAGGGAAAAGAAAAGAAAAACAATAATCAGGTCACATGGAAGGTCATATTTAAGATGGAAGATGACAAGAACTCATTGCTGTGTTACATAATCCATCCTACACATATCCTAATTTTTCTTACTGTTAAATTTTAAATGTGTTGCACAAAGAGATTGTGGCATTGCAAGGTGTCTGGAGACCAAAACAATATTCCTTCCTCTCTCTTGAGGAGCAAAACCTGTATACAGTTGATGTTGCAGCGTGCAAGGAAATGCACATACCTCAAAAAAAGGACAGAGAACAGAATCCCCAACCTTGCTTGTTCTGTACGTCAAAAAGTGTTTCACTGAAATCAAAGCTAAGTGGAACTGAATGCTCTCCACAGCCATCCAGCCACAGAGGAGAACAGCAGGGTGAAAATAAAAAGATAGTAACCGGCAGAAAAACAGACAAATTGAGGAGAACAGCACCCGATGCAATAATCACACTGAGAGCGATTGGATTGCACCTTGAAAGGTCACTGTTACTCGGATCCCACGGGGTCCTGGATGTGGGTATTTGTACAAAAAGCCAGATGGCAGGACCCAGCCCCTCCAGACACCCCCCATCTCTATCCATGCAGTTTCCAAGGGCGCCGTCACCTCCGTTATTCCAGACCTCCTGAGGGAATCCCACTATCAGCTGCAGCCCTTCCTTATGGTGCTGTGCCTCCACACACTGCCCTGAATTCCATGTGGGTTTAAATATACAACTGAGCCCCTAATCCAGATGTTTTTCTGCTTAATAAAGCAGGCATTGGGTGAGGATTTATTGATGAGCACTTTGAAGCCAACTGATGGAACAGGTTCGATGTAAATTGCTGATGGACACATTAAAAAGAAACACAGAATTAATTGAATTATGCTGTGGTCCGGGGTAGATCACTGCATACAAAAAGCAGAGCCCTGGCAGAGCTCTCACTTGGCCCAATGTGTAAAAGAAGGTTTTACACAGAATTTTCCACAGCAGATGCTTCCATGAACACCGAGGTTCACAGGAAAAGCTCAGCACAAATAACCACAAGTTTAGAGCCACAAGAGCAAAGAACTGATGTGGGAAGATCACTGGCTAGTGTTTATTTTTCTCCTAACTTTGTGCTTCATTATTTTTGCAAACAAGAGTGCTTAAGTAAATGTTAATGGTAAAAAAAAGCCTGAACTCAGTGGCACATCAGAGCCCCACGTGACATCTGTGTCAAGTGGCCAATGTTAGCAATGCCTGCCAAAATCCAAAGTTCACAATCACAGATTTTGCGAAGGCTGGAGATGGGCAGTGAGATTTCCATCGAGGACAGCCACTTACACACAGACAAGGAGGTCACCTGGAAGCAGGTTGTGGCACAGATCCAGAGCATCAATAGATTTTTGCAGCTCAGGATTGATCAAAATAACGTTTTTTAACTGTTTTGTTACTGTGTCCTCCTGACAACTGAAAGAATGTGGAAAATATTAATTTGACATGAAAATACACCAGTCTGTGCTCCTTTGTTATCTTGTGATTAAGCGAATTCTGCTGATAATGAGTCATTCTCTTCCTTTGCATTTGGCCTCCAGCCAAAGGATCTCTGAATCTTCAGATGAGCTCGGGATACTCCTAAAAAAATGTATGTGCAGAGAGAAGGAACTAAGGCAACTAAGGCAACAGAGATTTTAATGTCAGGGGATGGGAGGGGGACAAAACAGGGGGATTCAGACTTTCCCAGTAGCTTTCTGGAAAATCCAAACTAAGGGAAACATCAATACCTGAACATTTGAGGAGAAATTGTTATGATGCACCAAGACCTGAGTTCCTCTCATCACACTCCTCACCAGAAGTTGCATAATCACATTAGTGCATTAGTGCTCCTGGAGAAGAACATCCACGTACAACTTGGGAGCTTTATGGCTTCCTGACAGGAGCTGGCTCATGTCCAGCCAGTTAAGAGCTTGGGAGGAGGAGGCTGGGGCTGCCTGCACCACACAACCAGGCATGACCTTGGGTACATTAAAATCTGCAACAAAGCATCTGACCCCTCACAGAGAGGGGCAAGAGAAAGTTCCTCTTATTTGGCCATGCCAGAGCAACTCTAAAGTGAGGAGCAGCTGAGGGAGCTGGGGGGGCTCAGCCTGGCAAAGAGGAGGCTCAGGGGGGACCTTCTCTACAACTCCCTGACAGGAGGGTGGAGCCGGGTGGGGTCGGGCTCTGCTCCCAAGTAAAAAGCTACAGGACTAGAGGAAACAGCCTCAAATTGTGCCAGGGGAGATTTAGATTGGAGAATAGGTCAAAATTCTTCACCAAAAGGGTTGTCAGGGCAGCGAGGAAGTCACCATCCCTGGAGGGATTTAAAAGCCATGTGGACGTGACACTTGGGGACATGGTTTAGTGGTGGCCCTGGCAGTCCTGGGTTAGCAGTTGGACTTGATGATCTTAAAAGTATTTTCTAATCTAAATTGTTCTGTTTGTTTTTTTTTTTTTAATGTAGTTGGCCAATTTCTTGCTGTCCAGCAAACAATAAAAGCCCTCTCTGGGCTTTAAGCACCAGCTCTGAACAGTGAGAGTAGCTCAGGGTTGTGCATCCAGGCACAGGTGAAAGTAGGTGGATACATATTGAAGCAGTGTCAATAAAAGCAGGTTTTATTAAAGTTAATAATCATCACAAAGCAAAATGCCAAGAGGAGCTGAGCTGTTCCAGGCTGCACAGCTGCTGGAGTAAGTTCCAGCAAGTCACAGGCATGAAGGGAATGAGGGACAGCGACCCAGGGCATCACCTGAAGTGCTTGAATGTTACTTCAGTTAGGAGAGATTTTTAAAAGAACCAAGAATATGTTTAATAGTCAGTCTCATCACCTTTGAAACTGAGTCAGTCCCTTGGAAATCCCCCCATTTGGCCCTTTATAAAGCAGTTTATATTTATGAAGCTGAATGCACTTCACAAAGGAAGGCATTACCCTCCACACCCTCTTGGGGAAATGAAGGCACACAGGCATGGGAAACACTTGGTGGCAGAATTAGAAATCAAACAGGAATTTTCACCTTGTCTCTTCCGCTTGTCCTTACCTTTCTGCCAACTCAGACACCAAACCCAGACTGTCACACCTGCTACAATCTACACTGAAGCCTCCCCTGTGGACCATATGCCAATTTTCTATGTGTGAACTATCGACATTTCTGCAATATTAGTTATGATTTAAAAGTTTCTTCTGTCTCATACTGATTCCACTGGTCTACCCTTACAAGAGATAGCAATATTGTTTTTTTTTTAATTCAGACTGTGATATCAAAGAAATCCCTTCTGGCCTGAAAAAATGTAAGCTCATCAGTGTTTCAGACTGGAAGAAATGCTGTCACTAAATATCAGCCAATACCTCTTTTCCTCTTCCTATCTTTTTCATTTTTTTTGTCTCACAAGATACAGTAAAAACTTGGGTCTCTCAAGCTACAGCAACTGGTTCCAGCAATGAGGCTGCATTTCTGCTTGGAGGATGGTTATGTTTTTCATTTCCAACCACGTGCCCTCGCTGTCATATTCCATGTCATTTTTATTTAATCTGATTCTCCATCAAGCTGATTCTCTGTCTCCCAAGTCTTCCTGTCTTCCAGCTGGACATTTTTTAAAGCAGTGATTTGCAAAACATTAAAGGAGGCATATAAATAAATTACTGTCTGGAGAGTGAGTCATCATTATTTAATAGGAGACTGTCTCATAAAGGCTGGCTGTTTGTTGGCAAAGCAGGCCCATGCTGCCCCCAAATTTATCCTGCTTCTCTCCAGCTTCCCGAGGGTTTGTCCTCCTCCATCACATCCCATGATATTTTGCCTCCTGGTAAACAAGATTTTTAATCTGGACTCCTGGTGTTACAGGAGCTTCCCCAAATGAAATTATAGCATTTGCTCCTGAAAACATTGCCTCCCTTGGGAATGGGCTGGGACTCAAGTTAATTAAGAACATACACAGGGCCCAAATTTCAGAATTTTGTCCTGAGGAAGATCTGACTGTGCTTTTACAGTGTGCAAAGGAGGGGAATACTGTGTGGGGATCAGTTTGACTGAGATCCCTCACTCTTCTACCATTCCCACTCAGTTGGGTCTCCCAACATCTCTACAGAGACTGAATTTATTTCTTCATGTCCAAAATTCTGCTACCTAAGCAAACAAGGAGGATACAATTAAAATAAACCTCAGGCACTATTCCCTCTTCTTCTGTCCCCCTTACATGTGCTGTAGCCTAGTTCCCAATTATATTCTATGTTTAAACTCCACACAAGAGCCATATAATGATCCCACATAAGGCTTCACTTGAAGTTCTCCCTCCTCCCTGTCATAATTTTTGAACTGCTGTCACTAATTGCTGGTCCCCAGTCACCACCTTTTCCACCAGTGGAAAAGCTCCAGTCAGCTGGAGGAGCTGTACATTCCTGCCTTAAAAAATACTGCAGCAAAGCCTCCCCAAAACTCCAGTGATGCAGCCAAAGTGCCACCGTTCTTCATTTCCACTTCTTCATCCATGACTTCTGTAAGGACCTGGCTTAGATAAATCTATGACCATTCCTCACACAGTGAGGGGAATTGAGGGTTTTTTGGTTGTGATGCTCTGCTGACAGACAGAGTTCTCACTGACAGCCACCACAACACTGACAAATTCCTTTTTATTCCCCTTGCCCTGAAGTTTCTACCCATTCCTTTCTGTGTGCAGAACAGATGTGACCTCGGTGCATCTATTTTAGGCCCTCAGTAGCATCTGAACAGATAGAAAAAGCATCAGATCCACATCTGGTGCCAAACAGTGCAATTCCTGTGAAGTCAGAACTCAAAAATCATCGAAAGCTGTAAAACTTCCACTGAGAACCTGATGAGTCTCTGTGCCTTTACATAGGACCTAATACATCTAAACGACCACCATACTACAAACAAAGAGTGCTGATTAATAATTTCCTACTTTTTTCAAGGAAATTTTATTTTATTTATTGTTCTGCTAAAACACTATTTTTAGAGGTCACAGAGCAGGAGGACAGAGCATCCAAGCTCTGTCACTTATGTGTGGAATGGAGACTTAACACTAAATTTCTAAATAAGGGATCTAACAATAGAAGTGGTTTTCTCCATAAAAAGTTAATAAGAAGCAATAGAAGGCAACCTATGAATCCCAAGTTATGGTACTCTGAGTAAAAAAAAAGAAAAGGAAATTGGGAAAAGTTACAACATATGAAAAATTGAATTAAATTTTGCTTGGAAAGGAATCTTGTTCTTATTAATGAGAACCAACTAACAGCAGTGGATATAATTGATCTCTATCACCAGGTGTGCTAATCCTGTTTCTTAGGAATGACCATTTTTCCTACCTGGGGAGTGCAGAACAAAGGGATAGATAACTATTATGCCTTTAGGCAATGAAGGCTAGAGATGGATGACCAGGGTTCTCTCTCACTTTACCCCTCATCTTTTTCCTTTATATGGCTAAGAGACATGATATAAAATACGTTTACCCTCAGCAAAAAAAGCCATTTTAAAGGAAGCAGAAAAAAATTAAATAATTAGCAGCTCTTTGAAAAAATAATTCAGTTTTAATTGTTTTCTACTCACAAAGATAATCATCCTAATAGGGATTTTTTTAGTTGGTTATGGTTTATCTAGAAATGGCAATCAGTGGAATGCCTTGACAATAGAACAAGCAAAGCTACTAACGAGGTGTAATTACAACATAAGATATATATAATTAAACATTGACAAGCCCTTGACAGCCTTCAGTGAGCTCAATCTCACAGTATCACTTGCAAGTGTTGGGAGTATTCAGTGCCCTTTCTGAGCTAAATGCACATTTGGATAATACATTTTCCTTTCCCAAGCTCTCCCTGCAACCAGATTGCACATTCCTCATTTCCTGGCAGTGTTAAAAATGGAATTTTAAAAGATCCATTCAAACCTATTTGCACAATGGCCCGTGGTAATGGCCATTACTGCAAAACGTGAGTGGATATGTTCCACATACTGAGGAGGGCCAGTGTCCTGTGTCCTGATGCATTTGCATCCTGCACTGAACTACAGTGAAGGTTGATGATGTTTTGCTGGAAAAGCAGAGGAATATATGCACGTCTTGTTTAAAAACCCACCTGCTGTTCATAATATTCATGTAATAAACTTCACAAGCAGGTGATAAATTACATTTTTATGGCTCCCTCACCTGCACTAGACCCCTCAGCCTATTTCCCTCCCTGAGTTCCTTCTGACTTTCAAAATCTCTGAATGGCTTTGAGCACCCACTGTATTATTTTAAACCTAATCATGTAAAGTTTCTGAGGCTTTTTCTCCATTTTGTTTAAACAAGGAATTTTTTTTGCCTGAGATGCATGTGTTTTCATTTGGATGCAGGATGAACAGCAGTGTTTCCACGCAAGTTGAAAATCAATCATCTTATAACACACAGTCTATAAGCAAACAGAGGAATTTTGCCATTTCAAAACAAAGATCTCCTGTTCCACTGCAGGTCCAGCATTTCCCTCTAGATCTCAAACTATGATATATAATGTATTTTGTCCTCAATAACAGAAAACACTGGTTTAGCTTATTTTACATTAAAAGGTTTTCAAACATTAGCTTTCATTTCTCCTATCTCTTCATCCTTTCCAGCTGGACTAAGGGTAACTAAAGCACATGACTGCACATATGGAATGAAAAATGAGTCACTGAAGGCTCTGAGCCATATTTAATCTGTTTTCCTTAATCAGGAGTAAATCAGCACTGCAAGTGTGGACAGTCCTTCTTCCCTGTGTTATAGAGTTGTCCAAAAGTTAAGAGCTTCTGGGGTAGGAACATGTAACATTTCTTTTTTTTTTTTTCTTCTAGTCATGAATAGTTAATAGAGGACTCTCTGGCTTTCAGGGTACTCCTATTGCTTCACATGAATGCTCATTTCCTCCTCACTGGCAGGAAAACATCTGTGGTCAGACCTCAGCTGGTGCAAGGAGATATTTAATGGAGACTGCATGACTTTTGCCAGTTGAAAGAAGATATTTCAGCATTGAAAGTCTTCAATTTCTGAGCAGACAGAGAAGAGAAACACCGTGTGATGTGAGCAGCAGTTCCTGAAATAAGTGTTTTGAAGTTAGAAGGGGGAAAAGTGTTATCTGTGTTTCACGAGTAGACTTGAAATTTTGGGACCAGTCCAAGACCACTTTCCTTCTGTTTGGGAGTCTTTTATATCAATGTTAAGATCACCTCCATAACATCTGAACACTCTTCACACTGAGCAAAATAACATCATTTGTCATATTTCTTATTCTCCCATCTCTGTAGCAAGACAAAAATGCAGTGAAGTGCTTCTCTTTCAAAGAGCTGTGAAGCTGGTTTGGCTTTTATTTTATATAATGTTGTTAATTAGGGTATACAATTAATTGATAAATTTTTATGGAGGTGTGAAAAATAACAAAATAAGGCAAGTATCTGGCACTTTGACTTGAGGAAGGTAGGATTTATGAGGATTTAGGAGGATAGTGTCCTGGGCTCAGTAAATTTACTGCACATCTGACCTTTCACTATATGGAGGAAAGTCATAGTGTGGCAAAGAAATGAACTTTTTGACCATGATATTTACTCTGGAGATTTGCATGGACTTTTGGATATTCTGAGCTTACATCCTATGTCTTGGAGATAGCAAGTGAGGTCAGGAACATCAAAAAAAAATTTTTATTTTTTCTTAAACAAATAGTAAAGCTGTGATGTATCTACCTTTGCAAAAATCAGAGAATCATAGAACCATTGAATGGTTTGTGTTGGAAGGGACCTTAAAGACCATTTCACTCCAACCCCCATGCCATGGGCAGGGACATCTTCCACTATTCCAGGTTGCTCCAAGCCCCGTCCAGCCTGGCCTTGGACACTTCCAGGGATCCAAGGGCAGCCACAGCTTCTCTGGGCAACCTGTGCCAGGGCCTTCCCACCCTCACAGGAATAATTTCTTCCTAATATCCAATCTATCCCTGCCTTCTGGCAGTGTGAAGCCAATCCCTCTCGTCCTGTCACCCATGACTGTGTGAAAAGTCTTATTCCATCTTTCTTCCAGGCTCCCTTCATGTACTGGAAGGTAAAAGTGCAAAACTCATTTAAAAAACATAAAACGTAGTCTTTTTAATGGTGAATTTTGGGGGGGGGGGGGGGGGGCGGAGAGGAGCATGACAGCTTTTATATATCTTTATTTTTCTCTTAAATCTTACTCAGAGAAATCAGTAAGACAAGTTAAAATGTCCGCAGAAAAACAAAATGCTAAAGAGATAAATATATTGTAAGAGAGAAAGCCAGAAAGAAGAGAGACAGAGGAGGAAGATGAGTATCAGGTCCAGAAACTGTGGGTGAGAGCCTCTAGACCAGATTTCATACAGGAGTTGGTCACCTCAGACCACCTCCAAAACAATAAATACATTGCTCTCTCAAACTCCTGAGGAGGGAAGGGACAAATATGATGGCCAATGTTTTTTTAATTGAAAAATGCCTTGCTTTTTCCCTTGGAATGACAATACTGAATGAGCAATCACTGACTGATTCCCTCTGTGGTCCTTGCACTATTATTCTATGAAAATCCTTCTTCTTGCAGAAACCCAGAATGGTACGAAGAGAGGATAAGACTCAGCACTCTGAGATCCTTTTTAAACCTATGTCTCATTGACACACCTTGTTTCTTCATGAGATTTCCTTAAAGCATTACACTTTGCTATCTGACTCCAAGAACTTATACCAGCAGTGTGGGACAGGCCAGGATTCTTCCTGGAATTCTTCTAGGAAAGGAGAAAAACACCTGGGCAAGGATTTAATTGTAAAGGAAGAAAAGCAGGTCCAAGAACTGCTTTCCAGTTTGTTAAAAAGAGGAACCAATGCACCAGAAGTAGTTGTATTTCACTCACAGCTTGGGTGAGGGGGACAGAACGTACAGAGAAAAGAAGATTTTGGCTCTGGGTGTGTGCTCACATCAAGGAGCTGCCTCCTGACTCCTCTCCAGCAGCTCAGTAAAGGCATGCTGCCTCCTCCACCGGGCTGACCAGCACTGTTTCCTTCCCTCTTCTGACACAATCACCTCCTTCAACTCTCAGAGCCAAACTCTCAATGCCAAAACACCTTCTCCCCGACCCCACTTTGTGCACATTGGAGTGGAGTCTTGGTCGATGCCCCCGAGATGGAGCTGTGGACAGCCTTAAACAGCTCTAAATAACAAAGGGAGCTTTGAGAGGTCTTAAATTCCGGAGTAAAGTTTTTAACCTAATCCTCTTGAAACAGAGGAGGGGGGTGGATTAATCCAGACAACTCATTTTCAATCCACTCTTTCAGCGTGAACTGACATAACTCACACTGACATCTTTGGGACCCAAAATGCACCAGCCATGTTAAGCCCAGGCAGCAGAAAATAAAGCATGTTACTATTTTGTTTCCACCGTTGATTCATGTCACCTTCATTGGTTTTGTTTTTCTTCTTTTTTTTAGTTATCCATATTTGAGAAAAATAAATAAAATCTGTATTTATAACAGAAATGGTTTTTTGCTCGTGTATGTAGGTGACAATTCCTGCATCAGTAAACCCTAGTAAGAATATCTATTAATTTCATTTTACAAATTTGGTTTGCATATACAGCCAGTTCAAACTATAGCACAAGAGTCAAAAATATGCCCAAGCATCTCCAAACTTACAAAAAAACCTGTGACTAAATTTGGTTAGAATTCAATCAGCTCTGCAGAGGTTAATTAAATTTGTATAGATTTATTCTTCGTTCAGTGCTGTAACAGGCTCTTCTGTCTGTCGTTGCCAAGCTGGTGATGGGGGAAACTGAGAAGCCTGATCTACATCAATCTTCTGTGTCATCAGACACTGAAATAATTTGAGGAATATTGGTATGGCATAAAATGAGCAAAGAAGGAAGAAACAGAGCTGCAGCACAAAGCTGTTTGGGTGATCTGTGGGCTGCCATGGATGTTAGACTTGCAGGCACAAGTGACATATTGAAACCTTCTCTCACTGGGGATTAGCTATGGAAGAATGAACACTTTTCGTCTTACTTTCAGCCAAAATGGATGGTCACTTCTGCACTGAGGCTATACTAGAGTGGAATGTGGCAGTCTTGCTTCCAAGATATTCATACAATGACAGGATGGTTTGGGTTGAATGAGACCTTCAAAACCATCCAGTCCCATCCCCTGCCATGGGCAGGGACATCTTCCACTAGCCCAGGTTGCTCCAAGCCCTGTGCAACCTGGCCTTGGACACTTCCAGGGATCCAGGGGCAGCCACAGTTTCTCTGGGCAACCTGTGCCAGGGCCTCCCCACCTTCACAGGGAAGAATTTCTTCCTAATATCCCATCTAACCCTGCCCTCTGTCAGTGGGAAGCCATTCCCCCTTGTCCCATCCCTCCATCCCTTGTCCAAAGTCCCTCTCCAGTTCTCTTGGATCCCCTTTAGGCACTGGGAGTTGCTGGAAGGTCTCTCCAGAACATTCTCTTCTCCAGTCTGAACACCCCCAGCTCTCTCAGCCTGACAATATCACACTTACAAATAGTAATCAAGCACGCAGATGAGTCCTCTGCCATTCCAAATTACTGGAAAGGCTATTTGCTTACTACCAGTAGTTCTTTACACACCTACAAGACTTCATCTGGAAATCCCAGGTGGGGATGGGTTTTTCCTTGTACAAGGTGTCAGGCAGGCAGGTAGCAAAGCACAGTGGTCGGTGTCCCAGGAGAATCCCAATCCCTGTGTTACACACACAGCAGGTGACTGTTATGACAAAAAAAAGAAAAAAAAAAAAAAAGGTGAAAGCTGAAGGCTGAGAGATTAAGACAACATTATAAACAATAATTTGAATGTTCAAATCTCTGAGAGATTAAGACAACATTATAAACAATAATTTGAATGTTCAAATCTCTGCTCAGCTTCTGCTTCATCTGCTGTGTAAGTCACCTGTTCAGCAAAGCTGAAATCAGGCTTAAATCCAGCTCTCTTCAACAAAACCCTGTGACATGTGTTTAGTTTTCAGCTAGTGGCCAAGTGTTCTGCTAAATACAGATTGGCTGCTGACTCTGAGCCTGAGGATGTTTTTAAAATAGCGGTTAGGGGAGAAGCAGTTAACATTATTTATTAAAATGCTTTTAGAAGCATTCCTTACAAAAAGCTGCTTAAGAAACTCATCTGTCATGGGGTAAAGTTCTGCCTGGGGTTAAAAACTGGTAAAAAGATAAAATAGAGTCAGACTTGATAGTCACATTTTGTCACAGGACAATCGTCACAGGAATACACAACAGGAACAAAGCTCTGGAATATTCCTACAGGGATACTGGCTATGTACACTGTATCCTGAAGTGAACATCTGTGAACAGAGGAGTTTTTTACCAAAAGCCATTAAAAATTATATATTGGTGCTTTTTTATTTTTTTTATTTAATTTTACCAAGGTGTAATTAATGATCACCCTGAATATTCCAGTTATATTGTGGATCTCTTGCCTCAAAACCAAACTCCTTGGAGGACAAATCTTGATTTCTTTTTGACATGAAAAATATCTTGCACAGTCCAAGCAGTGTCTGAGACAAATAGAAACAAATATTTTTAATAACCTGGAACAAAGCCTTTAGCATCAATTTTTTTGTTGTTCCAGGAAAAAATGCGGTTTATGTGACATAATTTACATGGGACAAGACTAATCAAGACTTCGGAGAATTTTAAATGACCAGGCTAAACTGGCTGCACAGCATTCATGACAGATGAAATGCACTGCAGATAAATTCAAGGAGACACTTGCTGGAAAGGACAATCCAGCTGCTCATACCCATAGCTGAGTTATAAATTAACTGTAATTATTCAAGAAAAAGATCTTACTGTCACTGCAGAGAACTCCATGAAAACATCTTCTCGGTGCACAGCAGTGATCAAGAAGTAAACAAAATGCCAAGATGTATTAAGAGAGGGTTAAAGTTTAAGGCTGGGAGTTTTATAATGCCATGGCCTAAGTCAGTGGTGTGCAGACACATTGTGATCAAACGTGATCATTCCCCTTCAGAATTAATTTATTGTCAAGAGAAATTGTTCAGGGGAAAAAAAAATACACAAGAGTACCAATAAAATAAGCAACTCAACACATATGAATAGAAAACCTCAGTTTCCCCTTTCCTACAGCACATGTTACGGGCTTGGCCACTGTCCAAAAGATGAATTGATAGAAGTCAATTGTTGAGAATTTTTTTTATAATTAACATGTGCAATGTATTCCCACAAAAACTCAGTTCAAGAGTTTAACCACTTTCAAAATAACTGTCAATAAACTTCAAATGCAGAGGTAGGTGCCCTAAGAAGGGACATAACCAACCAAAAGGATGCAGCCAAATGGATGATAAGGACATTTGGAGGAAACATCTCCTCTGGGAGGTTTATTGAATATATTTCATAATTATTAAAGACCTCTCAAGTTTTACACTGTGGGTTCTCCAATTTTCCTACAATATCCTGTGTCAGGCCATTTGCAGCACATGTGCAGGTGTAGCATGACAGAACATGCTAACAAAACTTTGGGTTACCAGCTATTATACATCATTACTAGATTACTCTCAAGATTTTTGAAGTATTGCCAGATTGCTTCAATGTGTGCTGGATTACTTAACCTATCTAAATTAATGACTGATGAATTAGCGTTACTCTATAAAACTTGCAAGAGAAAACATCATGCCAAAATGCTAAAATAAAGATGTCAAAATAAGTGTTAAAATACAGTAAACTCAGAAAATAGAAGGAAAAGTAAAATTTAGACCAAAGACTTGATAAATGAGACTCCAGTTCATATCCTTCAGCAAGCCAAAAGTATAAGAAAACAGTTCAGTGAAGGAAAAGAAATATTATCCAAAAAACAGCTTTGGGAATTATTTCCCAACAAAAACATTTTAAAGATCTGAAGCACAAAAATCTATTTTATGCTTCTCTATGCAGCTGATCATGCATTCCTTCAGGCAGGCAAATCCTATTGACTAAACAAGATTTATGTGCAGAGAGCAACAATAGGATCAGAACCGAGGAGCCAGTCAGTTAATAACAGAGCAGGGCAGGAAGCAGCTCTTCTGTCTTTGCAAAAATACAGGAGATTTGAGGAATGATACCTGTGTGTGCAGAGAACTTCAAAACAACATTAATTGTGGAAAAAAAATGAGAGGGAGGGAGGGAGGGAGAAAGGAAGGAAGGAAGGAAGGAAGGAAGGAAGGAAGGAAGGAAGGAAGGAAGGAAGGAAAGAAAAAAGGAAGGTGTGATCTCCCAGGTAAGTCTGCTTCTTAGAAGACTGGAAAGGAAAAGACTGGAAGAAAAATCCCAGTATGTTCTGACAAATATTCACTCAATTTTATGTAAAGTAAAATCCAAGAGATTTCCAAAATATGGTGTGGTATCAACCCCTGAGTGGCTCCTCTCTCAAGGGGAAATGGCTGGAACTCAGGTTCCTCTTGAGATCCCTTTACAAATTGACACCAAACAAATGTAGAAGGAGGAAAGCAAGTGGTGTCATGTGTTGCTACTTTACAGCACCTGGACCACACAAATTAACCTGCTTGTATTACCAATATAGGATGCAGTGCCTTTTATCTCTTTTCCACTGAGCTGATGGCTCTCTGAAATTGGGGATGGTGACTCTGTGTCCCTTATCCCTACCCCTTTTCAATTTGACAGAAATTCTGCCTGCACCCAAATGTATTTTCTGAGAAAACTGTTATCTAGTTTGCTCCAAGAAAAAAAAAAAAAGGTTTTGATGAAACTGCATTTTATCAAAGAAAAGGCAATTTCTTAGAAAAGTCCCCAACATTCCTGGGTAATACTTTGTTTTCTTTCTTTAGAGAGACCTACCTTGCCTTTAAAATGTGCACTATAGAAATGCAGCTAGCCAACTCTGCCTTTGGACACATAATCTTTCCATGTCCACATGGAAGATACTCCTGTACATGTAGTTAAGTAGTTGTGTTGTCTTCTGGTGCATTCAACAGTTACAAGACCACCTCCCTTCAAGAAAGAACTCTGGCACCAACATAATCTATTTTATACTAAATAGTGTTAAAAATTAAAGCTACTCTGCAATCCTACTTAAAGTAGGACAAAATTAATTTATAAAAGATAAGAATGCTGTAAGAACCTCATTTTAGCCCAGAGGATGCTCGATTGTTTACTTCAATTATTGCAGTGTTCATTTCCTATTTTTCCAGTAGCATCTAGAAGCTGCAATCTGGGTCAGCAGTCTCTTCATTTAAATATTGTTTGTACAGGTAGGTCCCCCCGGAAATATTGCAAGTCCTGACATTACTGTGGATAATGCAGTGCCATTTATCAGCTAAACTACCCTCAGTGGTCTTTTGCCTGCTCTTATCCCGTTGCAAATACAAGCATGAAACAAGCCAACTGAAAGCGTCTTTATTTATATGAATACATTTTATTTCATACATGCAACAGATACAGAGCCTGAGTATGGGTACAAACTGTCCTTGAAGAGTTGAAGGGGCAAAGCCATGAGCAATCCAGGCTGACCTTGCTCTGAGCAGGAGATTTGGCTCAAGATCTCCTGAGGTCTCTTCCAACCAGGGTGATTTTACAGGGTGATTTTTCTCTCTGTCGTTGAGAGAAAGGTCTGTAACTCACAGTAAACTAGACACAGGTGGTTGTTTACCCATACCTTGAGTTCCATGTTTTGGGAGATTTTTGTTATGCATCACTGGAAATTGATACAAATTCACTGTCTCAAGAGTGAATGTTTGTCTGCATAGTTCAAGAAGTTGATTAGTTCAAATAAACTTAGTTGCATCACAGTCAAACATTACTTTCTAAGAGCTTACACAGCTTTCCACAGCCTACATGTGACACACAGTTTTGTGCTCACCTGTTAGTATATGATGTAAAGAACACAGCCCTTTGCAGCTGGTGGTAGCTAAAAATGGGAAAACCCAGAGTTCTTCTGTTTTTTTCCCCCTGAAATTTTAATATTTCTCTTATCCAACTTCCAACAATCTTTTGTGTCATCTTTCAGCTCAAGTGGAAGAGTGAAGCAGTCACTGCACACCAAGCCATCAGCAGCTACAGACAGCAGTGGTGCCTCATCCTTACACACAGTGAGACCTTGAGAGGATATTAATAATGTTTTAACAAGCACCATTACACAGGAAGTCAGAGGTTTGCTCTGTAGGGACAGTTTCAAAGTTGTAGGGCTGGAAAACTGCTCTCCTCCTCCTATTTTGATAGTGTATGAGCCGAAAAACATATGGACTGTATTTTAACCTTTGCATCATTCCTTTCTCCTCCTGATCTCAATATTCTGGAGATGCTTCTATAGCTTCTGGTTTATTAATGTGACAAAGCAGACAACTGCTATTAATTATGCACATGACATCTCCTAATACCAGCTTAGTGGGATTCATTTCCCATTGCCTTTTGCCATGCAGAAGGGAGAGGGAGGAAAGAAGGAAGGAAATAAAGGAGGTTGCTAATCAGTTTATAGCTGGAGTTTTCTTGATTGTAATTACTTTTTTCCTAAACCATTATAAATCATGATTGTTACTGTAAATACTTAAATAAATGAAACAGTAAGTTTGAATGATATTCACATGTATTGTCCTGTCCAGGTATGATGCTTGTAGGTGGAGAAAATGATTTACCTTTATTCATGAATCACTATGCCCTGACCCTGCTAGCTTATTGAGTCGACAAAAAAATTTGTTATAATAAGAGGAAGAAAGTTCCTTAAACTCTTCAATATAACCCTTTTTTATCAGCAGGCATATTTTCCTCCCTAATCAAGTGATCAAAATAAATCACATTGCTTTTGAAAACAACTTCACACCTTCGGTTTTAGCTTCAAATTTATAAACTTATTCTTACAGTCGCCCATTTGCGAACGCTTCAGTTCTTGCTCTTGAGCTGTGACATCCACCAAGATGCCACACAGCCATAATAAACAGGGTGAGAGAAGTGTTCCATGCAGTATCTGCTCCATAAGGGATTCAAAGCCAGCACCAGTGCTACATAATCAAAAGGAAATTATTTTGCTCTGCCTGCCTTGGTTCAGTTTGAAAGCCTTGTTCTCATTCCCTCTGAACCCACTTGCATCTCCTTTTGAATGTCTTTGCATCTCCTCTTTGGCAAATGCTACATGGATCTTGCTGTAAACTCCAGTCACAGAGGTAAAATAAATGTTTTGAGGACAGATTGAGTGTGTTTTATCTGTCTCTGACAAAGACTGCTTTAACCCTGAAGTATGTAGTGATGAAGAATCCATCTTCTTCCCTGCTCTGACACCAAACTGTCTTTAGCAGGCAGATTTTTCTACTTCTAGTCTTTTCTTCTTGAGAACAGAGAAGATTATAATTAGGTGTCCCTGCCCACAGCAGGGTGTTGGAACTAGATGATCTTTAAGGTCCCTTCCAACCCAAACCATCCCGTGATTCTGTGATTCTATCCATGGCCTATCTGTGTAGGATGTGTCACCATCCTTGCATGGCATATTTCTAAAATAAGAAAATCCTTCCCCCCCCCCCATATTTCCTTGTAAGTGATGAATCACCCATTATTTGCAAACTGAACCATCCTCCAGGCTTTAGATGTTCCCAGTATGAGGAGCACAAATGAGAGATCCTGTGTAATCATTCTCAAACTATTATATTCCTCTCTCTTCCCCTTCTGACCGTCCCGTGATGCAGACGGGGCACAACTCCCGTGTATCCCAAAAATCATTTTCACTGACCCACTAAATCAAATCACATGCAGGGATGAGACACGGCCACAACACGACATAATCCACCAGCAAAGTGATTTTTTTGAAAGGAGAGCTTTCCAAAATGTTTGGGAGAGCAGTCCCATTGAGGCCATCCTGGCATGCTTTCAGGAGCTCTGGGCAGCTTTTGTGTTCTGCCCACATTGTGATAAATATCAGTGCATCCACCTGAACGTTCTTGAACAAAACTGAGTCACAGACATTTCAGCAGCACACTGGTCAGCCTTTTATTTGCATGAATGTCCAAAATATTTTTCTCCTATTTGTCCAACTCTGTTGCACAATGCTACAATTAATTCCACTCATATCAAAGGGCTCCAATAAAATCACTTTAGAAATAAGTGCATGTGGTCATTGGCTTTGCTTATTCTTTGTAGTTCTTGGAGCCATTTTTCTGAGGCAAAAAAATCTGATTTCTTAGTTCTGAAACAGGGCAGTATATTCACTTGTATTTTCAGAGCAATGCTAAATTGGTATTTTTTTAAGCCTGTTATAGCTGGGAAAAAATTGAGAAAATAGGAGCATTTACCCCTTGAAAGATAGAACATGATTAAGCAAAAGTAGTTTAGTATTACACTGCAATCTGATATAATAATATGCCACCAGTGACCCGGTGAACCTGCCACAGGACAGTGTCTAATGCAATATGAGTTTCCCCTCAGCATAAGAGATGTTAAACAAATGGACACAGAGAGCCAGCAAAGTTGTACCAAGCACTTGAACATGGCAAATGGGCAGAGTAATTATGCTCCACACACTGCACAGGGGAAGAGGGATAACACAAAATAAAAAACAGACGTGCCCTTTGAAAATCATTTGGGGGTTATTCCACAAGTATCAAAACAAAATTAAACTTGCTGAGATTAAATCTGAGCACCCTCAAATACTGAGCATCTTTGGCAAAAGTGAGCCAGTGGAACATGAGATGGTCTCTCAGGAATAGGAGGATGAACAGGAGTTTCCCACAGTCCTTAAAACTCTGGAAGTCTCTGATTCCCACCTTGCATCAGAGCTGAAGAAGGACCACATCAGAGGGGTTACATGCTCCTTGGGGGGTGGAGGACGTGTGGGACAGCTGATGCAGCAGTAGAGGTGCTAAGCTTGGCTGTCCATCCTCCAGCTGCTGCTATTCAGCAGCACCAAGGAGCCCAGAGCTCAGCTTCTGCCTCTTCCAGACCCCATTTTCTAGGATTTGGCACATTTTTGGTCTTGCAAGTCACCTCAGCCCTGTGCAAGTTCCCTGTATTCCAGGGAAGGGAGGACCACAAAGAGATGACTGTGCCCACTCCAGCTCTCTGACACCACTAAGCTTCATATGTTGTCTCTGTTTGTCTTCCCAGCTGCTCCATGACTGCTGAGCTAGTCCATGGGTTCTACAGTATTTCTACGACATTTTAAATGTGAGTTTGGTTTTCTCTAAACCCTATTCCATTGGGTTTTTTCACTGTTTTCTTCATGTTCTGACTCATTTGGCCAGTTCAGCCTTAGGGCGTCAGTATAAAGAGCCAGAATTATCCACCCAGCACAGCAAGCCCTTGCATGAGGAGTGTACAAACTTTTAACCTGTCCTTGCATAAAAGGAGTCTCTGATATAGTTTCCTTCTCTTTGAAAAATATGATTGGAGTTCACTGCTGTCTTTTAAAACTGACACTTATCACCTTTTATGTAATTTAGTGGTGGCTGAAGAGCTCAGCATGAAAGCAGAGGGCTTAGTTCACTGCCTCTTTCTTTCAGAAGGGGTTTCATCCCACTTATTTCACCCTGCAGAAGAGAAATTTAGTCTTTTTCAAGTTTGGGCTATTCTGGGTACTTTGTACTTTGCTTCTTAATGCTACTGCTCTATACATGTGTACAGGAGAGAAAAATGGCATAAATATATCTCTTTTTAGCCTGGTGCTTTGACACGGGAAGGTCTGGTTTGCAGTTGCTTCCTGGGACATTTCCTGTAATTTATCAGCCCTATAATGTGCTTAAGCTGTCCAGGTAAGATGGAGAGAACCCAGAATTACCTTTTTCTCTGATCTATCAGCAAAAATTTCCGGTCACCTCTTTTTTATATGATTATCTTTTTTGGTCCCCTGAATTCTTCATTGGGTGCTTCAAGACAGCACAATGGCAAGTACCTCACCTGTATTATTCCTGCACAACCCCATAAATGATCCACATTGTGCCAGCTGTGGGACATTGTCTTGTTCTGCAAGGTGGAACAGATGAGAGCTCTCAGGCTGAGGATGAACTTCAGCTAAACACTCACAGCTCTTGGATGAACGGACCATTCCTTAAGTATTTGAAGGCAAAGATCACAATCATGTCTATCCTTGGGTGCTCTGTAAAGGTGTTTTGTTAGTTGGGGTTCCTCAACACCCCTTGACTCTATTCAAGCTTAAATCAGAGACAGAGGTTAGAATTCTTGTTACAGGACAGTTGGATCAGTGTCAGGACAGGCATGTTTGAGATGCTTTTAGGCAGTTAATAACTGTATGGATTGTATGAATCATAATTTATGAGCTGTGTTCTTTATTTTACACAAAGTCTCCGGGTTTCTGTCCTTTAGGATAGGTCCTATTAGGACTTGACCTCCATCATCCACATCAGGAATCTTCACCACCAGCATCTCTTGGCTCCCGTGCCAGTCGGGGTGTATCAGATGTTTCTTGGGTTTGCCACAAGGCAGCAGTGAGCAATTACCTAAAGTGCCTGGAGTGGAAAGGGCTTCAATGTCATCCCTGTGGTGTGTCTGTGATTTTCCTACTTCTATGCATATTTAAGACTCACAGATTTTCTTTTTATCTGCAAGTCACATCAAGCTCCAACTAATGTTTCTGACTCTAAATACCTGCAAGAGAGAGTATTTTATTCTGCCTTTTGCATTCTGTCTTCTACCATAGGGGATTTATTATTTCTTCTTTAATGTACTTGGTCTTTTACCTTGTATACCCCAGGACTATTAAAAATTAGCAATTCAGAAGTGTTTTTATTTGGATAATCTTAGTATGTTACAAGCATCAGATTTTTTCTGACCTCAATTCCTCCATTTTACTGCATTACATAACCTGGCAGCTCAGACTTCTGATGAGGCTTTGTAATTCCAAAAATGTGCCAGAACATATATGTTACAATTATTTGACGTATCTAAGTGTAACAGGTAAAACCACGGGGAAACTATTCTTCTGAAAATTGAAATGGTTTCCATTTTACTATGTGGAATAAATACATCCTTTTTTTGACTTCTCACAGCCTTATGTGTTTACAGTGCCATGTATTTTGCTGTAATAAATTAGCCTTGTATTTGCACTAAAAATATTTGCACTAAAAATATAAGCCACAATGCAAAAGTCAATAGCTTCAAACAGCATCTTTTTTTTTCCTCAGAACAGTTTCTGATTTGTTGTTTTGGTTTTTTTTAAACCACTCATTTTTCAACAAAGATGTTATATCCACCAGGAAAAATAAAAGGATAAAAACCAAGCCTGGTTTAAAGCTTTTGAAATATCTAAGCTTCGCTTGCATTAACATTTTGGAACATCACTTTTTGGGAGGGAGAGTCACTCTGGGGTTTTTTTGTTTTTTGTTTTTTTTTTTTCCTATGCTTTATTTCATCTGGTTTTGGTCTTACTTTTCATAGAGGGCTCATCATGCTGGGCAGATGTGATAACAGGCTGATGGACGCTGAGCAGGCTCAAGGGAATCTGAGAAAAAAAAAGCAGTTCTTGAAGTGGGTGAGGTTTTGCCCTGCCTCTTTTTTTTTTTTTTTTTTTTTTTTGGTGGGAAAGAGCTTTCAGAGGGAAAAAACAAACAAACAAAAAAAAACTAGCAACGATCCAGAAACATGTAGCTGTGTCCCTCTGGAAACTGGGAACTGCTGATTGCAACAAATCTGTTTAAGGCTGGAAAATCTGCAGCTGGCAGAGGCAGCGCTGAGGCTCAGAGAGCTGCCCCTGAGGCTCCCCATCCACTGCTGAGTGATGCAGGGTTTGAGGGAGCGAGCACGGCCAGGTGTCACTCAGCCCCTCTTCCTCACAGCCAGTCGTGCTTTAGTCTGGAAATCATTAATCCCTTAAAATCAGCCACAAAACATATGCAGAGATGGGGAATGAGAGCGGCTAAATCTGGCCCTGAAGAAAAGTGACAAAAATTACATATTACGCCCGAAGGAAGCTCGACACAACGTAAAGACAAACTGCAAGTAAATGGTTGTAAACTCAAATTCGTCTGAACAACCACACAAAACCCCATTTCCCGCGATGTGAATCGTCACTTCCCATCCTCCACCTCTCCAAACACTCCAAGGTTAAAGTGTGGTGGAGGGTCTGATGGAGATGAACAGCTCTCGGCTGCTGGTGGGTGAGTGGCAGCCGAGCTCTCCCGTGAGGAGGTGATGTAAGGATAAACCAAAGGGAGGATAACGAAGCAAAAGGGACTGACCACAGCATGTTAATGTGCTCTGCTGCCATGGAGAGTGCTCCACACTGCCCGTTCCTGGGGCTGTCATTACCACTGACTCCGAGGCTTTGGCGAGGAAAAGCACTTTGTTTAAATTATTGCACTTGCTCTGAGTGCGAGGCGCTTGGAGTTTCAATGAATCAAAGGCAAAGAACGCAGCTTATCCTAGACAGGGAGATTTCAACCCGTCAGAGAGATGAAAAAGCACTAATGCTGAGTGGTTGTGTGCACTTCCAGTAATTACTAAAGAATAAAGTCTGATATCAGTGGTATAGAAATGTTAGGTTATGTAAAACGTGCATTGAATGAAGGGAATTTTGGGGAGAGAAGGATGTGCATTCATGGCTTCATTATAATTTGAAAAGTATTACTACTGGTAATGTAAATACGCTGTCTCTCTCTTAAATAAAATACGAAATGTGCTGTTTCCCTAGAAATACTTAAAAACCTCCACTTTTCTGAGTCAACCCGGGCCATTCTACAGCTTCTGAGTTTAAATCAGGGAGCTTGGATTCTGGATTCTTTTTCCGGCCTTATAATAGCATCACTTCTAAGTTTTCTTGACCAAATCGTTAAAAATCTAGAAAAAAACTCCTGGCTCTGGATGCCATGAAACCCTGACAAGGCTGCCAGTTTCCACAGGAGCTCAATGCCAACAAATTTGGTTGAGATCAGTGAAGCCTGCAGACATTCACAACCCAGGAAAGGCAACAGGTGCCCAGAACTTGAGGCAGATACAGTCAGTGGGGACATGTGAAAATGGATTCTCACACATACAATGCACCCTTGAGTAGAAGTACCCCAGGGGCTGGATATTAGGAAAAAACTCTTCATGAAAAAGGTGGTCAAGCATTTGAATGGGCTGCCCAGGGCAGTGGTGGAGTCCCCATCCCTGGAGGGATTTAAAAGCCCTGTGGATGTGGCATTTGGGGACATGGGTCATTGATGGCCTTGGCAGTGCTGGATTAAGGGTTGGACTCGGTCTTAGAGGGCTTTTCCAGTTTAATGATTCTGTGATGCTACAAAGGGGAAAGCACTGATTCAGAAGAGGTACCCTGACACATGTTGAGAATTTCGCCTGATGAATTCAGTATCCCCTCCCCCTAAATGCCGGCAATATTGTATTTATTTCTTAAATTACTGCAAATATTTGGCATTCTTGCCAGTGCCTTTTGAGCACTGATTAATTCTCTTTGCATCCACTTGATCTGAGGATCATCTCCACCTTCCACGTGGAGAATCAAGGTTTTAAAAGGTGAGACCACGAGCCAGAAATCGATTTGGGCTGTCTGACATCTCCTGCTCTCTTCCTGGGACCGGAATAATAAATTAACATCAGGGAGGGATTCCTTCCTGCTGCTTTATTTGTGCTTCTGTGGGGTTTTTTTCTGTCTCCCTGTCACTCAGCAGTGCTCAGGCATAATAAATTCCTTGCTCTGCCATTGCCAAGAGCAGAGCCTCTGGGCACTCTGAGGTGTGAAAGTGGTGAGTGCTGTTTGTTTGAGTGCATGGCAGGGTGCCAGGCAGGTGGGTGGAGGCAGAAGCTCCAAACACACAGGAGGGGAGATGTCCTGGGAGGAAAAACTCCGAATCTTTCCTGTGTGCAGCTGACCCTCTTGTTTAAAGGTTGAAGGTGTCCCTGCCCATGTCAGAGGGTTGGAACAAGATGATATTTAAGGTCCATTCCACCCAAACCATTCTATGGTTAAAGATTAATTTTTAAACAATCCTTCTCCATCCCCAACACACACAGATGCATAAAGAAATTAAGAACTTTTTCACCGCTGTTTGTTGCAAGAAAGATAAATCCTGTAACAGGATGGATGGAGTTTCATTCTTTTTTTTTAATTCCTCTGGTATTCAGATCTGTTCACTCTGTTAGGACATCAGGGATGTTTTTTGAAGATGCCCATGAGAAACATTAAAGAGTTTATTATTTCATCTTCTTTTTCATTTTGCAAGGAGCAGCAGCAGCAGCAGAACTCTGGAATGCCATAAAATCTCAGCGGTTTGAATTTTTTTTTTTTTAAAAAGTAATATAAGGGAAAAAAAACCCCACACCAAAAACCACAACAACCACAAAAAACCCCAACAACAACAACAACAAAAACCCCAAACACCATAACAAAATAACAACAAAAAGGGTAGAAAACAGGTGTCTTGAATGAGTTACAAATTGAAAATGCCCAAAAGTGAGGGGGGAAATGACTCACCCCAAGGTCACACAACAGCTTGGGAGCAACAGCCGTGAAAGAATGCAAAAATCCCAGTTCGTTGCCTTAGAGAGGGGGGACCCCCATCCTTCCTGGGAATCTCTGGAAGCAGCTGGGGAATGAAAGTGACTCTCCCAGCCTGTTTCCTTGGAGATGGAGAGCAATGTTTGCAGCAGCAAAGAGTGAGGGAAGTTTCCTCCTTGTAAAGGGAGCCAGGTATCATCTTGCCCTCAGCTTGGCTGGATCCATGAGAGCAAAAAGCCTTTGGTGTAGGGCAAGATCTCCTTTCAAGGGGATGTGCAGGACACGGTGAGAGGAGGTGAGGTTATTTCAGAGCAGGATGTAGAAACCCCAAAGCTAAAGCTAAATCTTCCCCTCAAAGCCTGTACTTTCGAGTTGCTGGGAGTGAGGTGCATCAAACACGCTGGAGACTGGAAAAGGAAGGAGTTTGCCAAGTTGTGTAATGCAATTGGATGGTCTTGATCTAACTACTGACCTGGATCAAATCTGCCGCCAACTTGCTCTTACAGAAGTCAGCAGCTGGTTCTTGTATTGGCCTGGGACATGTAATGTTCACAACATGCATTTTGCAGTGGAAAACTTAATGCAGAAATCAGAAACAAAATATTCTTTTAGAGATTATATATATAGCTATATATTATAACTAAAAATATTCATTTTTATGCACCTCCATAGAGTTCTGTGACTTTTGGCATTTTGTGCAAGTGCCTGTGCTTGTTACAGTGTGTTCTGTGGAGGAGTTTGTGTCTTCTGATGTGAGGGAGTGACAGGAAGGGATGTGAGACTTTGCTGGGCTCATGGATCTGCTGCCAGACTGCCCACGTCGGGGGGACTGGACTCCAAGCACAGAACTTCTTCCAGGACTACTCTCTGAAGAGTTCTTGTTAGCTCCAGTGTGCCATGGCCATACACTCAGAAAATGTGCAGCTTTTATGAAGCATTACCTGTCAGATTTCTGCTGTGCGTTGATATCACTTTACATTAAGCCAGCTCAGATTTATGGCTCAAATCTGAGAGCTCGGTTTAGCACAACAACCTCCCAGTTTATCTGACCTGTCAGTTAACCTGACCCATCTGTTTTATTTTATAGGCAGCACCTTTAGCTCTTTAGTTTTGAATTTTTTTTTATTTCCTTTATCATAGATTATTAAGACTCACAGAATGATAGAATGGTTTGGCTTGGAAAGGACCCTTGAGATCATCCAGTTCCACCCCTCTGCCATGGGCAGGGACACCTTCCAGTAGCCCAGATGGCTCCAAGCCCCATCCAACCTGGCCTTGAACACTTCCAGGGATCCAGGGGCAGCCACAGCTTCTCTGGGCAACCTGTGCCAGGGCCTCCCACCCTCACAGGGAAGAATTTCTCTCCAAGCTGTTATCTAAACCTGTCCTCTTTCAGTTTAAAACTTTTCCTCCTTGTCCTGTCACCCCATGCCCTTGTCCAAACTCCCTCTCCAGCTCTCTTGTAGCCCTTTTAGGTACTGAAAGGCCAAACTATTTATTTTACATTAATTTTCATTTCCAAGAATAGGTGTTTGTGTAGACTGCAGTCACCGTTCTGGCTGGCTGGGCAAATTCCTCTCTGGTGTGAAATCATCATGCTTTGAAATGCTGAAAGTCTGTGATTTCTGTATCCTCCCACTACCTCCACAACTCAACTTCTTTCAGTCACCTCAGCTGTAGCAGCAGCACTATCCCAGCATCATTGCATTGAAGTCAAAGCCATTACTCATTCTCTCAGGCAGTCATAACAATCCCAAAGAATCATTGTTGTAGATAAAAGGGCAAATGAATTTATGACAGCCAATTAAAGTCCAATTAATAATTAAATGGAGATGTGAGTTCTTAACATGAAGAGCGTTTTTTCTAGAATGAATGCTGGCATATGACTCCACATCTGAGTGGAGTCTGTGGCTTAGTATTAAATAACAGAGCACGCAAAGGAGTGGTGTCACTCCACTGGAGTTAATAGAATATTACACTGGAGTCTGGTTCATTTTGCCCAGCTTCCAAATAAAGTGCAGAGATTTTAAGAGAACATATTAGATGTGAAAAATAAGTAACGTATTTACGTTGTGATTTCAGTTTTGCTGCAGGCCCCGTCTCTACAGAGATGTCTCTGTTGAACCTCTGCTGGATTAAGGTTTGACATAAACTTGCCAAAGGTTCATAAATGAAACAAACAAAGAAAAGAGAGGCAAAATCAGAAGCTGCAATATGGTCAGACTTTCCTTCCTCAAGCATTTAACTGAGAGAGGCAGATCTACCCCATCCTGGAAGTGTTCCAGGCCAGGTTGGGTGGGGCTTGGAGCAGCCTGGTCTAGTGGAAGGTGTCCCCGCCCATGGTAGGGGGTGGAACTGGATGGTCTTTAAGGTGCTTTCCTACCCACATTATTCTGTGTTACATCCAAGGCAGAAGGTTGCACGTGGGATTTTGCCTCTAAAGGAGAGTGGAGGAAGGAGACACACTGTGGGTTACAAAGCACAGACACCACGGACCAAAGGTCCTGCTGCCCAGAAGAGAAATGCAAACACACCCTATTTATGTGTGGCCATAGTTGAGTCCCTGCACACCAATGAGCACTGAAGGCACAAATGGGAGACTTTGGAAATATCCTCTGCCTGACCTTTTCTTATGGTAGGGAAACATCTACCAGCGGCATGGTTTTGGTTCTTTACTCTTTCCCAAATCCTCACATTTTTAATGTACTGTTATTTTATTATTACCCTTTGTTTTTCCACCCTCTGTTTATTTTTGAACAGCCTCCCCTTTAAAACATTTTAAAATAACCATTTCTCTACATGCAACTAGTCTGACAGCATAGTCTCCTACCTCAACCCATGTGGTTAGGAAGCCCTTATTTAAAGTGCTTTCTCTCTCCCTACTTTCTTCCTGTACAAAACCAACCCAAACAAACAAAAGCCTTTTTTTTTTTTTTTTTTTTGGAAAGCTGGCAACAGTTTTCAGAGCTCCCACTGTCATTTCTTCTTTGAGATCTTCAACTTGTTTGTTTAAATGTTCATGTCTTTAGGCCTTTCTTCGTTCTTTTATTGCTGGAAACCATGAGAGCTACTATTTGTTCCAGAAAGCAGATTTATTATTTCTTCTCTACCCTAACTACGACTTTCCTTCAATTTAAAGTAACAAACTCAATTTACTCTTTCAATATGCACTTTATCTCCTGTGACTTAGAGCCCCAAGCTGTGAAACAGCACATCTTTGGTGGGTCGTGGCAATTGAAAATCAAAAGTAGAAGGCACTCTATAAAATTTAGGTGATGCATGCCCCAAACAGCTGCAATCTCATCAGTTCCAGAGCATGGCCTGATGATGGGAGCCAATATGCCATCATAAAACGTTATAAAAAAAAGGATAAATATGCATTTTGCATTACATGATATCACATCTTGTCAGAATGGAGCCGGCTGGGGAATTTTCTGATGATAACAGTTAGTTGGTGGGGACCTGAAATTTTAATGAGGGTTTCTCGAGTTCAGAGACACATGTGATGAAAGCACAGGGGCTGTGGGTGTTTGTGAGCCTCACTGGGGAGAGTGAGAGGGGTTTGCCCTGAAGGACGATGTGCCTCTGTGGCAGCAGAAGCCCAAAGGGATACATGGAGTTGTCAGGGAGCAGAGTGTGTGCAC
Source organism: Chiroxiphia lanceolata (assembly GCF_009829145.1). Classification (NCBI taxonomy): domain Eukaryota; kingdom Metazoa; phylum Chordata; class Aves; order Passeriformes; family Pipridae; genus Chiroxiphia; species Chiroxiphia lanceolata. The sequence goes on from NC_045640.1 coordinate 4,022,043, forward strand.
AGTGGTAAGGAATGGGGCCCCTTCACACACAGATATACACAACACCTGAAATCATTCGTCCAAATGAAAACTTTGCCAAGGAGTGCATTTATCTGGTGAAAAAAATTATCCCGCTCAAACACAATTTTTATTTAGTTTTCTCCAAGAAAATACCCAGTATAGAATAATAACAGAAAAATCCAGGAAGGTGAACACCCCGGATTACTTCTTCCTATCCCATTCGAACAAACAAGGAGGGGGAATTTGAATCCAGCCTCCCCACGCCTCAGAGGAGGGCTATAGACACCAAACTGTCCATGTATTCCAGGGAAGGCAAGGGGTTGTTTTGTATTTGTAAATGAAAACACATTTGTAAAACTTCAGTTCTGCTCTGCATCAGACTGGAAAATACATTTTGAAGCCTGAATTTTCCACTAAACACAATTCTGGACTTCTTGCTATTCTCCTTCAGAGATCAGCATCTAAAACTGTGCAATGGTCTTTTGATTACCTGCAGAGTCTTGGTTCATCTGTATATGTAAAAAGGCAATTCAGGTAATTCGGTTGTAAATGGAAAGATGATTTCTGGCAGGCATTGGAATGCATGTGGGAATTTATTTATTTTCTACTCTGAATGAAGTTTTTCATGCCAACCATTCCTGCCCCGAACACAATCACAGCCAGTGGCAGCCAAGCGTTCACCACGCTGTTCTTTTGAGATACACACGATATGTATTATGATAAAGAAGAATAACCATTACAATAAAGAAGAATACAAAGGAGGATTAGTGATAAGAAAGCCTCGGTGAAAAAGGCTTCTGTGCTGATTGCATTTAAAGATTTCTAAGCTCACAGTGAAAGTGTTAAAAAAAAAACTCACGATAAAAGAAATTCTGCTTTTAATGAAAGCTTAGTCGTGCACAACCACTTCAACAAGAAGAAGCATAAGGCAAATAATCTGAAATATTTAAGAGTCCCTATAAGTAAGTAGTGCTACAGATTGTAATGTCAAAGTTCTGGAAGTTACACTCACTCCTGATAATCTTTGTGATTTTTCTTTTCCATGTGAAGAATCATTTTAATATAAAAACTCAGAGGAATAAGCACATTTTTTTCCACCTGTTGGTTCTAGGGCGGCCTTGGCACTGTTATAATTTTACAAGTTATCAACGGTTCTGTGAGTGTTTTTCACAGCAAGAGGTGATCAATACAAGAGGCAAATTGGTGGAATATGGGGATAGTTAAATTAGGAGCCTTGGCAGGAGTGTCTCAGAGATTCATCCAGATTTGCCAACATTTTATCCACAAATTAAACAACAGTAAATGAATATATATTTCAAAAAAAGAAGTGTGAGCCATTGTATCTGCACGTGTATGCATGCAGGTGTGTTTGTGGATTTTCCCTTCATCATTTTGAATCCCCTGAGACTTTTTGTGTTGTGATGAGTCACCTGTGCAGATCAGGATTTCTTCCTGTAAAAGGATATTTTCTCAGCCTTGTGTTTCCCATTCTATTTGTCTTCTGAATTATTCTGTCTCACAACACTGGCTGCTATGGAAATGCTGCAAATTCCCTGGACATTAACTGATACTGCTTTTGATACACCTGGGAATAAAATGCCTTTTGATCAGATAAGAACATAGGAGACTGAGCTTACTGGGGCTCTGGGGTTTGTCTTCTCAGGGCTCAGGAGTCTGACAACAGATGGAAGTCCCATCTTCCTCTCACATGGTGCTGGTAGAGCTTGGCACCAGAAGATCAGATGTGACACCTGCAAAATTGCTCCTTATGTTACTTGTTCCTTATGTCCTTGCAGGATAGGTTAAAGTACTGATTTCCAGCTTTGCCTTTTTTATATGCTTTGAAATCCTGTCCTCCTGGAAGTCTCGAGTGCTGCCTCCAGCTCTGGGGTCCTCAGGATAGGAAGGACATGGATCTGTTGGAACGAGGCCAGAGGAGACCACTAAGTTCATTAGAGGGATGGAGTAGCTCTACTGTGAGGAAAGGCTGAGAGAATTGGGAATGTTCAACTAGAAAAGAGAAGGCTTCAGGGTGAACTAATTGTGGCCTTCCAGCACCTGAAGGGAGCCGACAAGAAAGATGGAGAGAGGTTATTTACAAGAGCTTGGGGTGACAGGACAAAAGGGAATGGCTTCCCACTGGCAGAGAGTAGGTTTAGATTGGATACTACAAAGAAATTCTTCCCTGTGAGGGTAGTGAAGCCCTGGCACAGGTTGGGCAGAGAAGCTGTGGCTGCCCCATACCTGGAAGTGTCCAAGGTCAGGTTGGATGGGGCTTGGAGCAATGTGGAAGGTGTCCCTGTTCATGGCAGGGGTTTGGAATGAGAAGATCTTTAGGGTCCCTTGCTTCTCCCATAACCTGCATCACCTAATTTTGGATCCCTTCCAAAAAGATCCCATCTTCCAGAGGCTTTTCAACCTCCCAATAAAGTGCAGTTAGTCTCTCTCTGTCCCAGCTCCATCCTGTTTTTTCAGCCTAGACATAGTCAGCTGCTATCAAGAAAGGACTGGCAGCCCTCTTCTTCACTGCCCATCTCTCAGTGTTTAAACAGGTTGCAAAATGTACATGTGCTGATAAGGGTAAATTGTACAAGGACAAATCAAACATCCTTACCATCTGTCACAGATGTAGATAACTGGACATGAGACAATAAGAAATCAGGCAAAGATGTGAAAAAAAATACAAGAAAGTGATTCAGTCCAACTTATGACTCCAGGCTCACCGGGATCTTCCCTATAAATAACTATGACGTTGTTTTCATTTCTTCTTCTGGAGTTGGACTGCTCCCACAGGCCTGTATGTGTGTTTCCCACAGTATCTCAGGGGAAATAAAGCCTAATTTTAATGGGAAGCAAACTGGTATGTGCCAGCAGCCCCAGATGCAATCAATTGAAGCTACCCAGGGAGAAGACAGTGATGCAAGAAACAGAATTCAGCCATTCCCATCAAGGAGAGGAGTGATACCTTGGTAGGGTCTGAATAGGGTGAGGAAGAGGAGGATCTGTGTCTTCTTCCTTTTTCCTCTACATATTTTCACCAGGAAAAATTCATATTCAGCTCGTATTTGCTTTGCCTGCACCCAAAGCACTTATGGGTAGGGGTCTGTTTTCAATCTCGTATTTGCTGTAATAAAATTTATAAATTACTCTGCTATTTCAGCATTTTCTCCCTCTGAATTTTGATCCCTGAATCTGAGGAAATTAGGACCATACGGCTGAAAATATCAGCAACTACAGTTGATTTTTCTGCCTTTAAATGATGTCTTAAACCTCATAACATGCCATATGCAGTAAGCAAATATAGTTTCAACAGAGCCTGGCTGAGGCAACCATCCAGTACTATCCTCTAAGTGTATCCCTATCTAAAAAGTAAATAAAACTGCATTCAGTCTGGGGAGAAGGAAGAAGAGCTTAAGTTAAGAAGGATTTTAAAGCTATTTCTTCTTTGAAGTGGTTTTATTGCAAATCATCTTGCAGTGTAAAACTCAGCATTAAAACTCATGTCTTCCTCTCAGATCACCAATGTGGAATTCACCCACATTTCACAGACTCAAAAAGCAGACTTTTTGCATCATTTAAGTACTACCATGTGATGGGAAGCTTCATAATCCATGGATGGTATCAGCTCATCCTCTCAGGTCAGACCCACAGATTAGTTTGGATAATCATGTAATTTGGAGTGAGCCATGTCCACTTGTTCATTCCCATCATGGACTGGCTTTGGAGCAGCTGCTGCACAATATATTTGGAGGATCAGTGTCAGTCCACCACAAAAATGCTTAAAACCTATACATTGTGAACTGAATATTTCACCCTGTAGATCTGTTCTTACAGTATTAAAGTACTTGGCAATGAAACAGTGACCACAGAAAGCCACAACTGGAGAGGAACCATGGTCTTTCCATTAGCAAGACCACCTCCAGATGGGTGGTGGTAGTGCCAGGACCTGAATGCAGAAATCCTGAATGCCATTTCCTATTCTGAACCAATGAAATGCATCCTCACCCATTCTTCATAAAAGATGGAACATTGTTTGAGTTTCTCTGCTCATTCTTAGCAGGGATGATGGCTTGCAGTTGTCCTCTAGCTGCATCCCTCACTGCAGCTTTCCTTTATCTCACACACTGTGATTGTGAAAACTGGCTGTGTGGCACACAGTGAATCATACTGTGATTTACTTTGAAGAGGTCAGCTTAAAAAATTCCCTGAGAGGAATTTTATTAGATGCAAACAGCACCAGGACTGAATTAAAATGCAGCCTCAGTAATCTTATATCCATTTCATCAATATCATTATATTCCTCCCTCTGTTTCACTGTTATAAACTGATTGGAGGTGTTTTTGGCTTTAAAGTGGATGGGTCAGAAGAAGTTGTCTAAAAGCACAAGGTCAACTGTGCTCCACTGAAAATTATAATAAATAGTTGCAAAGCCTCAGTTGCACTCTGTGATAAGTGGACAAGATGGATGGAGGGTGTAATGGAAGGGCAGATGTGGAAAGTATCATTTAGTAATCACTCAGCCCAGAGGTTTGCTGCATTTTTACCAGTGGGCATGAAATGATGAAGCCACCAGATAATGAAATAACCATTTCCCTCTTCATTTGAGCCAGACCTTCTTAAAGCACAGGTCTGTGCATGTGTTTCCTGGCTAAACAGAATAAATCCTAAGTATTGATGTACCACAGAGCACAGAATAAACTCTCAGTGCTCCACTGAGCTCTGGCTGTTGAACCTGATTTCATCGACCACCTTCTGCTTGAAGACAAGACCCTCAACCAGAATGTTTGGATCAATCCTGTGGAGTGTGTGTAAGCTATGAGATCTTGTAGAGGAAGCAATTTTTTCCTGTGAGGGTGGGAAGGCCCTGGCACAGGTTGCCCAGAGAAGCTGTGGCTGCCCCATCCCTGGAAGTGTCCAAGGCCAGGTTAGATGGGGCTTGGAGCAACCTGTTCTAGTGGAAGGTGTCCCTGCCCTTGGCAGTGGATTGGAATGAGATGGTCTTGAAGGTCCCTTCCAAACCAAACCGTTCTGAGAATATTCGTGTTTGATTTGAATGTAGTGGGGGAATCTCTGTCTCATATCCAGGGTAGCCAGGAAAGACTAATATCTTCCTGTGTTACCTCATAGAAAAGATGTATATAAATGATACCAAAACCAGTGCAGCAGGTTGTCAGGTTGTTGTTCTGTACCAGGAATTGATGCCTTTTGCCAATCTACACCTGCTCTTAACAACACAGTTTGTTTTTATTGTTTCTAAGGAAACCACGGAGCTGTTAAATAACAAAACCCAACCCACAGTTTTGCCTGAGCTGCCATCTTCAATCATGTCACTCCAAAATGGTTTATGGAAATCAAAGATTGACTTGAAGCATCCGTTAATCTCCCCTTGTCGAGGTGGAGTCGGGGAGTGGAAATGCAGCACTTCCTGGCGTGTCAGGGAATCCTGGCAACCTGCCTGCAGATCTGGCAGCAGGAAGATGAAGACACCTGGCAGGAGGAGAGAATTAGGAAGTATTTTTAGGATTGATGCATTTCTGCTTGGGAAGTAGAGTGGTAATAGAGTATGGAATGAGTAAATGCTCCTGTACACACAAGTATTTTGACATAGTCCTATACTTGCCACCTACACATATGACTAACTATACATAGTCCTACTTCCATACATGCAGAAAATACTTTGGTGTCTACTAAAATGATAATAAGAAATAAATAAGTAAAAAAAAAAAAAAAGTATTTTCTGAATTCTACCTGTTCCTTGAATTATCCATGTTATGACTTCTTTGGGAAACACTATTTGTATCTGTGGCTTAATATTTCCTATGGCTCATTAGTCAACGTTTGATTGTAATGATTCTGTGTTCAAAGACTCGGTGGTGCTCAAAGACATCATTTTGTATGCTAAAAATCACTTTTTACATGACTATAAAGAGTAAAATTAGGTTTCTAATGAGGTTGTTATCAATTTTCCAAGTTGATTTTCAAAATTCTGCTGCTACAGTTGTCTGTAAGAATGGGAATTATTGAAAAGAAAATACCATAGTGATTTAAAAGTACTTTAAATTCAAATATTCATGCAATCTTCCCCTGATACTGGCCTAATTTATAAAGAAGAGGCCCCAGTTCCCTTTTTTTTTTTTCACTTGCAATGCTTAAGCCAAGGTATTTCAAGGTATATGATTAATTGATTTTAGCTTTGTTAAAACCTGTACTAAACCAGAGCTTTATGTCAGAAAGGTAGCACTAGAAGTCAGCGAAGCATTGTCATTTGGATCCCTCTAAAGATATAATTGTATATCATCTGCATACAATTAGAAGCAGGTGCACTCTCAGGAACAAAGAAGTAACACTAAAAATTCAGTAAAACAGAAATCTGAGATACACACAGCACTTACAGAAGATAATTAATCATCCTGGGACACCATAAAGAAAAATTAAATGGGGTATCTGACATAACATGTGTGGGAAGTTCATTTGTAAATTTTCCTGAATGACTTAAAACCTGTGAAAATGCCAAGAATGGAGGTGATACATTAAATGAGATGCCACATACAGTAAACTGGGGGTATGTAGAGAGTTTATCCCTGTAAAAATGTAAAACTTAAATGTCTCTACATCACACCCTGCGGTGTTCACAGGATGCCAGTGCCCTGGCAGGGCACCTACTCTGGCTGTGGTTAGAAAATTGGGGTTCTGCATTTACAAACAAGAGCCCAGCTTTTGCCATCACACTTGTCCTGACAGTTCCTTACCATACTCTGATTCTTTTCATTTTACATCTCATTATTTCCTTCCTTGACCCCAAATCCCTTCATATCAAGGGGAATTTTTCCATCAGTGGGCATTAGATCATATCCTAATTTAACCATTCCCAGGAAAGTGAGCCTAGACCTGCCTAACTACTGTAAAATCAGCATTCAGAAACATTCATTTAGCCTCACAGTGGTTATTCAATTCAGCCAAGCCTCTGTCTTTTTTTACTACTAAGTTGTATAATCAGGTATTTGCCCAAAAAGCATCTAAATTCTTATGTGCACAATATTATACTATTGTCATTTTTCATTCATTATTCATTTTCCTCCCATGAGACATCACTTTTTTTTTTTTAACAAAACCACCATTTCTCAAGGAATCTTATTTTTCCCTTTGCCCAGCATTTTGCAGTCATTGGTTTTTGAGACAGAAAGAAAAGTCACACCAGTATTTTTGGCTATTTATTTTTCCCTATTTTACTTTTCCCCACAGCTTTTAATAGGCAATAGGGAAGGAAAGTGAAAACTTGAATATATTTTATTTGGTCAATAAACAAAATGAGTGTTCCAAATGAATTACAATCATTTTTTTTTTTTTTTGAATCATCCCCACTTTGATATTTCAGACATCTATTCAAAGGAAGAAGAATGGCATGTCTCATTCAGAAACAGCAAAAACTCCCCTGAAATCTAAATAAATAGTGCATGAACATGTCATGAGCTGAAATGTGTTCCCTTAAATTAGCCATTGAATAATTCCAAACAAGAAATACATATGCAAGAAAATCAGTGTGATTTGCAAATTATTTGAGAACAGAAAAGGAGCAGCCAAATACACGGGGTAAGTGATTACTTGCAATTAGAACGTGGGCCTCTGACCATGCAGAGCACATTTCCCACTGATCTGATTTCAGTGAAAACAGATTTTTCTCCATGTTAATGAAATCTCTCCTCAAATCTATTGATTTTTGTTCTCCTATGGAAAATATCTGGTTCACTCCAGCAATAAAAATTGTCCCCATTACCTAAAAAGCTTCACAAAAATTACCCATTATTTCAGTTACAATTGTCACAAACAGAAGTGAGAAAATAAGATGGTTCTACCTGGTGCTGCATTTGACAAAAGCACCTGGATCTCTGGTAGCACAACAACAGACAGGCATGACAGCATCAAAAACCCCAAAGAAAGGCATATTGATGGATTTATTTCATTCAAACAAAAAGTTTTGCATCAACACACTGAAAGTTGTATATTTATAACAATCTCTTTCTCCATTAGTGTAGCAAACCACCAGCAGGAGTTGATTTTTCAAGAAAATCTATACTTTTTGTGGATACCTTGATAGAGTCAGCACTTTGTACCAGGCTCCTGGTCCTGTTCCAGTTAAAGGTGTCAAGAGTTTTGCTCAGGACCAAACTGAGGGCAGGAACAGCAGGTTTGCCTTCCAAAAAAAATGGATTTATGACCTCCTTCAAGACCAGAGCCACTGGCAGTTTGCACAAACAGGGAAGCCTGGCAGAGGAGTGCACCCAGGAGATGCTCATCCTCTCTCTGCCCACGAGCATCCCAGTGGATCAGCAAACTGCCAGGGCAGGGGATCTTCAGTGCAGCAGTTGTACAGAAGTAGCAATGAAAAAAAACTAACCTGAATGAACAAAAATTGCTCCAAAATTCATATGCTCTCCTTCAAAAAATCTAATCCAGTAACATTTCCACCTTATTTGCATCATTGCTCGATCTCTGAAAAATCATGCAAGAGTTTTGACATGAATTTTTGGGTGTGCTTGGGGCAAATGAGACCCACAGGTCTGAGAGGAGGAACATTGGAAATTGCTAATATTAAATCTGAGGTTAAAAATTACTTTGGCTTCCTAACTGTGAGCAAATGTAAATGAAATAAGCAGAAACAAACCAAAGGAAATGGTGCTTGATCAAAAGCAGAAAGTTACTCTTTCCAGCTTTAAAAATGAGAGATTTTTCGTGACAGATTAGAGGTAGAATATTTCCACAATTTTGGACCGAGGAATTAACCATCTGAAGATATATTAGTTTTTCAAGTAGTTGTAAGCTAGTTACTGAAGCACAGAAGTCATCCAGGCAATGATCTGTCCAGGAACTGAGCTCAACACCAGTTTAACCTGATGATTTTTGGTGCCCCAGAGCTGGGAGACTTGGTGGAGTTCTCAAAAGAAGCACAAAAGGGAAAAGTGCATTAAACAAACATATTTTCTCAAATAATTTTGGAGAGGAAAAAGATTGTGTGGCTAAAAGTGAAGTGCACTGGAGCAATTTACTGCAAAGCACAGTATTGCAGAGCTCTGATGAGTGTCACGGGCAGTCAGACTTGCAGTAAATAAATGTTATTAGGCTGCCACAATTACAGCATCTTCCTGTTTTCAGGCTGGTTGAGCCATCTGGCACGGGCATCCAGATAAAAGTTATGCAATTATTAAAACAAGCTAAATTAAATTAACTTAAATTAATCACAGTGTACAAAAATAACTGGCCAGAAGCATCAAATCACTTGTTTTGAACATGATGACCTATTTTTCTGGTTTTGCTGGGCTTTCTCTAATTAGGGGATAACACATTCTCTTTGAAACCAGTGGCAAAAGTCCAGTTGAGTGAAAAGAAAGATGTGCACAGGGTAATGTTTGCCTTGTACACTATCAGTGTAACGTGCACATTAAACAACATGCACATACAGCACCTCATGAAGGGTACAGATGTGTTTTTTATTACTGCCTTTTGACCTGCCATGTAGGATATGAAGATTAAACAAATTGTAATTCAAAATTACACATTACATCAAATTGTTTCCCACACTGTTTTGGGAAGGTCCAAAAGACTTTTTCATTCCCTTAAAGTTCATGCCCTTCAAAGTATTCATAACTAGGTATTTTTTTATTTAGATTATACTGAAATGATCGTCTAAGTGTTTTATTTGACACAAATGGGGTTTCATTACAAATTCAGCCGATCTTTTCATGACAATGTGTTTAAAAAACAGTGTAAAAAAATGACTAACTGAAAATGGCTTGGTTTAAAGTGCTGAAGAAATTGGGAAGGCGTTCAACTAACAGCCTCCCAGAGCTGCTAGCAATGAGAGCAGTTGGAAAGGAGAATCCCAAGGAGGAGAATCCTGAAAAATTTATTTCTATATTTACCAAATCTGCTTGCCAGTACATGGAGGGAAAAGGCATCATCTTGCCTACTGCTTGGTCAGAGGCAGCCTGGCTCCAGGTTTAGGAGGAATCAGTGGCCTACTGATTCCGTGGGATGTTTTCCATGTGTGAGGCTCCTGATTAATTCCTGAAACCCTGCAGTGGATGCACTGAGGACAAAGGGTTGTAGCTTCCACAGTTCAACTCATGAGCATCCTCAGCTTTAGCTGAAGTGTCCCAAAAGGTTTTCCTGCATCTAAAAAAACAGGAAAGGCCAGCAAGGAAGGATGTGCAGACCCTCCTAGAGCACAGACAAAAGCTCCCTTTGAATTCTATTTGTCTTTCAGCTTTTTTTCTTCTCTTTTGCCATTTTCCCCCAAAATACATCGGCTTTAGGTAAAGCCTTTTACAGAAGTTCTTCAAATCTATAACTGAACTGCATAAAGAGCCAGTTCAACTAGTTTAATACATTGGATTGGAATCCACAGTGCAGTCAAGATGTGCTGATTGTTTGGTTTTATGCTCCTGATGTGAGGTCAGAACCATCTCTCATGTATTGAAGGGGATTTTTTGGATGCAGGGAAAATCTGTTTAAGTACTGACAAGTCTTTTGTTCAGAAATGTTCAGGGAGGAGGTGGAAGCTGTTTTAAAACAAATCATTTCTCCTAAGTGACGTCCACACTTCTCTGAATAAAGCATAGGCAGGGACATGCCCAGGGAAGGCCAACAGATATCATCTACCTAGACTTCTATAAGGCCTTTGATATGGCCCCACATGACATCCTTCTTCCAAATGGAAGAGACATCCAAATTTGATGGATGGACTAGTCAGTGGATAAGGAAGTGGCTGGAAGGACACAACCAGGGAGTTGTGGTCTGTGGCTCCATGTCCAGGTGGGGGTCAGGGACGAGTGGTGTCCCTCAGGGCTCTGCCTTGGGACTGGGGCTCTTTGATGTCTTTAGCAGTGACACACAGTGGGATTGAGTTCACACTCCCAGTGAATTCACAGGTGACACAAAGCTGAGCAGTGCAGTTCAGGACAGGGCCACCCAGAGGGACCTGGATAAGCTTGAGAAGTGGACTCAGGAGAGCCTCAAGAGGTTCAACATGTCCAAGTGCAAGGGCTGTGCCTTGATTGGGATAATCCCAATTCTGGGATCCTCAGCACAAGCCTGGAACTGTTAGAGAGGGTCCAGAGGAGGCCATGGAACTGCTCCAAGTCTTGGAATCCTTCTGCTCTGGAGCCAGGCTGGGAGAGCTGGGGGGGTTCCCCTGGAGAAGAGAAGGCTCCAGGGAGAGCTGAGAGCCCCTTGCAGGGCCTAAAGGGGCTCCAGGAGAGCTGGAGAGGGACTGGGGACAAGGCATGGAGGGACAGGACACAGGGAATGGCTTCACACTGCCAGAAGGCAGGGAGAGATGGGATATTGGGAAGAAATTCTTTCCTGTGAGGGTGGTGAGGCCCTGGCACAGGTTGCCCAGAGAAGCTGTGGCTGCCCCATCCCTGGAAGTGTCCAAGGCCAGGTTGGATGGGGCTTGGTGCAATCTGGGCTAGTGGAAGGTGTCCCTGCCCATGGCAGGGGGTGGAACTGGGTGGTTTTGAAGGTCTCTTTCAACCCAAACACTCTGTGATTTTATGGTTCTATATTTATTTACTGTTTCGGGCCTTTTTTAGTTTTCTTAAATAGAAACTGGTAAAAATGCACTCAGTGAAAAGTTCTGTCTAAAAATTGAGCCTAGACTTGCTGTTTATCACTTACCTAACAAAATTAAAATGCAGAGGTGCTAACAGCTGTAGAGAAACCCAGTTGTGGAATATGTGACTTGGACCAGTATGAAATAAAATGTTAGACAGAGGGGATTCTATAGCTGTAATTAGATTTTAAGTATAAGTAGCTGCAATTTTATAAATTTCTTCCCCTTCCAAATTGCAGAGAAACTCTTTGGAGTAAAGCTGATTGTCTGCATACTTTCAGTCTAAGGAAATGAAAATGAATAAATTATTCTCCCAAAATGACAAAGGCCTTTACAATAGGAATCTTATCTCTAATAGCATTGTTATTACCATTATAATTGTTACAATAATTTTCCTTTTAAAGTCTCATAAGTCTGTTTCTCATATGAGCATTTAATTCAGATTCTCTTTCAAGTAAATCATTCCTCTCATGTCTGGGCTTCAGTAGACTTGACTAAAATCTTTTCTTTTGTAAGTTCTCACTTTCTGAACGTGTTATTGATCCTTTAAGGTACCACTGTTATCTGTCTGGGAGAGAGATGAGGAGTCTGGAGGTGTAATCCTATTCTTGGCCTTCTCATTTCAGATTTGTGAAATTTAGCAAAGCACCTTAAAAAAAAAAAAAAAAAGAAGTCTCAATAGTGAGACAGGATATTGGCCCTCACGTGTCTTTTTTAAGTCAGTGAGTTTTGCAAAAGGAACGGATTAAATGTAAGATTAACTAATTTTTTTTACAAATAAGGTTTCAGATCTTCAAGTGAAACTCCCTAGAAGTGGTAATTTTTTTTTTATTCCAGCATCTCTGTATAAATGATGTTGCTGAACAATCAAATGCTGCAGCCTTTTATATTTTCTTATGTGGTTCATTCCATCAGGATTATAGTTATTTTAAAATATACATGAAAGACAGCAGTGATTAGCAAAAGCCTCAGAGGTTCATATTGACAGCGAGGATCAGAGGGTTCAGATCAGCTATTTGGAGATGTCTGGATAGAAAACTACCTGCCAGACACATCAAGTGCTTCTGTGTGTATACAAGGGAGCATCATGTCAGCTCTCTGCATTTGTAGGTAATAAAACCTGTGCACAAATACCTGATTTATATGCATAGTGTGGTGTTTGGACACACAAAAAGGGCAAGGGCAAATATCTGTGAACAATTGCATTTGCCTCACTTGGAAGATCTGCTGTTAGGATCATATTCCGAGGAAGAACCATCTTCCTCCTGGGTGATTATTTTGTAATGACCAACTTAGCTCAGAAGCACAGTGAAAACAGGTGAACATTTAGGAAGGGGCAAGACAGAGGAGTTCCCATCATATGATTAATCAGAAAAATGAGGTATTTGGAGAGAACTGTTTGCATGCAGCTGAGTTTTCTAAAATGGAATGAAGTAATTGCATTATGAAAATAATCAGCTGCTCTGCATTCTGATCATTAGACGCTGATGATATAATTGTGTTATAATGAAAAGCATTCTGGTGATTATTCCACAGAGAACTTCTCTGCAGATAAAATTCAAATTTACTTTATTTTGGCATCATTTCAAAGAAGCTGCAAGTACAATGTAAACAGCTGGATGGTGAGGTAATGTTATTAGAACTTCTGAAGTGTGTCCCTGTTTTTAAACTATAATCTTGGAAAAGTTCTTTGAGTTTATCTGCATAAAGCCAACTGAACTTGTTTGTGTTTTATGGTGGCTCATTAAATAACTTTGTTCTGTATTTCCGGTGGGAACCAGCAGTTTTTGGCTTTTTTTCTTGAATAATTAATTAGAAACCATCCCAAAGAAATACAGAATCAATTCTCTCATATCCTGAATGATATTTTTTCACTTTCTCTCTTCTGCTGATACTCTACGACAAATGTCAACAGCGTGGACAGCTGGTGACTTACATTTATGGCCTTTTGCAGGGTATAACACCAGTCTGATCTTCCTCCATATGTAACTTCCCTACTCTTTCAAAACCAGCATCCTGTGTTTTCTCAAGTTAAACGTTGATCTCCAAAGTATACAGCAGGTATATAAATTGGAATTGCCTTTCCACTTTTTTGACACAAGTCAATCCATTGGGCTTTGATGGAACAAATAGCTCTATGCAGAAATCTCTTTTCCTACCGAATTTCTGGCAAGTTGTGGGTAAATTAATCTCCCAGACAAATAAGAAATCCAAGTTATTTTGCTGTCTAGTTAAAAGTTGTGTATTTTTCTGCTATTGCTACAGTATTTGAATGCACCTTGAACAGTAAAACGTAGTTTTATGCTCTGCTGACTATATTGCTTGCAGGGAAATGTCTGGGCTACAACATGGGCTAATCTTTGACTGGTAACAAGCTCTTTGTTTTCTACTCACAGTTTCTTCATTATCCTTCCCCAGACAAATGTGTAACTGCAGTCCTGTTTGATGGGGAATATGGGCAGGAAAGCAGACGTGAATATTGTGCTACTCAGTAAGACCCATTAGTTTCCTTTTGCTACAAACAACCATTTCCAACCTCAGAATTTCCCAGCTGATTTAAATCCCCTCCCTGCCGTTTTTTCCATGGCTGGTTTTTGAATTTGTTCTTTAATGCGAAGAGAAAAAATTGCCAATTCAGTGTGATGTGGAGCCAGCCAAGTCTAGTAGCAGAAATGGTAGAGTGGGTGGGAAGGGAAATATTAAGTGTTGAACAGGGGATATTGAGATCTAGACCTCAAATGTCCTGCTGTATTGAAAATGTTGTGCTAATTACAAAGTTGTTGGGCTGAAGTTATCTTGAGCTCTTTGAGAACATTTTTTTCTTGCAGTTATAGGCTTGAATAGCTGAGGCTGCACTGTTTGTGGGGTCACTGTGCTCCCTGGGTCAGCATGTGCTTGTTCCACCCTTTACTTAGTCCTGTAGAATAATCAAATGGCTGTAGCTCTCAATGCACAAGATCAGCTCCCCCATCTTCTCAGGACTTCAAAAAATATGTTCACATCTTCAGCACCCCACACCTGTGATGTGCTGAATCAGGTAAGAAGGCTGGAATAAAATGCTCTGTTTCATTTCATAATGTTTTAGCAGGGGAAGTAAAAGCCCACACCTCTCATTGACTCTAATTAGAACAGTGCATAATTGGCAGTGCTGAAAATAGAGCACTAATAAGCACAGATGTTTCTTGTTGTCTTAGAAATTTAAAAGAAGGGGGGGTGGGAAAGGCAGTACCAGAACTTGAAAGGGATCTCTAAACTTCCAGAAGGTGTTTAGTTGCCTAATTCTAAATTGGTTTAGCAAAACTTAAGCACCTGTACCTTATAGCATATATATATGTATATATATAAAATATGTATTTGTCTATTTTATTTATTTATGTATATATAACTATATATTTGTCTATGATTACTTAAAACAATAACCACATTTTAGACTTCTAGAGCCAGAAGTCCATTTCCTGCTTTAACTATTAAGTGCCAGCTGGAAAGAGGTACAAAAAGCCAACAGGACAGGAAAATATTGCTTTCCTCCAGCCTTTGCTGTTCAGCCAACACAGGGAACTTCTGCAGAGTCCAAATGCACTAAAGCTGGGGTTTATATATCTTAGTCTATTGGCCTGTGAAGTTGATTGCTGACTTGCTTTTCCTGTCTTTCATGCTGGAAGGGTCTCCAAATGCCATTGTTACATTAAAGTGCTGTAACAAGGAGTAACGACCCTAACTCTTTGTTATTATGTGTGGTTTGTATTTTTTTTTTTACAGGGAGCTGGATTTTTCATGTAACTGCGATTGTAAGTTTTTGAGATGTTGCTTTCTCAGTGCTTTTTATTTTACTGCAGCAATCAAAGAGAAAAATCATTTCTTTGACATGTTACGTGAATCCAACAGAGAAATGCCAGAGGGAGGCTTTGGGAATTGCTGGCTGAGTATTGTACTGGCAGCAGAAAGGGAAGATTGGGATAATTCCTGTGCTTTCGATGGGTTGTGCAATCTCCAGATATTGCTGAATCACTTGGGCCATAGAACTTCCACCTGGAACCCATAAAAATGTTGGGGGCAAACAGCATTTCTATCTAAATTTTACCACTTTGAAGTAAGTCCTGAATTAACTTCTTTTATTTCCTTTTTAAATGCTGCTCTGGAGAAAATCACTATATATATGGTGATTTATCTGTCTGTATCTGTATATATCACTGTATATACCTACAAGGTCTTTTCTCACCATCACCCTCCAGGGTATGTAGGATACAAATGGAAACTCTACATTTTTGATTCTTATGGAAAAAAAACCATCATCTTTTGCACCTTTGCACTGGTTTATAAATTTATTTGCTAGATAACATAAACTGAAAGTTTTCATCAGGTATTGGGTATCAGTATTGTCCCCCCTGACATCTTTGCACCAGAATTAGCTCTGTGAGTGTCAAAGTGAGATAGTAAAAGGAATCATGGACACAAGTGTGATGTGGGAAAAGGCTTGGGAACCTTCCCTGCTGCTCTTATTGGATGTGGAATTTAATAAGACAGACAGGTTATACCTCTATCACCAATTGCATGAAAGAACAGTTCCTCAGAGGAACTACAGAGGACATCTCTGTATCTTAAGCATTTTAAGACCAGATCTCTGCCAACAGTCCCAGTATATATTATTATTACATGTACTGCTATGGTAGCACATACTGATAATATTAAATTATTAATAATATTAAAAATAATACTGAAATATTAAATATTAAACTCCAACGCATCAATCAAGCCCTCTTCTTTTTTTTCTCCCATGCCCTCTGTGCTGAGAAAATGATAAGTATCATTAAAAAAAAAAAAAATCCTAGCTATTCTTACCCCTAATTCCCACAGTTTAAACATTCTGCAGAGCAGTGTGTTGGTAACAGATGGACTGTTACAGTGTGTGCCATGAATACCTACGAAGAATGGAGTGTATTTTGTATCAATATTGTGATTGGGAAATAAAAATCCTTCTGAAGAGTCACTCCTGTGAGTAACCAGGATAGTCAAGTGGTGTTAAGTGGTGGAGTGGTGGGGAACAACAAAAGTAATCATTCCGTGGAATGGAATAACTCCCTCCAACAGCTCCATTTACACAGGCAGGCAATTCTGATTTGTAAATAGCACACAAGCTAAATTAAGGGAAATATTAATGGTTCACAGATCAAAACTTTGCAGAAGAAATTTTTAGCACTTGCTGTACTTTTGCAGCCAATCTATATAAGGTACTGGTGGAAGTTTTGAATGATCTTTAGTAAAGACAGTTTAAGGGAAGCCTTTGCAATTCATACTAATCTTTCTCATAATGCATCATACGTGTCCTTGATATCTGCCATAATGTTATGATTTCCTCTGGTAATTACAGCTTTGACTTCTGTGTAGTGACTCTCCATATCAAAAAGCTTAATGTTTCACATCCCATATTATGCTCCCCTTCTAAAAGCAGTTTTCTACTGCTATATGTCCCACCACTACTGAATATGGTCTGTAATGGCCCATTTCCTCCTGTGCCCAGTCCCAGTTTAAAAGCAACCATTTTTAACTGTCTGTAATATGCATCTTGCTCAGAGCTGAAACATTTTGCTTAGGGGCAAATTCTGGTTTTCACTGACCATCTTCATTGAGCTCAGAGGGTTGTGACCAGTGGCACAGAGCCCAGTTGGACTAAATGCTCTTCAGAGGTTCCTTCCAACCCCAACCATTCTGTGATTCTCTGAAAACTCCCATTCACACCGATAAAGCCAGGATTTGTCTGCAGCTGTTTATACCTCATTTCATTTGGAAAAGTGGGCTAGATCTGCGCTTGGGAGCTTTGGTATGCCCTTCCAAGAAGCTGATAACCTATCTGCAAATGCCCTTCCTGAAAGGAAACAATCAGCAGAATGAGAATTAAAACGAGTCGAAGCAGAAAATTAATCAACCAGGAGGCGTTAATGGATTAACTCCTTTCCAGGTAGTGTCCCTTCCAGCACCCCTCCACCTTTCCAAGGACAGGGCAAGCAGGAGAACAGTCTCCTACCCTGGAGATCTGCTCAGCAAGGGATGAGCTCAGCTGGCCAGAAAAGCAAGCCCAGTCTTCTGCATCGGTTGCTGAAAAAACCATTTAATCTCCAATTAATCAGGTCACCTATGCAAATGCTAAACTGACCCCTAACACTTCTTTCTCTGACATCTGAAACAAAGTGTTCAGAAGCTTTAGTTCCTTCGGGCTTTTCTATTTTATAATGATTTCTGCATTAAAGTCAAAGATTACATTACACAATAGAGAATCTGACTCACCCTTGCAACTGTCTTGAAGGTTTTTGCAAACCCCAGGATTGCTAATGTTTAAATCAACAGGAAACAAAATTAATTCCATCACTCTTTTCTTCAGGAGCTCAGACGCTAAAAAAGAAAATCACACAGTAAAATTGCTTCCCACTCCTAAATCCTGTGCTGTGTCACAAGCTAAATAATTCAAAATTCCCACAAAGTCTCTCTGTTCCTGAAGGAGGTAATCTGTCAGCTTGTTGTGTCATGTTTGCAGGTTAAATATTCGCTAATGGTTTATTAGCACATATATTGTAGATGATCAACTTTGATTAATGTCCAAGTGCTGCAAAGTTCCTCATATTTAATAAATATTTTCAGTACTCCCTTATTGCTTTATCAACATAAATTACAATAACTGTCTAATAATTGTAAATCAATATAAACCCTGCAGTAAATCATACTGTAACAGAGAGCTTTTAAAAAGGGAAGTCACAGAATCATTTAAGTTGGAAAAGCCCTCTAAGATCATCCAGTGCAACCATTCCCCCAGCACTGCCAAGGCCATCACTAACCCATGTCCCCAAGTGCCACATCCACACATCTTTTAAACACCTCCAGGGATGTCTTGTGGTGTCACCTATGCCATAGTTTTCCTGTTGCACAACAGCTCTTGTTTCTTGCCCATGACAATCCAATTCAATGCCAATCCAAACTTCTTTTTAATTTCCTTATTATACTTTCTTTGCTGATTTTTCTTGGTTTTTTTCCCCAAAACCTCAGCAGTACTAGGACAGTATATTGGCTGAACCACCTAGGACAGTATATTGGCTGAATCACCTACTTGGGCAGGATTTTTTATCTTGCTTCAATTCATTGAGACAAGGATCTTGCTCTTTTATTTTACTGCAGGCTGAAGAGGCCAAATGTGATTCTTGAGGTCTTGTGGTTCATTTTACTTTGCTTCTGGCCATCCCTTGATTTCTCTTCTATTCGTTTATTTTAATTGACACTTCTGCGTGCCCTGAAACCAACCTACCCTGGTCCGTGTCCCTGGAACAGCTCAAACTCCAGAGTCTCGGTTTCAGCAGAGAATGGACCTTAAGAAGAGACTTCTTAGAACCACAGAATGATTTGGGCTGGAAAGGAGCCATAAAGATCATCCAGTTCCACCCCCTGACATGAGCAGGGACACCTTCCACTATTCCAGGTTGCTCCAAGCCCTGTCCAACCTGGCCTTCAACGCTTCCAGGGATGAGGCAGCCACAGCTTCTCCGGGCAACCTAGAGACAGGGTAATCCTGTCTAGATTTAAGTTGGAAGATGCAGCTTTCTACTGGCTGCTCCCCTGGGTATCCTCCACTGGCAGTGGAGAGGGGAAGTCTTTCTAAATAGCAGTTCCCAAAGTAGCTATTGAGAGCAGGCAGGATACATCTTCCTCCACAAGTGACAGGAAAGGAATGACTAACTTTAATTCAACGCCTACCTTTTGGATGGCTGAAGTTAAGGAGGATGAATCATACTGTTGGGGTACTGGTTTCCCTCCCCTTTACAGAACAAGAATTTTATTGTTGCTTCTGTCTTTCTGTAGTCCTTGCCCCAAAATGTCTCCTCGTTTTACAGTCTTGGAAAGACATATTTTACAGAATCAAGTAATTGAGTTGAAATCACAGGCTGGAGTCTGGGTGTGTGCAGAGCAAAACCCACTGGATTTAACTGCAGGATATGCTGTTTGGTGAACTACCTTTCAATAAATTTTAGTAGGGTTATTTGCCCTGGATTGGCCAATCTGTTTAATGTTTCCTGCTCTTTCAAAGTGGGCCATTATGTCTGGGATGATTTCAGGTAGCCAGGCTCCCAATGTAAGTGAAAGTACTACTAAGAACAAAGTCTTTACTGTGCTGGAATGAGTCACTGCCTGCCAGCAGAACTGTTCATTAAAATTACTGCCAGTTCCTGCATTATTTGTTAAAAATCACTTCTCACCAATTCTATTTACTAGCACTGATGTACCCTTTCTGAAGATATCAGCTACCAAACCTCTGCTCAGTAAAGTCTTTCAACAACTCAAGACACGTTCCACACACCCCCTTATAGCTGAATATCTACCTTTGCTTTGCTGTGTGAAAACAGCCTATCCTTTTTTTTTTACTAACCAAACCAATTATAAACCACTGGTATTAGCAAGTGCTGTCAAATTCTTGCCAATTACTCAATAAACTGATCTGACTGTCAATATGTTTCTTCTTAGCAATATCCTGTAATATTCTCACACAGATTGGCCCTGTTTGAAACTTTTGAAACTGCATCCAAAACTTCAGCTGCAGCAATAGATGCAGAGATGACCCATCACATCACAGGAATGAAGCTTATGAGGGTATTTCAAGTGATGTGCGTGGGAGAATGAAGGACACAAGATATTAATTCTTAGCATCTGTGAGCTGTAGTGTACAAAATGAAGCCTAGAAACATGTTTCTGAACACTAAATGACACCAACTCTCCTTTTCAGCAGGTATAAACCAGCCAGCTAGATTGGAGGATGCCATGAATTGAAAAGGAAAACAGTAGAATCTACTTTTATTTTCCACAAAGGACAATGCAACTTATCACACAAGCTACAGAATTGCATAAACCATGGCCTAATATTGAAGATTTATATATTATAAACTCAGAAGACACCATTATCTTCACCTGATTTGATCTTTGGTACAGTTCATAACATTCACTGAGCACTTCTTGCATCAAGGGTAGAACTTTTGACAACGTTAGGGCTCTTCTAGAAAAACATCTCTACTAAAGACTTAAATTGATGGGGAATCAATAACCTGCTTTAGCAATTTGTTACACGGAACCCCCATGGCTTCAAAATGAGTGTTTCATTTCCAAAATGATTTAAGTGATTTTGTCCATTGGCTTTTGCTGTGCTTCTGTCAGCTAGATTAAAGAGTTTTCCATTATCAGAAGTCTTCTCTCCATGTTCCTACTTACAGATTAGAAGGTGACTTAATCATAATCTTTTCTCAGACAAACTAAACAAACTGATCTTGTTTAGTCTTTGGCTGTAAAAAAGGCTTTCCAGACCTCTGTAAATCCAAACACTCCTCTAGACTCTGCTTTGCAAGATGCGGTTTCATATCTGGAATATCTGTCATATTTTCTGCTCCTATTTGTTTGACCTTCCCTGGTTTTACTGGAGTTTTCTGTAGCTTAAATCAGGCCACCTCATCAAATAATTCAGAACAGCCTGTGAAATCAGTCTTTCATTGTTATTATTTTTTATAACTCAAAGCTCTTGTTGATAAACGCTGTAGGGATGTTGTCTGATCACTCACCCAGTTATGATCCAGATTTTATTGAGGTTTTTAGAGTTCTGATGGAGCGTGTTCACATTATGTTTGCAAAGACTCCTCTCAGAACAACACAAAAATAGTCTTCCTGGATGATCTTAGGTGTCTTTTCAACCTAAATGATTCCATGATTAGTTTGTATCACAGTTTCATGTGCTGGTTCAACTTTTCACTTCTGGGTGGCTGTTTCATAGACACCATCTGATAACAAAGCTTGGAAAACACCAGAACTTGATGTACTTATTTATTTGCTTTTAACTGAGCAGGTTTGGTGGTCTTGATCTGGCTTTAGTGAGCAAGTGTATTCCTCTAAAATGTGCCAAAATAGCCTGTAGGGTTTAGATCCTGACTGGTCAGAGGCTCCAAATCCCACAGGCTGCTCTCTTTAGTTGCACACACCAGAGGTGTAACAGTATTTGTGACAGCACTGTCACATAATTTCTAATGTATTTCCAAGCTACATCATCTGGTGGAGTAATAAGAGATATTTTCACATGGCTGTTCTGTCCCGTATATGAGGAAAGGCTTTTGTAGCTCTAAGCCTAGAGGAAACAATTTAGGGAAGAGTCTTACTATATTGCCAAGTATTTCATATATATATCTTTTTAACCTTTCTTCTCATTTACATGTGTTTCAACAGTCATACAGAAGGTGGTAGCAGCTACCCTAAAGAAAGCTTTGTGCCTCTTACATGACTTCCTTTTACAGGAAATACATCTCTTTTTTTCAGTTGGAGACTTCTCTGCTCTTTAATCCTACATGGGTTTTATATAGGAAGCAGTTGAATAATTCTTTCCAAGGGAAAATATGTCAAGGAATAGGAACATTTCATGTGTTGTTCATGTGTTTACGACCAAGAAGTCAAATTTAAATCAGAATCTCAGCACCATAATCTTTTAACAAATGTTACCAGCTGTTCAGCTCCACACTTTCTTCCTTCTTAAAGCAAGTTAAAAAAGTGAAAATCCATCATATCAGTCAGCTAAAGGTTCTTAGTCTCTTTACCTTGACAGATGATACATCAGAGTGCCTGTCTTTCTGGAAATTTTAGTTTTAATGGACTGGGATCCATCTTCCTGCAGATACTGAAATAAAAATATGCATCAAGTCATTTTTATGACTTAAGCATATATATATAGGATTACTTTTATATGTTCTTCTGAGAAATAGTACTTAATGTTTCTTCTATGTCTATTTATTATGTCATTTTGCTTTATTGAAAGGGCCAATGAAAACAGCATGGTTGCTTCAGTATTATGGTATCCTTCCAAATTCAAAGAAATGTGGAATTATTAAAAAAAAAAAGAAAAATAAAGTAGAGGTGTATAATAGGTAGAAAATTTCTGGGAAATTTGTAAAAGAATTTAATTTAAGGGAAGAATAAATCTTCATTAAAGGAGAATGAAAAAAAAAAACAAACAAACAAAAACCCACCAACCAAAGAAAGGATTTTCCAAGTGTGACAGGCAATGGGATTCCCAGGAAAACTCTTTCTTCAGACATATGTAATTTTATGTTATATATAACTCTAAATTATATTTGTGATAATATAAATACGTTGTTTACTATATGCTGTAATACCTACTCTGCATTCTGCTCTCACAGCTGTGCAGAGCCCTGCATGACAGAGTATGGATGTTGAACATCGTGTTAGATAATTTGTAATAAAGATCAATATATAAATTTACTATAATAAAGCAAATAAATGATCTGGGAGTGAACGTGGCTTTTAAACACCGTAATCTTTGTCCACACAATGGCAAAACAATGTTTAAACTGTGAACAGCTAAAATATGTGAAGTAAAGCAGCTTCTTCTTAATCCAGGCTTTCTACCAGATAGGTGTGACCTTGGTGGCAATGGGAAATAACAGCCAGATTACACTGTAGATTTCTTGTAGCCTAGAAGCAGTCCTGGAAATAAGATATTTAAAATTTTTCTCCCCTCTGGCAAATAAGAACTACTTAGAAAAGTGAGTTGAAACCACACGCCTTATGTAGCACCCTGGGCAGCCTGCTGCCATCAGGGGTTTGACAGTAAAACTGGAGCAAGGGAGGAAAACGAATGGGACATGTTTAAATCCATGTCATCTTGTATTTTTACTTCTCATGTGGAATCATAGAATCATTAAGGTTGGAGAAGCCCTCTAAGATCATCCAGTCCAACCCTTCCCCCAGCACTGCCAAGGCCACCATTAACCCATGTCCCCAAGTGCCACATCCACACAGCTTTTAAATCCCTCCAGGGACGGGGACTCCACTACTTCCCTGGGCAGCTGTGTCAGGGCTGGACAACCCTTTCCATGAAGAAATTTTCCCTTGTATCCAACCTAAACCTCCCCTGGCACAGCTTGAGGCTGTTTCCTCTGGTCCTGTTGCTTGCTAGTTTTGAGAAGAGACTGACCTGCAAATACGGGGGACTTGCCAAAGTCAGAATAACTGAGATGAGCCTCTACTTGCACCTCTCTGTAAAAGAGTAGATTCTTGGCTCTACAGTCAAACCCTTTTGTTCCCCAGCTCCAGCCTGTTTGAGTCACTGATCTATTAGGACTCTGACCTTTCCCAATATTTCAGACTTTACTGTCCAGCTGTCAATTTATCCTGTATGTCCACACTTGACCTTGGACTGCTCTTCAAACACAGGAAAAGTTCCCTGCTAAAATCCAAACATCTGTTATCTTATCTTTCATTATATCCTGGTTTACCACTCACATCTCTCACGTAACCTACTCACGTCTTCCATTTGCTACTTGTTTACTTCCAACCTCTACCCTTTCATTGGCAACAACAAAAATACTAGAAATGCCTAATTAACTCATTTAATTTTTGTTATTGTCCACTGTCTGAAATATTTGCTTTTGATAATTCATTTTACTTTCATTTCTAGTCAGTCTGGCAAAAAATGAAAAGAAAGATTAAATTATTTCGACTTGAAAAAATATTTGCTTGACCCTAAACAAAGCAATTCAGAATGTTTCTTAAACTCCATTTTTTATTGCAAAGAAATTGGTTTTTTTACACATTGTTTTTAGTTTAAAATTATCCTTTTTAGCTTTGTCCTTTTTTCACACATTATGCACATATTTTGCTCGATGTGATTCAGCTTCTTTTTTTTTTTGATCAAAATGATTTGATAGAAAAAACTTCCCATACTCAGAGACCTAAATGGAACAGAAAATGTTTTAATACTTCTTTGCTAAGTTCATTTATGTACAAATTCAGACTTTACATCCTGTTTCCTGTGGTTTTGCCTTAATCTGTAAAATTTATTGGGCAATGATGCCTCTGTTTAGCATTTGTGCAACACCTGCCACAAAAATATTTGGACCTTAGAGTGGATTTTTTTATTTATAGTCCAAACCAAAGGCCAGAGAAGGATGGAAATTGTCTATATTTCCTGTCCTTTTCAGATTTAAATTTAGATCAGGTATCTCATAAAAAATACACTGAAATATTCACACGAATAAAAATCATATTTATACAGCCAACTGGAAGCACTTAAGGGTTGTTTAATGTATAAGTACAAAACTATTAACAAGAACATAAATTGTACCAAGAATGTTGGCAAGAGATGATATATTCCTTCAAGGATTTACCTGTACCCATTAGTTTAGACCTTTAGCAAGACAATAAACATCAGAAAATTTAGTTAAGGTGTAAGCTTAAGGGTCTGAAAAATGGTTGAGAGGGTTTGGACAGAAAAATTCTCATTTTGGTGTGTTTTAAATAGCTCTCAAAGCCAAAGAATATTGGGCATTTCATGAGGAACATCGAGCTGACTGCACGTAGCTGCTGCTGGGAGATGGGGGTAGGAGAGAAAACAAAACATCCAACCAAGGAGCAACCCATTAGCTGTCCTGGTATCTAGTGCAGTCAGATAAAATGGGTAGAGTAGATATAAATATATATATATGTGTATGTATGTATGCATGCATGTATGTATGTTTGTTTGTTTGCAACTGGCTTTTGGGAAGACAATATTCCCACTGAGTCAGGATTTGCTCTCCCAGGTCCTGTCTACCCAAAGCTGTTGGTGCCCTCCATGCACTCCTGGGTTGTGTGTGGGAATTGGGTGCTCCAAAGTTGTTGTAGGCTTCTGGAATGATCACGGAATCATAGAGCCATAGGATGGTTTGGATTGGAAGGGATCTTAAAGATCGTCTGGTTCCAACCCCCTGCCATGGACAGGGACACCTTCCACTATCCCAGGTTGCTCAGAGCTCCATCCAACCTGGCCTTGCACACTTCCAGGGATGGTTGGATTCTTCATGCTTCGTAGCCTAATTATTTAAGAAAAAAAAGGTAATGGTAGATCATCAGATGTTTCTCCAGTGCTTCTGAACTGAAGTGGGTGACATGTGTTGAAGATTCCAAACTTCCCAGCTCTATGGGAATGTCCAGCTCAGTGGTAGAAATGCTAGTGGGGAGCAATGGTCTCAAATTTCTGGCCTGTTTTCAACTAGGACCTGCAGTGTCCTTTCCTGATATCACACAGAGGACATAGAGATTCAGTATATCCATAGGATATTATATAAAATAACTGCACTAATTATTCCTGGCTGAATTATAGGATGAAGTGATCTGGTCCTTTTGTTTTCAAATTCTATTCTCTCCTCCCCCCTCTAATCCTGCAGCACTTTGCAGGTTTGGGACTATAATCAGCAATTCCATGTGAAAACTTATCACCCGATTAAACACTGTTGGTTCCAGCTGATAGGAAGAATTGCCTAAAAACAAGGAATCAATTTTGAGCCAAGTGTTGTGCTTTTAAAATCACTACTTAAAAGGGATAGGGTAATGTAATTAGTCAGGGATGTAATGAGAAACATTTTGATGGGGGCTTGAGTGAATGACATTTCTTGCTTAGCTGTGCATTTTGGAAACGTTATAACCTGATTCAAGTTCTCAAAGTAACTTTTGTCTTGAACTTTCTACATGGTAGAAGTAGAAAAAACAGTTGGTAATTGGGTGATGCCCTTCTGACGCTCCCCAAAACGCCTCTGCTACAACATTCCCCCTGTATTGTGGCCTTTATTAAGACTGAAAGGAATTTCAAGAAACACAGTTTCATGTCAGATTAAGCAAAGACTAATCAGACTTTTGATCTGGAAGATATTTAAAGAAGCAGGTTTTACAGACACAGTTAGTAATACTTGGGCTAGGACTGACTTTTGGCTCATGTTCAAAGATTTGGCTGTGGGATAAATTAAACTGACAGAGAGCAAGGTCAGATTAGATACTAAGAAGAAATTCTTCCCTGTGAGGGTGATGAGGCCCTGGCCCAGGTTGCCCAGAGAAGCTTTGGCTGCCCCTGGATCCCTGGAAGTGTCCAAGGCCAGGTTGGACGGGGCTTGGAGCAACCTGGGCTAGTGGAAGGTGTCCCTGCCCATGGCAGGGGGTTGGAACCAGATGGTCTTGAAGGTGCCTTCCAACCCAAACAATTCTATGATTTTATGATAAGTTAAAATTCAGGATCATTGTTATTTTGTGGATGAGACTGAAAGCTTACAAAAGTAGGTGGCACTTTAGAGTTGTCTGTTCTAGTGGGGGTTCTGTTGCCAGATGTCACCAACTAATTGCTTTGGTAGAAACCTGGTAAAGAAAGATGCTTTTTGAAAATGACTTAATTGAAAAAAAGAGTTCATGAACAGAGCAATATGAAATAGATAAGGATAGAAGAAGACTTCACTGAGGGTCAGCGTTCTGAACTTTATGAAGGAAAAATAGCTTAGGAAAGAAGTTGGGACTACAGCTGTAAGAACAGGTTTGAGTTTGGCAGTGTAAAATCTCAAGCCTTTTATATGTAGGGTCTGAATTTTGCATTCGTACCTTTAATTAAATGATTTTTTAAAAGAATAAAACACATTTTCTTGGTATACTTGAAAACTCTTCATTGTAGGAGAACAACTGATATTTTTAATGACTGGCTGTCCAGAAAGAGCTTTTTACACAAAAAAGCTATACATAATTTTGCTTCTGTGTACACAAAAGAAAAAATTGAATATTTTCAAGGCTGGATGACCTGTTTTTTTTCCCCTCTGTAGAAGTTGAAGGGTTGGGCCTCTCTGTAATTTGCAGAATCAAATGTTCTTTCACATAACCAGTGATGGATGGAATATACAGATGTTTCATCATTTAATACTGAGTAAACTCTCACCAGAGTGTCTCCAGATCTCCTTATCTGTTATGTAGTACCTGTTTAAAACCATGACTGATTTTTGTGCTATACTAAATCTTTTCCACAGAGTGACTTTAACAGGATGTCATTGATTATTTTTCTTATGGCATCTTGTTTGAACTTTTTTTTATGTCTGGTTTTCTGGATTTGAGGGCCTTTTTTTTTCATATTTGGAGGGGATGCTGGGTCTGGTGAGCTGTTTCAGGGTAAGCCTAGCTTTCACTGGGGGGTAGTATCTATTAAAAAACCTTCTATCTGCTCCAAATTCAGTCTTTATTGGGGCTCAGCTGAGCACAGGGAAGTGTTAAACAGCTGTATTATGGCAACTGCTTGGCCCAGAGCAGTAAGTCCACAGCTCAGATGACACTGTGGTCACTGTGAGAGAGGGACTGATTAACCATCAGTGCCTTGGAGGAAAGCTTTGCCTTGCACCCTGTGACTTGTTTTTCTTGCTTGTGACATGGTGCAGGCTTTTGTTTAAAATGTGCATAATTTTGTAGCTACAGGACTTACAGACTTTAATCAGCAGCGAAGATAAAACAGTATTGCTTTTGTTCCCCTGCTAAAGCTCTTTTCATGTGGTGTCACTGGCTGCTCAGCAGCCACATTTATTTTGGGTGTCTTGTACAGCCCAGCCAGTCCAGGGGAACAAGAACATTCCTCACTTTTTTTTTTTTTTCCTACAGCAAACATTTTCAACACATTTTCTAACACAGGTTTATGTACCACGATTAATCCTGCAGGAACATCTGTCCTTGCTCATCCCACAGCTGTGAATGACCCCCCCAAAATGTCAAAGCACAACTCCCTCACTACTCCACAGTCCTCTCACTTTGCTGATGGACCTGATTTGGCTAAAAACTCACAAATGTGAATGTGGAGGAGGAGGTCAAATTGATCCTGAACAAGATAGTCCTGACAAAATGAGGTAGGAGGATTTCTTTTCCTTTCACACGGGTAGATAAGCAGACCAGAACTAGCAAGTTCCAGATATAAATCTAGTACAAATTGATCTCTTCTTAGTTGGAATAACACATCTTTCTCCCATCTGATGATTTGGCCCTTCATTTCTCATTGGTAACAAATAAATACATTTTAATGGAATAAAAAACCCCTATTAGTTCTGAAGAGAGTTTGTAATTTCCTGTGTAATACCACTTGGATTAAGTTGGGAACACTTAATTAAAACCACAAAATTTAAATTTCTCATCAGAAATTAAGTGCAGTGTGCATCCTTCTTTCTGTATATATGTCTGACCCTCTGATTGTTGTTAACATGCTGCTATATTGTAAATTCTCTAAGCAAAATTGAGTCAATGGACTGTAGTTTTACTGTGCTGTTTACAGAGAAATAGTTTAGTGCTATCCTGAGAAAATGGACAGGAAAGAACATGACATTTACCTCCCCTGTTTGCCAACAGCCAGCTGGTCTGACAGCATATGTGTATTAGCAGGACAACTGGCATAAGAAAAGCTTTAATAACATGTGCCATTTCTTAAGGGGCCAAAAACCTGGCCACAATAAAAGCTAGGGATTTTTTAAGATTTTGAGGGGAATTCATAGAAAATATAGGACAGAAATCCACAGAAAGATAAGTCTTTTAATACTATTCATAGAGGAGCTTACTGTACTTTATGCATAACTGAATAGTGGGGTCCTTTAACATGAACTTTCCCAGAAAAGTTGCAATACCTTGCCTATTTTAGTCTCTCATACTTAGATAATTTTGAGTTGATTTTTTTTAAGCACAGTAAAGTCTATGGCTGAAGCTTTTTCCTCCCTCTATTTAAATTTCTAGTGCGAAAAATGATGTCTGTAACTCTCACCAGTTGAGGGTTTTATCTGGGAAAGGGTGTGTGACCTTATAGGACCATGATGAATCTGGAAATAGAAGAGTTGGTAGAGAATTTGGTTGCCTCAGGTATTTACCTGATGGTAGGACCCAGTTCCTAAGAGAGGGATATTTTTATACCCAAACTATTTTGGTTCCTAAGAAGCTGCAAGTCACACATCCTTCCCACGCTGCACAAAGCAGGATCTCCTTGATTGCAGCACTGGCTACTTGCAGCCTGAACTAGGTTTATGTGGCAAGGTTTTGGTAGCAGGGGATGCTATAGGAGTGGTTTCTGTGAGAAACTGTTGGAAGCTTCTCCCATGTCCATGGAGCCAATTCCAGACGGCTCCAGGATGGTGCCCAGGATGGACCCACTGCTGGCCAAGGCAGAGATGGTGGTGGCAACACTGGGACAATGTGTGTAAGAAGAGGAGAAAACAAGGCAACAGCAACTGCAGCTGGGGAGAGGAGTGAGAATGTGTGGGAGGAACAGCCCTGCAGACCCCAGGGCGGAGCAGCAGGAGGGGCAGGAGGTGCTCCAGGAATGGGAGCTGAGGTTCCCCTGCAGCCCGAGGTGCAGCCCATGGTGAGGCAGCCGTGCCCCTGCACCCAGGGAGGCCCAGGGGGAACAGAGATCCACCTGCAACCCAAGGAGGACCCCACACCAGAGCAGGGAGATGCCCAAAGGAGGCTGTGACCCCGTGGGAAGCCCGTGCTGGAGCAGGATCCTGGTAGGAGCTGTGGCTCCATGGAGAGAGGAGCCCACACTGGAGCAGGTTTGCTGGGCAGGATTTGTGACCCCAGGGGGACCCACACTGGAGCAGTTCCTGAAGAACTGCAGCCCGTGAGAAGGACCCATGCTGCAGAAGTTCATGGAGGACTGCCTAGCAAGTGATCTCACCCTGTCTTTATTTTGACCCTTTTGTTACCTTTTCTCTCCCATAGAATGTGATGGAGTGGCTGTGTGGGCACCCAGTGCCCAGCCAGGGCCAACCCCCCACACAGCCCAAGGCTACGTGGAAATCAAAAAAAAAGAGTTTTGGGTCACCTGAGGAACCTGAGATCATGGACACACCCAGCACAGGACAGGGAGGACAAAAAGCAGCAGTTGGTCTCATTTGCCTTGGTAAGCCCAGTAAAGGGGCAGAGCCAACCTGCTGTTTAGGAGCCTGGGAAGATCTGCATTGGAGGCCAGTCTGTCTGAGGGATTTCAAACCCACAGTTCCCACTCCAAGGAGTGGTAATTAGGAACCTAATTTTACAGCATTTGCTGGAGCCTTCTTATTCACCGAGCAGACTGCAGGAGGTGAGGGCAGGCAGTCCTCAGACCTGCTGTTTGGCAGTAAAGAACTTGGAAACCGTTTATTGCCTGAGACTGTAGTCTGCTGGTCTGCAAACCTCTTTTCCTTTAGCATTGCAAGATGGCATTTCTAATTTCCGTTTTACTGACACTAAAATGGTTCTAGGATGAAATGTAAAGCCACAGAAAGCTCAGAGGGCACATATGAGCCAGCATGAGGGAGGTCTGTGTATGAGCCAGAGGCAGCACCTCCTCTCCTGTGCTGCAGTCCCCTGTCTTAGCACACAGAATTTTCCAAGTCTACATCATTACGGTCATTTACTTCAGTAATTTGGCTTGACTCATTAAAATGCTTCCTCCTCATCTTTACAGATGAACCATGTTTAATGGCTGTATTACATAAGGTGCACCTACCAGGGCTGCTCTGAACTCACATGAAGGGCAGTTTGGTTCTGTTCCACCACATTTATCTGAGCATCTAAGTCTCATTTTGAAGATACCAAATCTTCTTTCAATTCCTATTCTGGTCACTTTTTGAGTTTCATTATAATTTATAATGATACAGTTTTCAGAGGGAATCTGGAGATAAAACACAGAAGAGATTAGGTAATTTTTCAAGAGATAACCACTGCCACCTCGTAGAGAAAAAAAAAAAAAAGATTGTTATAAAATAAAAGTCCTCAGTGCATTGGAATGTCTTGGAATACCTAAACGTTTTCCTACTAAGAACACACTCCTGAAACTTAGTGTTTGGAAAGAACATTACCAAAAACTCTGAGGAGAGGTGAGATGCACAATAGGGCAGTATTAAAACTTATTTGCTCAGTATCTTACCTTTACAATTTCAACGTATATCCAGTGTCCATGCAGCTATAACTCATCAAATTACGTTGTAATTTACAACTTTATAATTCCCTACGACTAATAAAAGGTACAACAATTAAGGTCTTAACTGACCAAAGCGAGGATCCTGTAACTACCTTTGCTCACTCCTTCCTTTTTCACCACTCTCAGCATTAGATGCTTCCTTATATCACATTCAGATCATGTTGCTCCTTAGTTCTTACACAGACTTGTGTTGTGGGAAGTAACCTGGAGCCTCCTTCCTGTCATCAGAGGCTCCTGTTGCTCTCGTAATGGGAAAGAGGGAGTTTCATCAGTGCACATCATCCCCATCACCATCATCATCACTGCACTTTTGCAGCACCGAAGACAAAGAGTTCAAGATACTTTGTCATTAATATATGTTAGGCCACAGCCTGTGGCTGCTGCTCCAGGTTTAGACATGTCAAAATCAAAGGATATCACGACATGCAGGATTTGGAACCTTTGCTGCGTCAGCTCCTTCTGCACACTTGGGATTTTCTTTTTAGGAGGCACCCACGTTGTAAAAGCAGCCTAGGTAAGCCCTGGCCTACTTTTGGGAAAGGGATGTTATTACACACTACCTTAAAAGGCTTTTAAGATATTTTTGGCCACTCAATACTTAATGAAAATATATATTCAATACTTTAAGGCAGCATACTTAATATTCTAAATGGGTCAAGGCACCACACCCACACTGACTTTTAAATAATGGCTCATTTTATCTACTTGCTTGCATGCCTTTCTTTAATCTTTGGTAAGATCTTTAAAGTCTTTACAGAATCAAATAAACTACAGATTTGAA
The DNA here is from genome assembly GCF_009829145.1 of Chiroxiphia lanceolata. Lineage (NCBI taxonomy): Eukaryota > Metazoa > Chordata > Aves > Passeriformes > Pipridae > Chiroxiphia > Chiroxiphia lanceolata. Next base: position 4,054,230 of record NC_045640.1, read on the forward strand.
CTACTCTGACAGCTTTTTTACTGTTAGGTAAATTGAGAAATTATCAGTAACACACAGCTTGAGCACCTTCCATGGGATTGCCTGTACTGGTCATTGACTTTCAGAAAATCAGATGCTGAATCATAACCTTTCCTTTTTTTCACTCCTTTCCACATCATCTTGAACATCTCTGTTTTGTCACTTGCTCTTAAAATGAGTATATTGCTATGTACTCCCTCAAATGTGTTCAGACCTAGTGTAGAATTACAGATATTCTTAGTACTCACATCCTTTTTACTGCTTCATAAATTAACACTTGTTGAGCCTTGAAACAAGTTGTGTTTTACTTGCTGACTTCCAGTTTTACATGGTTTTTCCACGTCTAGAACCTGACTGCATGATGGCTCTGAGTGACAACAGAAAGCTTTGGATATATATGTTCACAAAATCAATTTGTCTCTCTACTCCCGTACTTGCTGACACACAGAGTAAAGATACATAATAAAAAAGCATCTGATACATGTTCTTCTGTTCACAGTACAAAGTAGTGCAATAAAAGACACACCTAAATGAGTGCTCCAACAAGCATTTTGTCCTTGAGCCAAATATCCTTTAAGAGAGTCAGAACCCTCAGATAAAACACTTGTTTTCTCATCAGCTTTATATAAATAACCAATTCCCCGGGAGCACTTTCCATTTTACTCCCTATTACTCCAAACTCTCGCAAATCATATGCATTTATAACATGATAACAGGACAAAAACATTGAAGCATTAAAATAAAAGTATAAAATTGATGTATCTTCCTCCTTCAAGTCAACTGCAAGAGTTATATCAATGTCAGTGTGTGTGTGGGAGGAAAGAGTGAAGTTTGCTAAAGCTTGAATATAAAAAAAACCCCAAACCCCAGGAGTTTTTATAAAACTCCATTATTAGAATCACTTTTCATAGGACTCTGTAACACCTCATACACAGTTATATTGACCATAATTTCTCTTCCATTCCCAACTGCTTAAAGTCTCTGAGACAGCTCCATGGTTTGGGGGAGAAAGGACCAAGAGAAAAGTCTGTGTTTTATCCCTTTGAGTACAAAGCCTTTCACCAGGTGCTGAAAAAATGCTGGTAGCACTGGCTCCTGCAGTTCCTCATCTCATTGATCTTAAATCAGCTCTTTTCCACAGGCCTTTTCAGAATATTTCACCCTCTGCCTTGTCTCCCATTCTTTTTTTGGTATGGTCCCTGGTTGTCTTGTTCCTTGCTTTGGGATATTTGCTTTGCCTTTTTTCTTAGCAACTTCAGATCACCAGAAATAAACTGCCATTAATCAAATGACTTCTAATTTCTTGACAGAATTCAAGCATGCATTGCTGCCACGTTGTAGTTCTTGGATCACATCTTGAGAGACCCTGGCATAAACCAACCCAGGTGTCAGCCAGTCTGAGGAGATACAATCAGCTGATAATCCATGATTAAACCCATGATTAACTCGTGTGTGTAAGACACATCTGGCTTAATTTAAGGGAGGAATAGATATGAATTTTAATTCAAGAAATCACTTTAATTGCAATTCAGCAACTTTATTGCCATACAGGAGTGAATTCCACCTTTGGGAACTCCTTCTCCAACTTACGGTTCTTGTGTTCTGATGTCAAAAAAATCCAAAACCTAAAACACCCAGTTCTTTCAGCACCTCTGAAGGCAAAGACTCAACTATCAATTTGGTAAATACTGTCCCCTATAAAATGACACTTTTATTTACTTGCACTACTGCCCAACACTTACAGTGGCCCACCTGCACCAATATTAAATGAGTTCCTTATGTGAGATTTCATCGATGAAGTCTGGATGATAAATTTGTGCAATTTTTACATCTTTACCTTGTAGAGTTCACCTGTTTCTTATTTACAGAAGACTAGATACAATTCCCTGTATCCACTTAGATTTCACTTAGTATTTTGCTACTGAAACAAAACCCGGGGCTGGTAACATTTTCTGGCAATGGCTCCTACAAATTGACTGCAGAAACCACTCGAAAAGCTTTAAACAATGTAAATGTCCTTTATTTTTCAGTCACTTATTACACAGAGCAGTAAAGAAAGTCAATTCAAGTAACAATACAGTATCTAATGATATTACTTATAAAACTAAAACTATGTCTTCATGGGTTTATGCATTTGAAATTCGCCTTCATCTTAACTTTGTCAAATAATGAAAATTAGGGTATTGAGAAAAGGAAAAAATTTATTTTGACAGAAATGGCTTCATTTTGACATTTGTAATACAAAACAAAGCCAAAAGAGGAAGATTTGTGGGAACTGTCCTAGCAACCTGTTTTGATTTAAATTGTCAAAATTCTGTTATGGAAATTACTCGTGTTTTATAAAATATTTTATATTGTTTGCATGAAGAAATCATGAAGTGGAATGGATCCTCATACCCTGGCAGAGAAATTCCCAAATTAGGATATTGCTAGTTGTTTTCCCCCCATAACACAAAATTGCAAGTCCTAGGACCACTCTAGTTTGCTAGAGATTCTTTAGTTTGCTAGAGGTTCCTTCAATATTTCTGAGCAGGTTAATTTAATGAAAAAGCATTTTCCGTTTTCTTTCTTTCTTTCTTTTTTTTTTAAAGGACAGTTCATTCAACTGTCACTCAAATATGAAGAGTGATTTGAAAATGTAAATATTCTTGCAGTGTCATCCCCACTTGAGGTGTGTTTTTTTTGGTAGCTGTTTGCTTGCATAACCCTGTGATTATTCACACTGGTCAGGACAAACAGACAAACACAGAAATGAATTCTTTAGATCATGCTTTAACTTACAATGAGAAATGAGGACAGGGTAAAGGGGTGTGAAATACTCCATGCTTATTGCTTGTGATTTATTAATTTATTCTGAATAAAAAAACCTCTGAATTTTATGTTGCTGTACTGTACTGTAGATGATAAAAGATTTCTTATGTTAAGTACATGACCTTTAGCAGAAAAAAAGATCTGACCTTCCTAAAAAAGTTAATTAACAAGGAAAGCTCTGTAAATTAGGTCAAAAGGTCCACTAAGATGCAAGAAAATTTCAGCTTACTGCTCACCACCAGTAGTAGCTCCTGACACCATGACACATCAGATGTCTGTTCTTGATTTTTCTACTCTTTTTTACTTACAGATGCTGCTCCTTTAGAAATATCAGCTTTCTATAATTTTCATGACTCATCAAGGCCTGAAGGAAAAGACCAGAATCGTCCTCAGTCTTTTCATTTGTGACGCAGATTATCAAGAACTTCATTAACTTTCTTCAGGCCATGTTTTAGTTTAAAGTCTTTTGTGCATTTTTAGAGATGTTAATGGAAAGATGCATCGTCTTGGGCTTCTGTCAATAGAAAAAAAGAAAAAGGAATTAGGAATTTTACACGCTTCAAAACATGGGAAATAATCCCTTTAAACATCGTGAGTAACCCAAATCTTGATTCCGTCTCACCACTGCTTTGTGCTCACAAAGCAGAAAATACATTTGATTGAATTTCATTTTCATGAAAAGATGTTTAGCAAATAATATATCACAACCATCTGCTTTAACCCTTAATTAAGCACAGAGAATCATTAATGTAGTGCAAACCAGACATTATAAACAAAAAGTTTATGAAAACAAGTTTCTTTTTCCACAGACAATTACGTCTAAGCTACTAAGATGATCTCTGTCTCCATATATATATATATCAGATATAAATATTCTCTATATATATATACATATATATATCTCAGATATAAATATGTCATGTTTTGTCTACTGGAAGTCTCATAAAGGCAACAGAGATCTGTGTAATTAGGCCTGAGAAAGGATCAAAATTTAGCCCATAAATGACACTGCAGAAAAATACTATGATCCAGGGGAGGAATCCTGCAATTTTCACATGGATGAGCAAGTACTGGACAGCTTTCCAACCTACCTCATAGGTATAGAAAGCACAACAGGATGTAATAATAGGAAAAGTAGAATAATGGAAAAAGCAGAAGGTTTGAGGGCAGTAATTTCCCTGAGGGGAAGCAAATCCATTGGCTGCTTTCCTCAAGAGCAGAATACTTGATGAACTGGATGTGGAGCCATGGCAGCAAGGAAAACCCTTCTGTTCCTCAGCCTGATGATCCTGAAGAGCCAATCTTACTTTGACTGGATATTAATCCTTCTCCCTAAGCTTTTCTTTGGCTAGGAAAAGAAAGGGATTCTAGGGACAGTTCCTGAAGACAACTTTAACTGGTTCTGCCAGGGCACGAGCCAAAAATACATCCTGCAGTTTTTAATCTGTACCTTCTGCCACCCTTCCCTCACACAGCCCAGCTCCCTCCTCCTTTGGTGTCTCCCTAGTCTTGTTCTCCCCCATGGACAAGACTCCCTGAGCATTTATTCTGTGTACATATGAACAACATTCTCTTACAATTTGCAACATCATTCTTCACCTCTCCTGAGTTTCCTTAATTGAGATCCTTAGCAAGAAAAATCTCTTCTGGCGTTGCGTGGGTTTCCCAGTCATGGACAGATTTCCTGTTGTTTTGATGCAGTGTGCAAACATAAGAAAATAGAGCTTGTTTTCCAAGGAACTAACAACATCAGCAGCACAAGACATGAAGTGTTTACAAACAACAGATGGGAGACAGCTCGAAGGTGGCGGTCAACATGGAAAGCAGCACTCCCTGCTTAAGAGCTGCTTATCTGAACAAGGGTTTTGTAGGAGAGAAGAGCTTTAAGGAGAGGTATAAATAGATTTTTTTCTGATATATATACCACTAAGAATGCTCAGATGTAGAGAAACTGAGGCAGCCTTAAAAAAGTCAAGTCAGTTATTTGAGGAAGCTTGAGCAAGAGCTTTTCCTGAGTCTCAATCTTTGAGGTAGAACATGTTCATTTTATAAAGGTCTGAAAGAGATTCTGTGGCATTTGAATTGAATATTCCAAAGTTTACAGCACATTCTCTCAATAGATATAGAACTTCTAAACCTTCCTTTCTCCATCCCCCCTTCAAAATATAGAGGCATAATGAATCTACTGCACAGTGCCCTTCTTGCAATCAAAGGGGGAGAGATGACCTCCACAAACAAAACCCCTTGCCCTGTAAATTGGCGCCCCAGCTGAAGTCCAAACTAAAATTTTAACAAAATTAAAACCTGTTCCTATGGTTTTTAAAAGGAACCACTTAAGGAAAAGGCCTCATAATAGCCTGCTCTGGTGGGCATTGATCTAGTCCAACACCAGCAAAGAGCAGGTGTCCTTTTTGTGTTTCCTTTGAAATTTTAAAGTCAGCCTTCTGAAAGCAGTGAAGGAGTTGCCTCATCCTCTCCAGCATAAAAAGGTGGATGGACAGACCCCCCTGTGTTTTTTTCCAAACAAACTGCATCTGTTACTTGCCTGCCAGTCACTTCAGAGGCACGAGTCAGGGCAAGTCCCTGGATGTTCTGCCTGGCACTCTTTTGAGGCAGATAAAAGAGTGAGAAGGGGTGGCAGAGGGCACAGCAGGCAGGGGACTCTGTGTCAGAACCCACCTTGCACCCACTCCTTACACAATATCCAATTTAAATGACCTGCAGGCTGGGAAGGCTTCGCTGTGCTGCTCATGCCAATGTCCAGCACACAAGTGTGGATATGTAGGGGAAGCAGGAAATATTTGCTTGAGTAAATGTGCCAAAAATGACACACCTAAACCAAAATACAGGCACCCAAATGTGCCCAGGGACAGGGGATGATTTTGGTCCATCCCTGTGTCTTTATGTGCACTCAGTCAAGCCCAAAAGGCAATGTCTTATTAATAGAAGGCACTGAAAGATCTTTGAGAGCTGCTGACAATCCCCCTTCAGCACAGGTAAAGAAACAACCTATTGTTTGTTAAAGGAACAACCTATGAGTTGGTTTGTCTTTAAAGATCACTGAGCCTAAAAGAAGCTTAAAGCATTCTAAGTTCCACCTGCAGCTTTCAAAATCTCTTTGAATTGCCCAAGAGACTGACTCACCTCAATTTCTCTCACTTAGATACTAGTTAACGGATTCTTTTCATTAAAAGCCCCACTAGTCTGAGCTTCCCTTTTCTCCAAAATTCTCTTTTTCAATAAAGCACAAATGTTGTACAAACAGGAACAGGAATTCAGGATTAGGTGGTGAAGACACGAAGCCCATCCAGGTACAAAGAGTTACTGAGATAATAACAGAGGAAATAAGAACTCAAAAAAGTTCATGTTCTTGAAGCAAACAATCAAAACGGTTTTTAGCAATAATCTCTCTTCAAGAAGAAGGTTTTACCAGAGAAAAGATGAGTATAAGGTGTGGAGGGTTTTTTGTGTGTACAGAGACACAATGCTGAGACTTTCTTCTGGGGTAACGGGGATAATTCCTGCTCTGGTATTTTCACAAGAGCTAGATATAAAGATTAAAAACACAATTTGTAATGCTGCTAGAAGCAGACTAACCTCTTGTAAGACTGAAAACATGTCAAATATTAAGCCTTACTGAAGAAATTGGTATTGCACAGTATTTGGATGCTGGGAAAATATAAGAAAATAGAGAAAAAGAGATAAATTATGTGACATGACAAATGATATTACAGCAAAATTTCCAGTAGTTAAAGACAAAAGTGGGCGGAAAAGGAGATAAATTGCTTACTACACTAAAAGGTAAAAAAAAAAAAAAGACAGAAAGCTAGAACTAGCATTAAGATATAATATTGTGATTATATTTATATATATGCTCAGATTAGTTTTAGATCTGTCTCAAATGTAAATTCTTTTGATATGCTGGGAAAGATAAAAGTTCTAGATTATTATCCCCATTATCCAAAAATAACTTTGTCAGAGAACACATGTAACATGTAATTTTATGTGGAAAACCTTTATTTGATGGATATCATATACAGCCACTGCAATAACAGGTAACAGACTATGGCTTCAGTGCTACAGATTTAAATGGGACACAGAAGAAAATGATTTTCAGTACACTGCATCACGTCAAAGTACCTGCTGTCTAAGTTGTTATTATAAAAAAAGAAAAATATTCAGTAGATGATTTAGAAAGTCCAGTTCAGATCTGTCTGTGACTCAATAAACTACAGGTTAATATTTGCAAACCAAGGCTGCTGTGTGCTGAAATTTGCTATGTGATACCCTTGGACCCAGCAATCTGCCTCTACAACCACAACTCCCAGAGTTCCTTGGGCAGAGAAACTTAACCCCTCCTTTATTTCCTTCCCTCGTTACCCCAGGGATCACCCAGCTTCGAGTTCTTCAAAGGCAGCAAAGAGCACAGCACCCAGGGAACCTAAATGCTCATTCTGCCAGGTAAGTCCTGCACGGTCTCCAGAGCTCACACTCACATGGACTCTCCTGGGCATCCATCTTCTGGGTGATCACACTGTCACTACAGATCCAGGTCCTGCATTAAGGTCTTTCAAGAAGGACCCAACTCATCACTCCCTGACGGCCTTTTACCCAGGTAAGAACTAACACACCCATGGGAGGTGACGGGGCTCAATCAGAGGGTCCATCTGGCACACGGAGGGCTGAGGATGTGGGATGCTGCTTCAAGAACCCCAGCTCTTCCAGGAAATTTTGTCCATGAATTTTTATGTGCCTCTCAGTGTGTGCTCTCCCCAGAATTCTGCACATCACTCTTCTGCTTCAATCAGCAGCTCTCAGCAGCAGCTACAGCGAATGCAAGTTTTATCTGATCCACTACTCCTTCAAGTAACCATGTATTGCAGGATTCAATATGGAAACCTTAAGGAGAGGAAAGGTAAAATGGCCAGCAGGCTCACTGATAAATGTGAATACTCCTTGTCTTTTTCTGTAGGTCTTACTCTAATCATTCCTGTTTTCCATGCACCTGCTTAATAGTTGGATTCTATATCGTGACAGAGTTCCACAGTCGACAAAAAAACCAACACAAAAAGCAGCCATGCAATGTTTCCCTTAAGCACAATAATCTTTTTGTCTGTCTTGCTAATCCAAGTGCCCAGTATTTCTGATGCTTTGGTGATGTCTCTTCTCTACACGTGGCTGGATGTCGGCAGTGGGAAATCTCATGGCAGCTGGAATGGTTTGTTAGGAGCTGTCACTTGGCCTCCCTTGGCTGGTCTGAGCTAAATTCCTTTACATTATGTCAGTTTTTAGTAAACAGTGGTAACAAATTCAGTTTTCTTCCTTTTCTTTGACACAGTGATAAAAGATAAGGGCAAATTCAAAAATAGGTTAATAACCTAAAGGAAAGAAAAAAAGATCTAACCAGTGGGCAGAGCCTCCTTCGGGACCACAAAAAAAAATAAGTTCATACAGCTCCTCCAGATTTTCAGATTTCTTTATGGCATTCTGGCAGATCTCTTAGCAACAGTCCAGTAATCCATGTCTTCTGCCTTAGATGAAAGTAATCTGGACTAGGTAAATAATGTTTCTTAAATGGACACACTTTAAGCAGAGACATACAAAGAGCTGAATGAGTCCTTAGGTTCAAATTTACAAGAGATGTATTTGCAGCTTTGCTGCTGGTGAAGGGGAGAAATACAATTTTTCATAATCAGGCTTATTTACTATTTGTGGTCCTACACATGCACTATAGCTCATGCTCATTTTAGTCAAATGCCTGGAGAAACATTTAGCTGACATTCAATTAGCAATATAATGCACTGTGATAAAGCAGCAGGTAATTTACCATGTTCTATTTGGGAACATTCCTTGTTTCCATTAATATTCACAACAGACCAGCCAGTTCCAACAAAGGAAGGCACTGCCCCTACCTAGAAGAACCAGCAATCCAAAACATATGGAATACAGAAATGTGGGAAAGAAACAGAAGGTCTGTAGGTAACAGTTTCCTAACATCACATGGCTCCATTTAACAGGGTGGGAAAGACACCTAGAAAAGGAATTTGATGCAACCTGGAAACCTATTAAAGACACAAACTAAATGCCCAGTTTGCCTTGCACCAATAATTTTCATCTCACCATAAAGGGGAGGTCAGCCTGGCATGATCTCTGTTTACACATGACACTGTGAGGTTAAAATAAGTCAAAGTATTTCTGTATTCTACTGACTGTGTCTTCCCACAGCTATATGGCTGTACCAAGGATGTGCCATGGTGCATCTGGTCACATTCAAATTCATATTTAAATGAGTTCTTGCCTAAGAAATGTTTTTTCTTGCTTCCATCTCTCCCCTGGACTCTGCTGTCGAGTCCTGATAAAAGAAATTCAGCTCCCTTCCTCACTTATTCACTGTAAACATAAATATAGATCCTGACTATATTTTTATACAGGAAGAGAGAAGAAAAAGACTGAAAACTATTCCTCTGCTTGTGGCCTAATACATACACTGCACTACTAACATCATTTCCAATGGGCTGAGGGGAAATAATTTTGGCAAGTTCCCTCCGAGCCTAAAACCGTCAAGAAAAGGTAAAAACGTGGGAGGACTCATCCCCCTCCCCTCCTGGTTGCCTGTGAGTTTCTGCAGAATCCGAGGAAGCAGATGGATGCCACAAGAAGTGCAAAGGATGCCTGGAACGACAGCACGTCAGTGGGATTTGCACAGTCTCAAAACGGCAAAATCCCTTCACAACTCCCACTCCACAGGGATCCTCCACCACTGGGATTTACGGGACTTCAGGCTCAGGATGGTGGCAGCTTGTTCCATCCAAAAGAAACAGCAGAAGGTGCTGCCAGCACAGCAAAAAAACTTAAGGTTGGTAAGATGAGCAATACAAGTGAAATACAAGGGGAAAAATAAAGTGCAAAGGGGGCCAAACCTGGACATTTGGTGCAGGGAATCACGGAATCAATTAGGTTGGAAAAGGCCCCTGAGATGATCAAGTCCAACCTATGACCCATCACCACTGTGTCAACCAGACCATGGCACTCAGTGCCATGTCCAGCCTTTCCTTAAACACCTCCGGGAACGGTGACTCCATCACCTCCCTGGGCAGCCCATTCCAATGTCTAATCACCCTTTCACATGAAGATATTCCTCCTAATGTCCAACCTGAACCTCCGCTGGTGCAGCCTGAGAATATGTCCTCTCGTCCTGCTTCTGCTTGCTTGGGAGAAGAGGCCGACCCTCACCTGGCTCTCTCAGGTAGGGCTGCCCAACACCCAAGTAAGGGAGCCGTAAGCAAAGTTTTCATAGTTGAAGAGAACAGGAGAATGAAGCTCTTGCAATCGGTCCTGACGGCACATCCATGAAGCACCGATATTCCCCCTGCGAAGCACCTGAAGCAGCGCAAGAGACCATCGCAGGAATGATCCCACCGCATCCTCTCCCAGCTCTTTGTTCCATTCCCGGCGGCCGCAGGCGCCAGCGCTGTCCCTCGGCCACTGGGATGCGCCCCTGGAGCCTCGTTGCTGACACACAACCACGGAATGGTTTGGGTTGGAAGGGATCCTAAAGACCATTTACTTCCAAGCCCCTTGCCGTGGGCAGGGACACCTTCCACAATCCCAGGTTGCTCCAAGCCCTGTCCAACCCGGCCTTGGACACCTCCAGGGATGGGGCAGCCACAGCTTCTCTGGGCGACCTGTGCCAGGGCCTCTCCACCCTCATAGGGAAGAATTTCTTCCCAATACCCAATCTAACCCTCCTCTCTTTCAATCTGGAGCCGTTCCCCTTGTCCTGTCGCCGCACGCTGTTGCAAATGGTCCCTCTCCATCTTTCCTGCGCCTCCCCGCCGCCCCTCGCTCTCCCCTCCCCGCACATCGCGCATCGCCCCTCGCCGGGGCCGCTTCCCGCGGTCCCACAGCGCCCGTGCCCCGCTGCTCAGCCCCCCCCCCCTCTCCAGCCGCCGCAGCCCTCCCGTTCCCGTACTCACGGCCCCGGTGCCGGGATCGGGAGCGGGTCCCTCTCTCCCTCTCTCCCTCGCTGGGCGGCAGCGCCCGGCGGCGCAGGCGCGCTGCCGCCGCCTCCTCCCCCCGCGGCGGTGGCGGGGCGGCCGCGGCTCCGCTCAGAGCCGGGCGAGCGCGGCTCGGGCCGGGGCGGGACGAGGGAGCGACGGACGGGGCGAGGGAGGCGGGGACCGCGCTCGGGAGCCGCGCCGCACACCCGGCCCGTCAGTGACCGGCGCTGCTGGGGAGGAGGAGGAGGAGGAGGAGGTGGTGGTGGTGGTGGTGGAGGCGGCGGCGGCGGCGGCGGCGGCGAGAGATTCTCCCACCCCCACCCACCGAGCTGAGGTGAGGCCAGGGCAAAGCATCCTCCTTTCTTCCCCTCATCCTTTCCTCCCTTTCATCCTTCCTCTCCCCCTCCCGACCTCCTTCCTCTCATCCTTCTTTCCTTATCCTCCTTCCCCCTTATCTCGCCTTCCCCTCATCCTTCCCTGCGCTTCCTGGTCCTCCTTTCCTTTCTTCTCTCCTTAGCCACCTTTCTCCACTCCTCCCCATCCCCCAGGCTCCCTCTCCCCGTGCCCACATTTCGCACCCTCCAGATATAATAATCCTGCCTTTCCCCCCCTACCCCCCCCCGCTTTTCCTTATTTTAAACGCAATTTTAATTCTCGCTCAGTGGAAGAGGGAGAAGGAAAGAGACGGAGTCGGTCACAGAGATAATTCCCCCCTCCTGTAAAGAATGGATTTGAATTAATGGTCATTTTGTGGTGTCTATGTTATGGGAAGAGGGGGATTATATTTAGGGAAGAAAAGAGAGGGTCAAAGGTGTGTTGCTTCACTTATTCATCTATTTACCCGCCATCACTTCGAGGTGAAACCTGGCTCCGTATTATCTCAAGTCTTGTATATTTTTTGGTATTGTTTAAAATTATCCTCCGTTCTTCAGGCGTCAGAGGTTTCTTCCTCCCTTTTATCCATCCCCCGTGCGTCCCTGTGATTTACGGTCGCTGCTGCTCCGATTGTGTGGCCGGGAGCCGGCGGGGAAGGGGCGCGGGGGGCGGTGGGGAGGGGGCTGCGGGCGCCTCTTCCATCCGTCCATCCCTTCCCCGCAGGCCTCTTCCAGGGGCTAAGACCTTCCCAACCACCCGCTGCCCATCCCACCCGGAATCCATCCTGAGAGGTGCCAGCTCCCACCGAAGGATGTGCTCCGGTGGCAAGGAGTGAAAGTTTAAAGCGTGGCTTTGTCTCTCCGTGGATGGCGAGGAGCTGCGTGGATGTCGGCGATGGCCAAAGTGTCTCTTGGCGTGGCTTCTGGAGTGGAAGAAGTTTTGCTCAGACATGGTGGTGGGGGGGATTTGGGGCTTTCCCCGGCTGCCGTGCCCACTTGGGAGTTGGCGTTGTGGATGCATGTGCTTAGGGGAGCGTCCACACGCGGGGGGTTTGGGAGAGAAACTTTTCCATCTTCACGATGGGGGTGCAGCGTGAGGAGAAGGCAGCAGGCACTTGCCTCTCTGCAGGCTGGAGGGGGGAATGCACTCCCTCGTGTGTGATGCCTGGCTTCTTTTTAGGTGATGCTCTGTCAGTTGGTGGTTGTATTTCTCTCCCGTGCAATGCCAGAGCATTTCTTTCATCGCGAGCGTGTTTCGGACAATTTCAGCCTTTTTGAGCTTCCGTTTGCTGAATTCGAAGTTAGTTTGTGCTTTGCCAGGATAGATGTGTTTCACCCCCCCTGTTATTTTAGAAATCTGTAGATACCACAGCAGCCAATGCTACAGCAAAACTATGAACCTGAATATTTAACACGTATGCTATATATCATCTTGGCATGTATCCCCCAAAAATGTTAATTCTGTGAACTTGTCCAGATTGCAGTGAATGCTGTGTGTTTGGGAGTATGAGGTAGATAAGGAGCATAAATAGGGGCAGCTCAAATGATGCTGCTGATGCAAACACCAGATTTTCCTGGCTCTGTGGCTGTTACGATGCTGCTGGTTTTCCTCTTTACCTGTAGTGCCTATGATTGATATAATGCATTGTATCAGGCTTTTTATACTCCAGGTCAAGCAGAATTCTTCCTGGAGGAGAAAAAGTACTGACCTGAAGGGTGAAGTTCTGCACTCAATTGTGTAAATGCTTGTTTACAGAAATACCACCTCAGCTGGGTACAAGATAGCTGTAATTCCATTAATGGGCTCTGCTGATGACAGAAACCTCCACAGGAAAGCTCCAGTGTCACTTGAGCCCTCACATGGAAATACAACTGTAATTCATGCAGATTTTCTGAAAGCTCTTTTAATATTAATGTTGAGCCTGCATGGTACTACTGAAATGCCTTTGAAGCCCTGAAAACCAAGAGTATTTGTAGACTGAGTCTTTAAAGCCAGAGGAAGCAATTAGATCTTCTGCTCTGACCCCTTGACTGTTGTAGTCAGTTGGATTTTATCCAGTTACTTTTAAATGCAATAACTTGCATTTGGCTGAAACATGTTTTCCGGAAAAATTGGAGTTTTGATCGGAAGACTGTAAGAGGTGGAGAATCTGCTGTTTATTAAGTTATTTGGCTTCAGCTTCCAGTCGCTGGCTACTGATGTGCCTTTCTCCACTATGCTAAAGAACTCCAAGTATTTTCTTACCATGGAAGTATTTATCAGCTGTAACCCAGTATTCCCTCTCTTCTCTACTTAAAAAAGCAAGTGAACTAAAATTCTTTACATTTGTCACTGCATGCATTTTCCTCAAAACTCAGTTTCTGTTTTTTTTTTTTTTTTTTCCAGAGCCACTTTTTCAGCATTTTTTTGAAAAGGGGAGCGTGCCAACACCTTATCTCAGGAGTGTTTTGTGAGTTTAAATATTACCCCTCTAGTGTTACTCTGCTGTTTCTACATCACATATACATATTCAACCTTCATTTGCAGCCCTGCATTTTGATGTCCTTTTCTCTGGGTGCTCTCACTGTGGCAAACCCTTTGCAGGACTGTTTCTTTCCACAAGAGTTCATCATTCCATAGACTGGCATGTGTTTCTTAATAGTGGCTTTATAACTTTGTGGCTGGCTTTTTTATATCATGTTTTGTTTCTAGAGTTAATCGAATATGCCCACCACTCCTGATGGCTTTTTGTAACTGATTTATCTCTGTCAATTTACACTTGTGCAAACCATGTCACTATTGATCGTGTGGGCTTGCAAATGAAAAGGTGTTTTGTGATAGCGGCTCCACCTTTGGGGGAACTCCATGTTACTCTGAGTTATGTTGTGATGAGTTCTTCTCAAAAGCTGTTTTTTTGGTTTTTTGTTTTTTTCTTTTGAGATGTCACTTAACCAGTTCTTCACCAGTTTAATTGGTGCTGTTTTGCTGTCAGGCTTTCATGGAATACTGCACCAAGTGCCAGAGAAGTTTATACACACAGACAGGTATTTTTGCCAACTGGAGGTATGAGTTGTATCAAAGAATAAAACCACATTCATTTTAGAAAATTAATTTTCATTATTTTACTTCCCATTATTTGTTATAGAGCTCTGGTGTATTAGTACCCCATATAATTTTTCTTACATGTTTGTTTTGTTCAGGACTGACACAGTTCAAACCTTCCTATAGCTGCAACCACTGTCTCAGTGAGTCTTTCAGAGCATGGCTGTAACATAAGTGTTCATTCAGACTTCTGCAATTTGCCTGGGATTTTCAGAATTCCTAAAAATTCATGTCAGTGGGACAGATGTCTTGGACACTTCTGAGAGAGCTTTTCTGTGGTGACCTTTGGTTTTGCTACCAAAAATGTTCATTGCAAAGTAATGTTGTTTTAACATTGTACTTGTAGTGGGATGATAATTGATATTCTCCTGAGGTACCAGCAAATCCTCCCACTTCCTTACAAATGCAGAATTACTTGTTGAATGTGTTTGCCCTTGTGCACTGTTAGTGTAGCTCAATCCCTGTTTAACAGCACACCTGTGTGAGGGCTAAGATTTCTTTGTTCTCACAATTCCCCCTCTCCTTATGTTTTTCCTGTTGCCAAGAAATGTCTTTATCCTCACCAATCAGTTTTTTACACCTACTGTTTCAAAAAGTTTGGAATTTGCTATCCCGTAACACTTTTCTTCCTGTTACGTTTGACTTCTTACTTGTAATTGCAGCATTTATTGAAATCTGTTTTGTGGCTAAACTGTGGTAGTTATGACAATGCCTTCCAGGTATTACACGCTGTCTGAACACACGAGTATGAGATTATTTGTTTTTTCTGTGTACAATGACAGAACCACAACATTTATTACGTTTCAGATGAGTAGGCTTTGCTTTTAGTGTAGCATGTTTCAAGGCTTGGCTAAAGAAAGTGAAACTCTTTATTTATTTGCTCCATAGTTTGTCCATAGGTGGTAAAAAGTGTAGGAATACTTTGAGTTTAGATACAATACTAAATGGCTGTGAAAAGATGAAGGGCAATTATACAGAAATAATAACAGAATCACTGGTTTGGGTTGGAAGGGACCTTAAAGATCATCCAGTTCCATGGGCAGGGACACCTTCCACTATTCCAGGTTGCTCCAAGACTCATCCAACCTGGCCTTGGACACTTCCAGGGATCCAGGGGCAGCCACAGCTTCTCTGGGCAACCTGTGCCAGGGCCTCACCTCACAGTAAAGGATAAGTAAATAAATAGTTCAATATACAGCTGGAAATAAGAAGGGCAGCACACAGAAATAAAGAGTAACATCACTAACCTGATAGTGATTCCTGATAGGAATTACAGTGGCATGCTAAGGACATAACTTGATTAGAGTCTTTGTGGCTCAAGTTGCTGGGAATTGTTCCCTTAAAGCTGATTTGAGGTAAGATGCAAGATGAAGATACAAAAAGAGCAGAATTGGAAGGGAGGGTGAAAGTGACGAAAAGGAAGTTGTGTTTCAGAGCCAGTTCCTGACTGGGATAAACTTGTTTATTTCCTATAAACACCATAACTGCTACACGTGGTAGGATACACTGTGCCAGCTGACCAGGGAAAAGGTCCCACAGGCACAGCTTCCATCCCTGCAGGAAGCAGAAGCAGCTGAGACTCATTCCTTGTGGAGCTCCAGTATTGATGGGTGAGATCCTCCACATGGATCAACAACACCTGGGCCTGACTGGGACCAAACTGCTGCTGAGTCTGGCATGCCTTGAGCAGTGGTGGAAACTAAAAAGACTGAAGTGTTTAAGAGTGCTGTAACAAAGCTGAAGAAATGCCAACAAAGAACAGAAACGAGGTTTTGGTCTATTAAAAGAAGTGGCTGATAAGTAAGTTAACAGCAGTGTACAGTTCTGGTGCCCCCAGTGTAAGGATGACATGGAACTGTTGGAGAAAATCCAGAGAAGGGCCAAGAAGTTGATTAGGAGATTAAAGCATCTTCCTCGTGGAGACTGGCTGAGAACATTGGAGGTGGTCAGCCTGGAGAGGAGAATTTTGTGTGGAGACCTCACAGCACCTTCCAGTGCCCAAGGGGCCTATGAGGAAGCTGGAGAGGGACTCTTCATCAGGAATTGTAGAGATAGGGCAAGGAGTAATGGGATCAAATAGAAAGAGAGGAAATTTAGGGGAATATATGTAAGAAATTGTTCCCTGTGAGGGTGGTGAGGCCCTGGCATAGGTTGCCCAGAGAAACTGTGGCTGCCCCATCCCTGGAAGTGTCCAAGACCAGGTTGGACGGGGCTTGGAGCAACCTGTTCTAGTGGAAGGTGTCCCTGCCCCTGGCACTAGGGTGGAACTAGATGGTCTTTAAAGTCCCTTCCAACCCAGAGCATTCCATGATTCTATTATATGATTCTACATTTACCTTGTATTCCAACTTCTTATTGCCTTACAGGAATTCATAATACATTTAAGTATATCTCAGAGTGATGAAACTATTGTGTGGAGTCTTTGGTTGGGCAGGCTCAGCACTCTAGAGATGTAAATGAATTTGGTATCAGGTTTCTGGATAAAAGCTCTACATGGCATGTTTCTCAGCGTTTCCTCAACATCCTACAGGAGCCTCTGAGAGAGCAGTGATGTCTGTTTGCAAAAAGCATTTGTATACAAATAGGCGTTCTGGAAAGTTTACAAACATTAGGGTGGGTTGGAGTCGTATTTACATGACAAAAGATCGGCTGCTCGAGGACATTAAATTGTTGTTACCATCACTTACCAGTACAGTTGGTTCAGAGGCAGGGTTTTCATGCTCCTCGTGTTTAGAGTACTTTTTTATTTTGACCTGGAACAAGCAGGTGAATCTTAAAATTCCAAGCAGAATAAAAATTCCTTCCCCTGGTAGAACTATCCACACTGCTCACCACCCCCACCGTATACATTTTGTGTTTCAAATATCTTGTGCTGTCATCAGACAAAGCGTTTTGACTTCGTTGGGAGCAGGAGGGAAGCTTTTCCATAGTTTTTCCTTGGTTGTGTTAAGAAAGCACACCTTTCCTTAAAGTACTTTAACTGTGCTGAATCAGCGTTTTCTGATAGCAAGGCTTTTTTTTTTTTTCCTTTGGAATATTTTTTTGTCTAGCAGTGCTTTTCACCCCTTACATTAGCATTCTGGTACAGAAAACAGGGGAGAAATGTTTTCAACATTGCTGCAGAGAACTGCCCAAGTTTTCAGGCTTCTTAAGTAATGAGAATTATTCAGTTAAGTGAAGCTGAATCCTGTAACAATAAGAACATCTCACAGGGTTTGAATTTGAGAGGTAAGAATAAATGCTATATTTTGCAGTTATACAAAAGAATTTCTGTGTTTAGAGTATTTGAAAGATATTTTTATAGATGTTCCAATCTGCTGTTATCTCTGGTGTTTTAAGTAATTATTATGTGACATTTCTTTCTCCTGTGGACTTGTCCTTTTCTTTGAAGCTGTGTATTTTAAAAGCAAGCATATGTTACAATATGCTTAATGTAGACAAGAATATTAAAACAGAAGACAATTTGAATGTAAGTGGAGCTTGAATTCTGAACACCCTCTTCTGAGCAGAAAGTGGAAGTGATTTCAGCCAGGGGAGGCTCCCACTTGCCCAGGTGACTTCTGCAAATGGGGCTTAAGCTTTTGAGTTACTTAAAGCTTCTAAATGGATTAATTACTTGGCCCTTGTCTACAACTAATCAACCTTAATTTTTAATACTCTGTTATTTACTAACAAAAGCCACTCCTCTCTATTCCACTGAATGTGTCTTTATGGAAATTCTCCATTAAAGCCCATTCAGCACAGCAGGGGCAGCTGAATCTCTCAGTTCTCTGAGTTGTGCTTATAAAGAAAGGGTCAGTTGGAAATATTCCTTATGTTTTAAATAAAGAGATTGTGTCCATCCTGTGCAGAGCTGAGAAAACCACTTATATCAGTTCTCTAAATCTTTTCAAACATCAAAAGTAACTCCAAGAGGCTTCTTCCTAGAGATTTAACTTTCAAGTTAGATTATGGAGTAAAACACTAGAACAATGGAATAAAATTTTAGTAAGCATTGGATCTATTTCTGTTGCAGTATCATCGTGTCAGGAGCAATAGCTGTGTCCTTTCCAGAGGAACCCTGGTAACAGACATAAATAAAATCTTTCTAAAAAAGACATAAAAATTATTCGCAAACAAAACTTGCTCAAATAGTCCAAGGCACATGTTTTTATCTGATTAGATTTTTTTTTCTCCTTTGCTGCCTCTAGAAAAGCATTTTGTTGTTTGCTCCTTTGTATAGTGAGATTTCCTCTTTCAAGATGTTGTGTAAATTTGCATCAATTTGGAGACTTTTGTAAATAAATAATTTTAAGTAAGCGAATGAATACAAATCGATAGAGAATGGATGTGATGTTCTCTGTCATTAAATACTAACTTTCTAGACTGTTTATTGAAAGGTCTTTCCTCCTGATAAAAAATATGATCAGCTGTGATAATTTACTCATAGTTAATTCTTTGTGATATTTATTGAGAAACTTTGAATATAGGACCCAAATACTCTTTTTTTTCCTATGTCTCTGTAAAAAATCATATGATGAAAATGGTTATTTCAGCATTTCCCAAAATAGAAAAGGATTGATTTCTAACTTTTTGTATTGGGACAGAATATTTAAGTAAAATTAATTGTGTCATCTGTGCTTGGTTTTCACAGAGGATTTATCAAAATGCTTCATAAATGGTTATCCTGTGGTTACAAATGTTGATTGATTAGATAACAAAAGACTCTTCAGCCTTTCAAGGAAAGGTATAAAATAGATAACAACTGAAATCTGAAGTGAGAAAAATCCAGGGTAAGTAGGAGAATAGTCCTTCCATTTGTAAAATATGGGAAAGGTGGTTGATTTAATTCTTGCAATTAAAATCCACAGGTGATTCTTTAAAATTAAGTTACAGAGTGGCAAAGAAACAACTGCCATACAAGTACCATTTGTTATCCTTTTTTTCCCCTTAATGGGGTCAGAGTGAGAGAGATTCATATATTTTTATTGCAACACATGAACTCCTTTCTAGTTCTTACACAGATAGTCCTGAGTGCTCACTATAATCAAGTCAGAAATGCAAATTCAGAATTACAGCTGCTTAGTCTAATTTTAAACGTATCTATTATCTCTGTAATCTCCATTCCCAGTGCTCAGATGCCACACAGAAATACTTCTAAGGAAAAGAAATTGTCAGGAAGCCCATGAATGAAGGAGGATGAGGCAGTGGAGGGATAGAATTGGAATAAATGTGCTCCAACAAATATTCTGGTTGTCTGGGAGCACTGGGCAGAGACCACAGAGTCCCTTGTCCTCGGGTGAGCTGCCCATGCTTTCCCTGTTTCAATCAGCTCACAAAGTGTTGTGGACTTTTGGCCTTGCTAAATGTTGTTACTGGGTCACATCTGACATCCAGCAGGAACAGGAGCATGAGAAAAAAGAAAAATAAATGAGAAAAACTGTTGCTATCTTATGAATAAATTTTACCTGCGTGGCTTAGGGAGAATTCTGTGCATGGCTAAGGCAGCAAACTGAACCCCTGGATGCTCTAATTTGCTCTTGCACACTAATTACATCCTTGAACAAAGTTTTTTTTCTTTTATACTCAAATTCCAACGCTTGCATTCAGGTCTGAGCCCAGGGGATAGTGGGTCAATGCAGGTGAATGTTTGTGTGCCTCAAACCTTTTATACATTTTATCACTCCCCTGTATGGTTTCCTCATCTTCTAAATAACTTAAATCCATTTCCAGAGCACTTTCTACAGCCGTATATATACTTTATGTCTTTGTTTGTTCTAATTCTGTATTTAACCACCAACTGTATTTTGTTTACAAATTCAGCCTAAGAACTAGAAAATGTCTGGGCTATCTGTGTTCAGTATTTACCTTCACTTGGCAGGGTAAGAAATAGCATTTTATTATTGTTTTTAATGATATTTAATATATTTCATTATAATTTCCTTAATGTGATCAGGGAAACTATCACCTTGCTCCTTGCAGAGTCTTTTTGGAATGCCAGCCAGAGGTATGGTGTGGTCCCAGGTGATCTCAAATGCTGCAGCACAACCTAATTTACATGACAGAGTGGTATGGAAGCATACATTTTGTGCAAACATAGCCAAAAAGCCTTCAGAATTAATGTCTTGAAGTAGTTGAGAAAGCTGAGTGACTGTAGTAGCCATGGTAACTTTTTTCCTCTTGCTTTTAAGTAGAAACCTCGCTGATTACGAGGCTTCATGTGAGCCTTAAGCTGGGGAAAACTACAAATTTGGTGGCAGCAAAAGAAAAAATGACAAATAACTGGACAGATTCAACACATGGGGGGCAGTGGATTGGATACAGAAATAGTAGGCTTGCAAACACAATTAGGTCGAGAGCTGTAATTATGACATAAATGCTTTTTCTGAGGCTCCACACTCCAATTTCTCCTTGTTTGCTCAAGTTTTAGGACTGTTTTGACTTGACATGTGCTGGAGTTGCAGGTACCCTTTAGCTCAGATGCTGCCAGACACCGACTTTGGGCTGACAGATCCCTGCAAGCTTGGTTTCACCCTAAGGGTGGAGTCAGCTTAACTTTATTTTAATTGTTTTATGGCTTTTGGGTTCATGGGAATGATGCTGAGATGCACTGACAACATGAGTGTGTTCAGGTCTCCTGTCATCTTAATGAGTTTATTTTTGCTGGGTGGTTGACAGTCAGCCAAAAGAAACCAAAAAAACAAAAAATTACATTGCCCTAGAACAGCTTTTTGGCTGGTTTTCCATAAAAAGATCAGTCAGGAAGAAGGGGAAGCACTATAGATAAATATTTTAAATATTTCTTTTTTTTTTTAAGTCAGTTTTCCATGATGGTGTAAAAATTGAGATCTCTCTTTTTTTTTTGCTCTCTCTGCTTTTTTACTCTCCTGTGTTGGAGGTGGTGTGAGGTCCAGTCTGTTGCCCTGATATCTAGAAGAAAGGTTTGTCCTACCCTAAGGATGCTGCAGGATTTGTGATGTCTAAAGCCTTTCCTGATCAACCTCTGGGGAGATAATCCACAGTAATTAAATATTTCTTGAAAGAGGGTGAGAGTGAGGTGGACTGTGATGATGAGGACAGGGGTGGATCAGAGCAGTCAGTATTTGGTTACACAGAAGGAGCAGCTTCTGAGGAAGGACTGAAAATCACAATTCCCCAGGGAAATGCCATAACAAGTTTATCAAAGGCAAGTGCTGGATCCTGCACCTGGGACAGGACAACCCTGGAGAGACTGAGGAATGAGACCTGGGAGTCCTGGTCAAGGATAAGCTGGATATGAGTCAGCAACACCCTCAGGCACATGGTGGGATTTTTGGGGTTGCTTTGTGCAGGGCTAGGACTTGGACTCAAAGATCCATGTGGGTCCTTTCCAACTCAGGATATTCTATGAAAGAAGACATGGGAGTTTAAACATTTCAGATGTGCTTGAAATTAGTGATGTGGGTTGGACAGTTTTTATCTCCAAAATTTGGAGTGACCTCATCCACTCACCTCTTGGCTGTGCTGGTTTGGATGTTTCTCTTTCTTTGCTGTTCTTCATTAAGAAGTTCTTTTGCATTGGAGTGAAAGCAAGATCCTGTAAGTGAAGAAAGAATTTTGAAAGCACTCCTTAAAAAATGTACTTTTAATGATTTCCACCTGGCTTTAATTAGAAATTGCTAAAGATGCTCAGAATAGAGATCACCTCTTGGCCAGTACAGCTCAGGTGTAGGGAATACAGGCAAAGTGTAGCTGCTGAGGGACACAGGGATGTACAGGAAGACTTTCAGCAGCTTGAAGTACTTGGAGATCCTTTAATGAAGAGGAAAATATGTAAATACAAAAAAAAAAAAGGCATTGTGTTTGAGCAGGCAAACCTTCTTTATACATTAAAATAAAAGTAAAGCACTCATTTTGAATCTTAGCTCTGGTCCCCACGTAATCCTCCTTTTGCAGTAAATTCAGTGCCTCGAATGTGAAATATGTTTCTCCAATTTCAAGAAATGTACAAAACATGAGGAACACTTAACAAGGACTGAGGAGAAAGATTTATTTTACTGGGAGCCTCTTCCAGCGTTACAGATGGTTTCTGGCTGTCTGGTCTAAGGGACTGGTTTGGGTATTCAGATTATGCAAGATTAAATCCTTGATCCTTTGAAATTAATTACAGAATTTTCATCAATGTTACAGAGCTCTTACCCAACACTTTTGGAGCTGTTTCTGCCTTTGGCACTGGACTTGTGTCCATGTCTCCTGAGTGTAGCAGGAGCCAGTCCTGTGTGCTCTTGCAGTGATCGATAAATTGCTTAAATCTCTGGAAAATTCAAATGCCTCTCTGTGTTACCTTCTGGACTGTTGTGAGTACTGCTTGTGTCTGTTACCATGCTTCAGAAAGCAAATGATTTATGTGAGCAGGATTTTTTTTTACCATTTTAACATTAAAAAAAAAAAAAAAAGTAGCAGTAAGTGTCCAATAGATCAGCTCTTCTTTGCATCTGATTCCTCAGTTGCTGTAAATAAACAATACCTGCTGCTCAATTCTTCATTTTAATGAGCTGGTTTTTTTGTTGTTGTTTTGATCTAAAGGCTGCTTTTCCTCAGAAGTGGGAAACGTTATGTTGGGCCAGTTGAAGAAAACATTGCAGGTGAATTCAGTTCCCTAAACGTGATGGAAACACCTTACAGTCTTCAGCTTTGCTCTTCAATGAGGTCACAGGTCTCCAGAAGGTCCTCTACCATATCCATCCCTGCTGGTTTTCTTCTGTGCAGCATCCTGGGTTCATCTCAGTGCCAAAACCAACCCCAAACATACCAGCACTGAGTTACTTGATGAGTTTAACTGTATTTCTCCCAAAATGTGGGTGGGAGGGTGCCCTGGCAGGAACCACAGGTCAGAGTTAGTCTTCAGTGTGGCAAAGTACATGAAATAATGATGAAATTTGGTGACAGTCCTGACATTTTGGAGATATTCTGCCTCAGTGGAAATAGAATTACAGATGTTGTCTTAAATGATGTGTATTATAGGCGTGTGTATGTCATATGCAGAATACTCTGTATGATGAATCTAAATTGATTGTGGGTCTGTGTTTCCAAACACAGAGAGTACTATGGGAAATATTACAGGATGAGTTACAAGGTATGTCAAGGGCAGTGATCACAGTCAGTATGTTAGAAAGGTTTCATTATTTGTTTCTCCAAGGAAATTTTGGTGTCTGAGGAACAACTCTTGCATTTTTTCACTTTTGGATCCCACTAAATAAAATAGAAGGATTTGATGGAGGTGTGTGATCACTTAAGATTTCTTCTGTCACAAATAATGTGCAGTCTTTGCACATGTTTAATCACCATCAAAGGTGTTGGGTTTTTAGCCATATTTATCAAGGTTCTCTCATTTCAAACTGGAAAGCAAAAGACTCACTACTGCTTTCTGCTGGAAGGTGTCCCTCCCTATGGCAGGGAGTTGGAACCAGATGGTCTTTAAAGTCCCTTCCAACACAAACCACTCTGTGATTCTATGATTTTATTTCTTTTAAAGGAAGTGTTTTGTTGATTGTCGTTCCTAAAATTCAGCCCAGACTTCAGTCTAAGAAGTGTACGTCCATCTATTTCTAAATAATTTAGTGCAAATGATGTGTCGGCAGTATTTTAAAAGTTACAGCCATTTGAATGAGTTAAAATCGAGTTTTGCACAATACTGTGAAAAAGATGAAAAATTGAAAGCCTTATTTTTTCATTATGATAAATTATGTGTCCTTCGGGTGATTTCCAGGTATCTTATGTGTTAATGTAAGGAACACTTCCCCTGCTGAACTCTTTTTTTGCTGTTAGGTTCTTAAGCCAAAGGAAAAAAACAGTTTTCAAGAGCTGTATTTCTGTGAAAATTGTTATGAAATGCCATTCACAGTGGTGAGGCCTCAGTAAAATGTAATCTATTATTCCCTGTGTTTTATTTCAAGGCTGTGGGGAGATGTGTCTTTTGCTCCACACTCGCTCAGAGTTGCTGCAGTCCAACGTTTGCTGTCCTGTTGCTATTTTCGTTCCTGCTTTTTGTGGTGAAGGCTTGTGATTTCATTAACAGTTATTTTAAAACCTGAGCAACCTGACAGAGGGCTAAATAGAGCATAATTCTGTTTCCCATGTAGATAAGCACAGCAACACATGAATAAAGATCAACTTGGCCTCCCCTCCACGCTTCACAGGCCTCCCGCGTGGCTTTGGGAGCCTTGGGGAAATAGGCCATGTTATCTTCAATTTTAGAAATAATTAACATTAGTTTAATCCAAAGTGCATTTCTAGATTAGTTTCTGAATTATAATAGTAGTGGTTCTTAATATTTTCTTCTTTTGTTGTTGTTTTTGTCTGTATTTCTGGCACAGGAGAGTGGGATCTTACCCCATTAGCCACCTTCCTTCAGTGGGAAGCCATGCACTGAGCGAGGGAGTTTAAACAATTTTCCCAGACTTTGCACTTGTGTTAGGTTGTGATAACCCTTGAAACCCAAACTTGTATCTTACATGTTAACTCCACCTATGGCTTCCAGAAGTCAGCTTTGTCACACACGGCGTCACAGCACAGGGCCCTGTTTGTCCTTTGGATTAAGGAACAGTGATTAAATTACACATGGTTTCGTGATCCTTATTTTTCCAGCCTGAAGGATGGTGTGGTGACCTTATGTTGACACTACAGAGAATGTGGGCTTTGTTAATGAATTCGAGATCTACCCCTGAAGTTTCAACCAGAGGCACTTGTCCCTACAACACCAGCTTTGTTTTTTGGGGTTATCACTGTGACATCTGTCCTGTTGCTACATGAGGTGCCATGTGGTAGCACTTATTCTCCTTGTATTCATTTGATGTGATTTGCTTAATATAAGAAAACAAGCCCGTGCTACATTTATTTTTAAGTGAAGAGAAAAAAATTACTTTCTCTGGAAGGACGACAATGAGCTGTTTATTACCACAAGCTGTGCATTTTATTTTCTTTTACTTAGAAAGCAGTGATTTGTCTGAGTTTTTGGAGTGGTTTTTAAGTGAATAATGATATAAGAGCCTTCTTACTTGAGGCTTCTTATAAATGCAGTTATTTATATGAGGAAAAATTGTTCAAGCGTGGATTATTTATGCGGAGGAGAAAACTGGCTCTGGATTGATGTAATTTTTCTTTCCCATCTGCTCTGAACGACTTTGTTGTCTCTGTGCAGTAAGTGCTCGCCTGCAACTTTGTTTTAGACACTTAGGAGCTCCTGGTACTATTTTCCTTAATAAAATGAACGGATTCAAACATCACCTTTTGTTCTTCAAGGCAAACTTTGTTCTCTCGTGGCTTCAAAGAAGTGTTGTGGCCTTTCCCCTTTCATTTTAGGCAGCCCTGGTTTCATCGTGCACTTAAAAAGTAGAACTGAGATTTTGGTTTTTTTCTTGGCCTGGTGGTATTGGTATGTTTGGTTTTTTTTCTTAATTTTTGATGTTTTTCTTTCCTCCACAACAGTTGAGGGATGGATGAGAAGAGTAATTGCACTTTACCCCTCACCCCCTTTTGATTTCACTTTTAATGCCAGTCCCCTCCTAAGATGGTCCAGTCTGGGCTCAGCCTCCTGAGTGAACTATGATGTCAATCCACTCTGTTTAGCCACCAGATTCTTTCAGTATTGGTAATTCTGCCACTGGGATTGTGCAGTTGTAGGCAAAAAGAGCATCCAAGCAGCCTTCCTAAAGCATTGTTAATTGTTGACAGTAAAGAAAGATGGGGAGGATTTTATACCAATAAAGATCTTTCCTACCTACAGCCAAGAATGACCTAATTTTATTTTTTTTTTTTTAGGTACACCAGCAGGATGTGTCTGTAAACAGTCTCTAAGCAACAGCTCCCTGTCCTCTAGAAAGAATGTCACATTTTATCTGGGTTTTACAGCCCTTCTGCCCAAATCTGTGCCCTGGATTAGGGAGAGGTTGGAGGAGCCTTGTCAGCAGTGATAGTTCTCCTCTGTTCTAGTACTACCAACCACCTACAGCTCACTGAGGTGTTGGAAATTAAATCACTGTCTCCTTTGTTGTTGGTTTCCCAACAGCTTTGCTGTCGCAGTCCAGAACTGTGAATTATTTCTGTGCAGCTTCATAAACGTTCTGTAATGATCAAAGAACTCCTATTTCTACTTCCATTTAAATCCAAGAGGTGACAAACCAGAAAAACCTGAATAATTATTATTTTTTTAATGATTACATGGTTTGAACTGGTTTCAAGGCAGAAACTGAGTTTTCCCCACAACACAACAGATCTCTATTTTCACCAAGACTGTCTCAGACTGGGGTAATTCAGAGGTAAAGAAGATGAGACCCTTTGCTATCAGATTTTCATTACCTGGGAGCAAGCAGCTCAGGTGACCAGTTTTCTGAGACTTACCAGCATTAAGCACTGTCAAATAATTTGCATCTAGAAGTCAAGCTCTAGTAAGTACCTGAGAAAGAGAGAGAACATTTTCCATGGTAATATAATTGTATATGGGGGAAAAAGGGAAGAGAGAGAGCAATCTCACTGAATATTGTACACTTTTGTGACCAATTTTAAACAGATGTTATTTGAAGATGGCAAACATTTTCTTTTAGCCAAAGATCTCCATAAGGCGAAGTACAGAAAAGGAATTTTCAGAGGCATTTTTAGTTGTTTTGGTTTTTTAATCCCATCCCTGGAAGTGTTCAAGACCAGGTTGGACGGGGCTTGGAGCAACCTGGGCTAGTGGAAGGTGTCCCTGCCCATGGCAGAGGGGTGGAATGAGATGATCTTTAAGGTCCCTTCCAAAACTAACCATTCCATGGTTCTATGATACTACCAGAATCTTTTAAAGAATGTTAACCAGGGGGCTGTGGAGATGAAGAAATTGTTTCAGGCTATTGGAACATAAAACAAGTCTGAAATGTCAGGTTTTGTATCTTGCAGATGATCTTCCATATCTTACCTTAGCTGAGACTGCTTTTGAGGTGGGAGATCTTGTAGGAAACAGGTTTTACATCAAAGGACATTGGAATAGAATATGTTCACAAACTTATTTAGTAAGAGGTGGAGAAGAGTCAGCTGGAATCTCTCTCCCCTTATATTCCAAGCAAAGCAGCCTTCAAGAAAATATGTTGGAGGTTGCTTACAGAAAAAACTTGAATTTTGTCATAGTAATTCCATGCTCCCATTTATGAGTTGTTTTTACCAAGTCTTTGAGCCAGCAGAAGTAAACTTTCAGTTTATTGGAAGATTTGGGAGGAAGAAGAGTAGCCTCATCAGGTACCAGAGGATGGTAGGACCTACAGAAGTGTATTGGTGATTTTACTTGTTTGTTTTTATTTTGCTGTCTCTTATCTGCTACTGTTAAATACTATCTCAGTTTGAAAAATGGTCTTACTGCTTTTATGAACAGCACCCAGAGAGAGGGGCTGTGGACGTTGGAATCAGATTTGAGTCATGGTAATGATTGATAATATAGGATGTAGCTGATGGCCTGATTTAAGGGAATTGTAGAGTTTATTTCTTCCCTAGAAGAGGTAAAATGATAGGTCTTTGTGTGCTTTTGAGAAAAACAGAGATCTCTGTATATGTTTCCTCTGCTATTGCGAGAAACTGTCTTGTTTCTTACAACTGTCTTTGATTTCAAATCAAAGGAAATAAGAGATTTTGGCTACATACAGAACGGGGAGTGAAAAAAGTAATGGAGACATTTTTCTGACTTGCATTAAGAAATAAAACTGAGAAGAAGGAATTATGATTTCTGAAAGAGATTTTAGATGCTGTTATGTGCAAGTGGAAAGCACAACAAGAAAGGCAGTTTAAAAATACCTGTGTGTTTAAAACCTGACATTAAAGTCAAAAAATCTGGAGTTAGAAGACAGATGAAACATGAGCTTTTGAAGAACTTTTTATGAAAAGGGCAATAAAAATAAGATTTGTGATGTTCTTACTTTTTAGAGGCTGCTATGGTGGCTTCCTGTCAAATACCATAAAACCAGACTGGGAGTAAATTCCATTTTTTACTGTGTTCAGCATTCTCACCTTCTCCATTACATTTTGACCAAGAGTTATAAAATCGTTATAAAATTCTGATTCCAAGTAAGCTTTTGGGGCTTTGTGCATTTCTGTTAAATTGTAAGGTAAAGGAAATTGTAATCTCAGTCAATCCTTATCAATAATTGCTTGATATTTCCCTCTAGGTTTGGGCCAAATTTACTTAATGATTTCTCTTCCATGTAATAATAATCCCTTATTATTTCTCTGTTATTCTTCAAGACATGAATAAATCCCACTGAAAAAACGTCTCTTTTACTAAATATTCCACTGTATATTAAATATTCTTTTCTGTACAAGCCAAATTCTTCCACCTTTGTAAGCTCTTGGTTTAAAAAAAAAACAAACCTTCCTTTTTCCTGAGCAAACTATTGTAGCTTTTTTTTCCTGCATATATGAACAAAATATTTGAAGATTGAAGTGAACATGCAGTGAGTCATCTTGTGTTGAGAATAAAACCTGATACATTTGTGAATGAAATCCAGCTTTGGGAAGTGGAGCATGTAGGATGTTATTTTTGTTTTCTGAGGGAATTTTTTTTGTATATATATTTTTGCTTTTAACAGATGTGTGAGTTAGGAAAGCTTTAATTAGGCTTGGGAAGTGCTGTTACACATTTGTAAATCTGCAAATGTTGGGATGAATTAAATTTAGCAGAACTTTACTGTGACAAGGAATATCTGCCTGAGGTGTTGTGAATAATTTTTGGAGGTGGCTCCATTGACATTATTTGAGGAACTTCTGTTCCTAAACCTAAACACAAACACTGAGATGCCTGAAAAGTTTGAAGTGAACTGAGTGCCAAAAGCTTGAAGTTCTGTGACTATTATGTACCTTGTGTTAGAACAAGTGCAGGATTTTAGCAGAAATCTTGGTTGATCTGATGACACTTATGAAATGCCAAAGTCTGTCCAACTCCAACTGTGTGTTGCACAAAAATTCTGCAACTCAGAAATTATTAAACATGGTGATTACAGGCAAAGTTAATAATAAAATCTGTTCTTCTTTCTGTAAGGGTAGGTGAAAACAAAGAGGACAGGTATGGCTTAATTCATCCCTGGATATTCCATCCTGGCTTTGAAGAACCAGCTGTTTATGGACTTCCTGAGTCTCAGGGTAGCAACTGGACAATAGTTTTTAATTGAGGAGAGGCACAACATTGTTTCATAACTTCTCTTGTTAATGTTCCCTTTGTCTCTGAAACGTCCTGCTGCAGTTGGTTCCACAATTCTGAGGGGAAAAGTGTTCCCTATTTGATATTTAGAAACCTGATGACTGAAGAATTTGAGGTGCATTTAAGTTCTTGTAGCAGAGGAAGTATTTTGAGTTCTGTTCACCTCTGTGCCATCTGCCTTCACATAGAATCATGGAATAATTTGGGTTGGAAGGGACCTTAAAGACCATCCAGTTCCATCTCCTGCCATGGGCAGGGACACCTTCCACTAGCCCAGGTTGCTCCGAGCCCTGTCCAACCTGGCTTTGGACACTTCCAGTGATGGGGCATGTTTTTAATCACAGCTATTCTCTCTGATTCACATTGAAAGTTGAATAATGAGGTGTGTTTAGACTCTCTTCAGATGGAGAGCATTCAGTGCCTCTGGTCATGGAGACTTCATAGACACACGTTCTAGTTCTACCAGACCTTTGTGGAGGTGGAGGGACACATGCCATTGAGGATGGAGATGTGTAATAGATTTAAATGGTGACATACATGTATTCCCCCCCTGCCCTCTTTTCCTGAACAAAGCTGTGCAGAACTACTGGTTTTCAGAGGGCTTCCAACTGTGACCCCATTTTACATGTGGAGTTGCTTTTTCCCATGTTTTTCCCATGTTCTCCATATTATGCAGTGGTGAAAAAAAGGCATTTTCATCAGCTGTTTTTGCCCTTGGTCACTGAGCTCGATAAAATCTGCAGGTTTGAACAGTGAGATTTATGCTGGAGTATTCTGCTTTAATTATTTTGCTTTCTTTATCATTAAAAATAGTCACTTTACTCTTCACCTCCTTCTTTTCCAAGTGGCAGCAGGAATTCTTTCTGGGGACTAATGATACCGTACAGGTTATATATTGAAGTTGTGAGGTTGTACTTTACCTTCCAGAAAGCTCAGAATCCAGTTAGATAAATGAGTTAACTGTTTTAGTAGGCAATACAGTTACATTACATGGACTGAAGTTCTGCAGTGAAGTAGGAAGAGCTGACTGAGGATGAGGCAGAATTTGTCTGCCTTACAGAACTTTACTGAACTGTGTCAGGGAGCACAGAGGAGGAAAACTCTTGGTTTTGAACGAGCTTGGGACTAAAACTACTGCTGTTGAAAACATCTGAAAGAGTGATCACAGACACTTTGGTTCAAAGCCTAGTAGGAGGTGGGGGAAAAAGCCAAATTCACTATGGCAGTGTTTTATCTCCAAAAAGAACTACACATAGAGGGAGACGTGATTAAAAGGCAATTAAAAAGAACACTTTGGGATTTTGTTCTTAAGAAACTTCATAGCATCATTTAAGTTGGAAAAGACCTAGGAGATCATCAAGTCCTTCTGTTTCAAGGCAGTAAGAAAAATAAATAATACTCATTAAAACAGAAAATGAAGAAAAGGCAGTGAGGACTCAGGACAGCAGAGAAAGCTATTTTTAGATAAGAGAATATTTTTTAAAAGGTATCATAATGTGCAAGTATTCAATGCCCAAAATGTTATAAGGGAGGCCAAAAATAATTCTGCAAAAACGTTCAAGACGTGAAAACCAATTACGAATCTTTTTTCAAATCCTTTGGAAGCAGGAACTGCTCCAGAGAGTTGGTAGCCGGTGGAAAAGTGAGGTAGGAAAGGTGGAGTCTGAGAGGACGAGGCCCAGCAGAAAAGCCAGGGAGAGTCTGTGCATCCTCTGTTACCTGTGGAACAGCTCCCAGAAGGATGTTCACAGGGAACCTTGCAGGGAACATGTGTGAGACTGAAGTGTTAATTAAAGGTGTTCTAGAGGAAGCAGATACAATGGCTGGTATGGTGTCACTAAAACTGAATTGTTTTTTTGGCTCACTGTGGATTGGTTTCATTAATGTTTGGTCTCAAGCTTGTTCTCTGTGCCTCAGATACAACAACTGCCCTAAGGGTCAGGTTTCATAGCACAGTGAGCACTGATTAGTTTTATCCTGTATAATTCCTGGATTGACATTGTCTTTTTTTTTTGCCAAGTTTTATGAATGCCTAATGTATTACTTTGTTTGAAAAGGCATATAAGATAAGATGCCAGTTTCACCTTGTGTTTTGTTTGGTTATTTGTGTGGTTTTTTTTTTTAAATCCTTTTATTTTCCATCATAATCCTCTACGAGAACTCTTTGTATTCCACTGAGGTGCCTCTAATAGTTTATTTACCTGGTGGCCTGAAAAGTTTTGTTGCCATTTTCCAGTTTATCTGGGTTCCTTTGTTTTCTTAATCTTCACAGAGATTGTTTTTTTCAGAGACACTGATCAAAGATTCACTATCAAGATGGAAACTGTTTATGAAAAGTTCCTCTGTGGAGAAATTAATCTGACATTGGTTAAATTGCTTTTTTTGAAGGACTGGCACTTCATTGTCACCTGTTTACTTCTTGCATTTCCTTTAGCCTGCAAATACCAGTTATTTGTTAATTAATCCCATCAGAGTTTGCAGGGTTTTTGTATTTATGGAGGAATCGACTTCATGTTTTAATGTGAGTAAAACAGAAAATGCATTTTAAGTCTTTCTGTCTTTCTTTCTCCTCAACTGAGGGGATTTTTAGCTCCAGTAAGACTCATCTTGTCAGACTGGAGAGGTGTTTTCAAGACTGAAAAACAGATTAGATAAGTTGGCTTCCTCTGTGGTCAGGGCACACAGTGATGGTAATTGCTTGGACAGGTTGCAAACAATTCAAAATACAACTCTGCAGTTACTGTGCCTTTTTGTCCTGGATTTTTCCATATCTATATATTTTTTCCTGGGCTGATATGACTTCCTTCTGTATTGCTTCTCCAGATTCTTCTCAGATCCATTAGTGGTGATACCAGTTTCCTTTTGAGAATTGCACCATAGCATCAATGAAAAAAATGCTTTTAACTCTAAAATGTCCTTTTGATGAACCTCATGTAATTAAGTTGGATTTTTTTTTTATTTTATTTTCATAATAATTTTGAAACAGCCACTTACTGAACTTGGTGCAGAACCAAAAGCATCTCAGATCTCTGTCATCTGAGCATATGGATGGTGGCTGTTACTTTTCCAGATGAATGAATTTTGAGGATTCTCAGTGGAACTGTACAGCCTGTATCCGTGTGTGTCTCCTAGTTCAGAAAGTACAGTTGTAGAGTGATGGATATTTTAAGGATCAAACACTGTTCCTCAGACCTATTTATGTAAGAGACATAGAAAAATCCCACATTTAAATCCTATTTCTCTTACTGGCATATGGATTTTTCTGAATTTTAGGGGTCAGCCAGGTTTTTTTCCCCTGTGGAGTTGAGACAAAACCAAGCAAGTTGAGTGACTTCTGTGTGTTTGTCTCATACCCTGTTGCTCTCTCCCTCCCAAGAGTGGAGATTTATATCTGGAAAGCCAAATATTTTCCCTCTACCATTTCCTAGTGTGCTTTCCCAAGACAAGTGCTGTCCTGCTTCTGGTACAAATGGATACAATCAGGGCAGTTTGTAATCCAGATTTCTTTGAAGTCTATGGGTGTCCTGAGCATCCTCTTCCAGGCTCAGCAGAGGGGATGTTTGAACAGCTTTCTGAGCCTACCAGACTTCCCATCAGCTCTACAAAGTTGCTGTACTTTCCTCGGCTCTTTAAAATTCATGTGCTCCCAGCTCCTTAATGGCTGTTTTTTCTCTGCTCTCTCTGTGTTTGTGGTTCTTTCACCTTCAGTCAATAATAGGAAATCCTGTGCCTGTAGTACCCAGATGTCAGTCATTACACTAAAGTCTTCCTTCAAATGAGTTGTTTTCAAAGGAGAAGAAAATGATTCTTTATAAATATATGTAACAAAATCACACTGCTCATTGAGTTTTTGCAGGTTTGCCTGGGGGTGGGAATAAAAACATGATCAGTTTAAGCATGGCATCACTTCTTTTTTCAGCATTACTGTAAAAAGCATATTAAGGTTTTCATTACAGTCTTTCCATTTTCAGAGGTTTATATCACCTGCTAATTTACTCATTATATAAGAACATTATATGGAAGGTCCATGTTGAACAAATCAAATTTCATTTGCAGAAAAATCCTTCCCAAACAGCCTTTCTGCCTGCTCAGGAAGGCAGGGGGTTTGCAAAAATTGTGCTAAAATTTCCAGACCCTTTTGTTCAGAGGGAAGGAAATGCCGGATTGGGTTCTCCATATCATGATTCAAGAGCTCCCTTGTCTTCTGTTCCCATGTTTCATCCCATCCCAGGTCTTTTGCCATATGAGAAGGTGATCAGGGATGTGGAGCCCCTCTGCTGTGGAGACAGTCTAAGAAAGTTAGGAGTGTTCAGTGTGGAGAAGAAAAGGCTCTGGGAAGCCCCTTCCAGTGCCTAAAAGGTCTCCAAGAGAGCTGGAGACACTTTGGACAAGGGCCTGGAGTGACAGGACAAGGGAGAATGGCTTCACACTGCCAGAGGGAAGGGTTAGATGGGATATTGGGAGGGAATTTTTCCCTGTGAGGGCATTGATGCCCTGGCACAGGTTGCCCAGAGAAGCTATGGCTACCCCGTCCCTGAACGTGTCCAAAGCCAGGTTGGATGGGGCTTTGGGCAACCTGGGCTAGTGGAAGGTGTCCCTGCCCATGGCAGGGAGTTGGAACTGGATGATCTTTAAAGTCCCTTCCAATCCAAACCAGTCTGTGATTCTGTGATTCTCTGAACATTATGTCAGCACCTCCAGATTGAATTTCTATTAAAAAAAAAAAAAAAAAGTGGGAAATGAGAACTTTACCTTGTTGTTGTCATGCACACGGGGGTAGTGATGGTTTTGATGATAGTTTTTAGGGTTCTTTGAAGGGGAAGGGGAGGCTGGGTTTCATATATTTTAGTACCTTTGATTTTGAGTCTTGGGCAAAGATCCCACTGTGTTTGTGCCAAGTGCTTTGTAAATACCTGGCAAAACCAAACTCAGCCTCTCTGCTCCAAGTGAAAGCTGGATTTAGACAGATGGAGAGTACAAACACAGGCTGAGTGAGAATCAATCACCAAAGTAAGGCTTGGAGACAGCAATCCATTCCAGTCCCAACCACTTGAGTTTCCTCACATGGTGCAGCCAGAGGAGGTTGAATGAAAGCAAGGAGGAACCAGATCTTTGCAAGAGTTTCCTTGCAGGTGTCCAGTGCAGCTTTTGAGAAAGTGCAACATTACCTGTGTAACAATTTAGTCAGCTGCTTTATGGGATGTTTAAAGCTGAAGTCAATGTCCTGTTGCAAAAAGCTTATTTTCAGTAATTCTTTAGCTCCAGGGCTCAGTCAAGCAGCTGCTGTTGTTTCTCACTCTGCCAGCTCCTGAGCTGTGCTCTATTATTTGTACGCAGCTGATCTGTGCTAAATTAACTTTCATTTTAAAAATACTTATTTCAAAACTGGTTTTTTTTTTCCTTTTTGTTTCATCGGTTCATTGTGCACCTGAACAAGTACTTTTGTGAGCAGAACTCGGAGCAGAGCACGGGGATGGGAAGAAGGGGTGAGGAACAGGTGGATGCTGCTGAAACCATCGGTGCTGCAGGAGGAAAGGCTCATTAAACTGCAGCCCAGTAGGTGTGTGAGCGAAGCTTTGAAAAGCTTTCAAAGTGAAGGTGAGCAGTGTGATGCAGAGGGGTGATTTAGTTAGTGGAAGAAGTTTGAGAAAGCACTGACTTCACAAAAACCTGAAGTATCTTTGTAATAGTTCTCTGAGTGCATGTGATGGAATAAGATTGCTGCTAGCAGAGGGTACAGACAGCGAGGAACAGGAGGATAACATCAAGAAGAGGAGGGGAGGAAGTATAGCTTTGGGCATATGGATGAATCAGAATGTCATAAGAGTAATATCTGGAAGATTTAGGTGTAGGTTGGATTGGACAACAAAAGAGGAAACCCAAAAATAGCACCTGTATAATAGGACAGAGAGAGAATAATTTCATTTGGACTGTGGGTGTGATTATCCAGGCACAAGGTAGAGAAGCCACATGACTTCCTTCTGTACCTCTCGAGTTTCTTGGTAACAGAAATGCTCTCAAATCTTGAGTATCCAGCCTGAATGCAGCATGGCAGTTCTGTGGCTTTCCATGTGACCTTTCAAACCTTTCAGTCATTCCTTTCCACTCTCTTTAGAAGTAGCTTGGTTTCCTTTCTTGATACTTTTTCTTTTTTTTTTCCTCCTTTTTTTTGTATTGCAGCAGTTTTCCTGAATGATCCGAATTTACCAAATAACTCACATTTTGTGGCTGAACTATTTTCAGTGTTCTCTTTATCTTTGTGGTGTTTGCAGCTTTTATCACTTCGCCTGTTATATCTTTCCTTTTTTTTTTTTTTTTTATTTTTTTATTCTTCCTTCTGTAGAAAATGTAAGATACCTGGGAAAAATACTTTATTTCAGGTAATGGATTGCCAGCCTAAGCAGTCTGAAAAACTTTTCTTCTGCCTGAGAAATCTTAGCAACATCTAAACTGATTCTCTTGAGGCAGGTAGATAATTGATTGTGGCAGGAACACGTTTGTTCTGGAAAAGACTTGTAGCAGGTAGTTAAAGCATTTGATTTGATCAATACTCCTTAGCCCTGGTGAAAGAAAGGTAAAGCAGGAAAACATCGTTTTGAGGGATTATTTTGGTCACCTGGATGTTAATGTCTTTGCCAGTTGTTCCACATAAAACTTGGGTGTGCAGATATTCTGAAATCTGAAATCTTCTGGTTCTGTAGCAGTGAACATTTATTGCATTAGGAGGGGCAAAGATTACATGAATATACTCTATATTGATACTTTGGAACAAGTGAAAATTTCATTACTTGACAGTTTTCTAGAAGTTACCTGCAAGGCTAAGCATGCTTTCTGCAGGAAGGCTGAAGTCATAATTAAGTCAACATTTGAATGGAGATGTATTTAAACAGTAACTGATAATTTCAATAATTTAGGCCAGTTGTTTATTGCTGAATTCATGATGTTAGTCAAGAGCTGGAGAAAACCATGAATCATCGTCAGATGTATTAGTTTTTGCCCTCATGCCTGCTTTTGAAGGACCTCTAAATTATACATGTAAGTTGGCACAGAAAATCATCAGGTGGAACATATTACATTAATTTTTGATATTAACCCCCCTGAGCCCCACCCACTAAATCTGGGATGACCTAAGTATAATTTTGTGAAAGATTTCATGCAGAACATGCTTGTGTGATGGGAACTTAGGCTCATTGAAGAAATTTGTCAAAGTTAAAAGAATTTAAATGTTAAGGATGAAAATGCCTCTGTAGTCAAATTTGCTTTTTAGAAAACTGATTGGATTTTAGAACCATTATAGAAATTAGCAAATTTACGAATTAGCAAGTTTAAGAGAGTTAATTTTCCATTTCTAGGATAAGTATAGTGAAGCTCTTCCATGGTGAAATTGTGGTATTAAAAACTACTCTCAAATACTTTTATAGTCAGCAGAGTGTGCTCATGATTTACAGAAAATAAGCAAATGACCAATAAACCACAGAGACCATTTGTGTAATATTGCTGTAAACGTCTTTAATTGTAAAAAAGTAAGTATTTATTGGGTTGGAAAGAACTCCTGATTTGCCTAAATGCTGAATTTCCCGTTGGTACAGCAAACTTCTTTATGTGGCATGAAGATCTTAAATGATTAAGAAGTCTCATCTGGGACCTGCAAAGGCAAAGCTGGAATAAAAAGACAGTTGCTGTTAGAGACAGAGGGATTTCTTCTTTTCTTTCATAGAATCATGGAACTGTTAAGGTTGGAAAAAACCTCAAAGATCACTGAGCCCAACTGTGGACTCGATGGCAAATTCATGGCAAATTTAACTGTGGGGTTGGCAAAGGAAAATCCCAGGTCTATTATTAGGTACAAGAAATAATTGTATCAGATGTATTAAATATTTTAATTTGGAATTGGAAAAAAAAAGTGGTGATTTCATTTTTTTCCCTCCTTCTAATTATAATATATCCCTCTAAGCATTTAGAGTAATAGCATTTAATGTAACCAGGAATTCAAACCAGCAAGTTCATTAGATAAGTTCCAGTTCAGTGGCATCTGAAATTTAGTCCCATTTCTTCCTCCACCAGTTTTGTTCTGACTCAGGTTAATAACAGTTTGTTAATTTGCACACACCAGAAAGTGTAAAATTAAAAAAATTGGGACTTGCAATGTGCAGTTCACCTGTTTAGTCTCTGTATTTTGCTCCCATAATTCAGGCACCCTGTCCAGGGTCCCTCTCCAGCTCCCTTGAAGCTCCTTTAGGCACTGGAAGGGGGTCTAAGGTCTCCCTGAAGCCTTCTCTTCTCCAGGCTGAACAACTCCAAATTTCCCAGCCTGTCTTCAGAGCAGAAGGGTAGTTCTGCTTCAAGAAAAACAAATGGCTTCCAAAGTTTTTTTTGGTTGGATTTTTTTTTTGATCGGGGTTAAGTTTTGAGCTATAGACATTTTTTTAACCTTTAGGTTTTTTAGTTGTGTTAAATTTTGTTATTTGACTGTGCATATGAAGCCGATGTTCTTGGAAAATGTAGATCAGAAATCTATGAGTGATATCACAAATTCATTTTTCTAAGAGAAACGGATGATAATCACACTCTTTTTTTAAGTGATATCACCATGTCTGTCTAAAACAGAGAAAATAAAAATATGTATTTTCATAAGACAGCTTTTCTGAGTAATTTGCTTGATCTGCTCCTTTTTTGATGTGTGTATAATTATTATCATATGATTGCCAGCATTATTTAATTTCTGTAATTATCAGTGTTAAAATTAAAAGCCTTGGTTTTCTGTCAGGCATTTTAACCAATTTCTCCTCTGACAGATTTCCCTTTCTTCCTTTAGTCTGTTGATTGAAAAGATTGGCAGATCTGTAGAATATGGAGTTTATAGATGCATAGTGATTTTCATATATTAAGGAAAAAAAAATAATCATCACTCTTTCGGTTCTGATTATTCCTGTATTATTCCAGAGTTTCAGAAATGGGATATTGGGCAGAGTGTCCATGGTTTATGTTACTGTGTGCCATATGGTGGGTTTAGATGCTGTGGAGTGCAGCCTGGCACTGCAGGAGAACCTGCTCCAGAAATCCACGCTCTCTTCCAACACGCATTTTTTTAATGGAGATTTGTCATTTCTGCTGTGTATAAATGTAGGTGTTTTATTATGAGGGTTTGTTTTTTTTTAAATCTGAGAGGTGTGAAAAATGGGAGTTTGGAGAAATCAAATGTATCTCCTTGTTTATTAAGAGATGCTGAGTTGACCATCCCTATTCCCATAAAAGAAGGTGCTTAGATAAGGGGAGTTGGTTGGAGAATCTTTTTTGGAATCAAAAGTTACATTTGTACCCACGTATGTACCTCATGTCCAGCTCAGTTTTCAGATCCCAGATATGATTTTGCTCCCTAAAATGAATCTACTGACCTGTGTAAAGCTTCCCAAAGAGCATCTTCCCCATCCTCAGCATTTTTGGACGTACAGATTTTTCTCCTTCAGCCTTTGGAGTTATTGAATCTCTCACTATCGAAATTTAGATTGATAGGTCCCTTTCTCCTTCCCCCAGGTTCTGCTTTAGGAATTCTCTAAATCATTCCTGTTAAAATCTGTCTCCTTCTTGCTCTCTGAAACAGCAGGAGCAGGGCAGGGACCGTCCCCCTGGGCTGGGCACTGAGGAGGCCTCGCCTCGAGTGCTGTGTCCAATTCTGGGCCCCTCAGTTTTGGGAGGGTATTTTGGAGCACGTCCAGGGAAGGGAACAGAGCTGAGGAAGGGGCTGGAGCAGTAGGAGTGGGTGGGAGCTGGGGGGGCTCAGCCTGGAGAAAAGGAGGCTCAGGGGGGACCTTCTGGCTCTGCAAGACCCTGACAGGAGGGGGGAGCTGGGGGGGGTGTCGGGCTCTGCTCCCAGGGAACAAGGGACAGGAGGAGAGGGAATGGCCTCAAGTTGTGCCAGGGGAGGTTTAGGTTGGATATTGGGAAAATTTCTTCACATGCCAGGCACTGGAAGGGGCTGCCCAGGGCAGTGTGTCAGTCCCCATCCCCAGAGGGATTTAAAAGCCATGTGGATGTGGCACTTGGGGACATGGGTCAGTGCTGGGGGAATGGTTGAACTTGATGATCTTAGAGGGCTTTTCCAACCCAAATGATTCAGTGATTCCATGATTTTCTCTGCCACAACAAGGGCTGCAAGCAGCTGGGCTCTGCTCCCAGGGAACAAGAGACAGAACAAGAGGAAACGGCCTCAAGCTGCACCAGGGGAGGTTCAGGTTGGACATCAGGAAAAATTTCTTCACTGAAATGGTTGTTAAGGATTGGAAAGGAGGTGCCCAGGGAGGTGCTGGAGTCGCCATCCGTGGAGGTGTTCAAGGAATGACTGGATGTGGCTCTCAATGCCCTTGTCTTGTTGAGAAGTTGGGAATTGCTCACAGGTTGGACGCCATGGTCTTGGAAATCTTTTCCAACCTGAATTATTCTGTGATTCTAATGCAAACCAACCACAGTCCACACGAGGCAAAGCACTGCTGTCACTCTGAGTGGCCAAACTCAAATTTACA
The DNA here is from genome assembly GCF_009829145.1 of Chiroxiphia lanceolata. Classification (NCBI taxonomy): domain Eukaryota; kingdom Metazoa; phylum Chordata; class Aves; order Passeriformes; family Pipridae; genus Chiroxiphia; species Chiroxiphia lanceolata. Next base: position 4,094,210 of record NC_045640.1, read on the forward strand.
AGGACCTGAAAGCAAAGGCCAGCAGGGAGAGATTTTATCCCACCTTTGCTTTGGAGGCACTGTACATGAGAAGGGTGCTTAACTCCTTACTTTGAATTTATTGCTCAGCTTTGTCTCAACTATATTTTCTAAGAAGTTCTGTTACCCTTAAACTCAAGTAAATCCACAGTGACTTCAAGTCAGTGCTTTAGAATTACATTCGAGTGTCATAAAGTATTTATTTCATTTTTTTCTAAGAAGGTAAAGGTTGAAAATAACTATAAACACTAGCCTGGACTGTGGAATAATGTTTGTAAATAACAGAAATAAATCTTGAACACAGTTCTTTTCCTTGAAAATCTCAAAGGTTCATTTAACAGAGATGCTTTTAGGTAGTTAAAGAATAATAAAAAAGTCTTACCCTGTCTAAAAATGGTTATAGCATAATTAGTATTTCACTGTATCTATTTCTTTCTTTACGTATATTTCTCCATCACATATACAGTGGATAAAACTTTTTAATTTCACTTTGTTTAGATTAGTAATATTCTTACAAACATGAAAGACTTGTTTCATATTTGATATGAAACTTGGTAACCTGTTTACGTGCCAAGGGAAAGTCTGTAATAGTTATCTCTCTGCTTTTATTTTTAATTATTAGATAATGTAAAAGGGCACAAAAATGCTACAAGGAATCTGTGTACCATAAGCACATGATGCTGGCAGCCACAATTTGAATCTGAAAAGAGATCAGCTCTTTTCTGGTATTTTTTGCTGATGTTTTAGGCAGCTGAGCTGTGTCTTAAACACTTCTTGCTCTGTTTTGCTGCAGGGTAATGTGTGATCTTCAAGTCCCAAAATCGAAGCAATTAGAGTGGGAAAAGACCTATCAAGTTTTACAGATTATTTTCTTGACAACGCAGGATTTTTACCCCTTAAACAGTGTTTTCAGATTTGTGTGTCCGTTCTAATCACAAATGGTCTTTCCAAACGTCTCTTCCACAGTTTCTAAATATGGATCACCATTGAAAAGTCATCCTGTATCTCCATTTTTGTGGTTTTCTTGTTGTACTTCCCGTTCCTATTAAAGAACTGTGATTTAAAAAAAAAAAAAGAAAGAAGTTTATTCCATTTTTCTCCTCATCAGTTACTTTCCCTGAGAGGCAAATCATTCTTCTTCATCAGTGACCTCTAAAACTCGTTGATTTGCATTTAAATACGGTCTATCATTTACATTCCTAATAAAAAGGGAGTAAAGACACCACAATAGTCACATTGAAACATTAGTTTTTGTCTATCACTGTAAACCAAATTTATTCTAAATATTGTATCTATGGAAAATACTATCATTAAAATTGAAATCAGAAGTCAAAACTTGACAAGCTGACCCAGTGTAGTTATATTCTGCATTTTCTTTGTGGTCTTTCAGTTTGGCTGCCTGATGGGAGCTGTTTAAATTCCTTTACCTAATTTTTAATTTTTTTAAAATAATTTGCATTTAAAGAGTGCTGGATAATGTTATTTGATAGAGTGATTTTCTTTTTGGTTGAACTTTTGAATGGAAATTTTGATTAAAATGCAGAAGCTTGGCATTTAAATGGATCTTATTTAATACAATATATATGGGGGATGAATACATTATTTTTCTTATCATTTAAATCTGTGTAACAAATGTTATCTGTAGTTATACATTATTTTTTATTATATGTGTTTGTTATGCTTGAAATTTTAGAAATGGTAGATTTCTGTTTATAATACTGATTTTTTTTTTTTTTACTGTAAATGCTTGAAGGAATAGCAGAAACAAAACTTTCCAGCATTTCCAAATACCAGTTGGTGCCTGAACTTTGACTGGAGATGTGGAATTAGACATGATGTAAATATGATATAAATTCTAAAGCAGAAACATAAATGCAGATGGAGTTCTGACCTCAATAGCTCCTGCAGAGAAGAAAGGGCCCTTTTACATTCTGCCTTTATCTTTATTTTGCATGGGGATAATACATATACTGAGGATTGGCTTAACATTTAATACATTACTTATTAAAGAAGAACCCAGTAAAATATGATTTTCAAAACTGTTCCTGGATAAAACGTCCAAAAACTTGCAAAAAGGAAAAAAAAAAAAGAAAGGTTTTATCCCCAGCTTCATTATAAAATGATGACCTTGCAATTTAAATTAGTTTTGCTCATTAATTTTCATCTCAGTGAGCTGAAGTGCATTGTATTGATCAGAAGTTTTAAAGCTGATGTGGTTGAAGCCCATAAGTGCCATGTGACAACACACCCTGGTGTTGATCTCTGATGTGATTCCTCCTTCAAAATACAACAGGATCTTGTTAATTTGCTCCGATGGAAGAGATCTGTGCAAATTTAATGATTCATCTCATGGAATGGGTGTCAAGGACATTGGGTGACACGTCTTATCTTACCGACTTTAATTTTCGAGGCTCAATTTCATGTAATATTGATAACTTGCTAACAAAACCTCCCTTTTGTATTATTTTAAAATCATCTTTCAGGGAAGTGAAGTCAGGTTTCGCTCCAGAACTGTGTTAAGCACAAATGAGGAAGGTGGAGCAAACGCTGTTGCAGTTGGGACTCGCCTGTAGGCAGTTTCTTGTGTGTATATGTCTGACTTTGAGTAAAAAAGACATAACCAGCCATATTTCAGTTGCCTCTGGACAAGTTTTGGGGTTTTTGCCCTTCCTGTAGCTGCCCTTATGACCATAAACAGCTTCTGCTGTGCACCATATAGAAAATAACCACCGTTATTTCCTCCTTAAATGTGACAAAAGTAAAATCCATCCATCACAAAGCTTGATCACAAATCATCTGGTCACAGATTCTGTATTTTGGGGGAAGGGACATGTATCTGGAAAAATATTTTTCTGCACTTAAATGCAAATCTTCCCTTAAAAACTGCTTGCTGACAAGAAACCACGGAATCACAGAAGCACGGGATGGTTTGGCTTGGAAGAGACCTTAAGGATCATCCAGTTCCCACCCTCTTCCAGGGGCAAGGACACCTTCCACTAGACCAGGTGGCTCAGAGCTCTATCCAGCCTGGCCTTGGGCTTCTTCCATTGGAATTCACTGTAGCAGGATCTGAGGAAAAGCTTTTCCAAACCTGCTCTTTCTTGAAACAAGAGCACGGAGAATAAAAGATGTGGGAGCACATTTGATGGGCAGTAATTCAGACCATTCCCAGTGTGTATGTACACGAGTTCTGAATCATGTAAATGTCCACATTAGGTAAAGAATTTGTTCCTGGATTTGGAAACGCTCTGGGAAGCTGGAAAACAGCATGTTTTAAAAGGATTTTTTGTGTGGGGTTGGAAAAGGTTTTGTTTGGTCCTGCCTCTCCTCCCCACTCCTCTCAGGAGTAGATGTTTATTTCTGTTTTGTGTTATTTTTAAGTGACCTCTCACTCTAGAGTAATCTCCTGATTGCTTGATTAAAATTAGATGTTTTGCTTAATCAAATGAGCTTTTTGGCCTTTCTGGCTTTAATTTTTGCTCTTTGTGGAGACCTCAGTGGTGCTGCTGCTGGTCCAGGTATTTGCAGTTTTTGTAATTCCTGGCTAGGAGGATATTGTTTAATTTTGACAGGCATTCCTGCCTTCCTGTAACTCGAGAGCTTGATGTGATTAAAGAGAACATAAGTTGTGCTTTCTATACTTAGGCTTTTCACGTTCTAATTTTCCTTTTTTTTTCTTGAGGTCACCATTATTTAAGACTTTTTAGTGTAAATAATTTACAGTTCAAGGTCTTTGGACTTGAATACACTGGAATATATTTGGTTTTCCTGGTTCTGTTATTTTTTTTTATTTTATTTTTTTTTTAAATCAATGGTTAAAGCACAAGATGAACACACTGGAGAATCCTCTTCTCAAGTGCCCTGATTTTCTCTTTGCTTGTAAAGCTTCTGTGCTCCCTTCAGTCAGTAATTTTGCTTGTTCTATGTGATCCTTCTTAGATGGACATATTGCCAAGTCTTCTTTTTCCTTTTCTACCATGACTTCTTTACACTTCCTCTGGAGGTTTAGATGAATTTCTGTCATTTTTAACACATCCTATTTAAATGTGGTAAAACTTTCATAACTGAGCCAACCCAAAGCAAAGGTTGAGGTATCTGCAGTCACTTGTCTGTCCTTACCAGTACTCAAGTTAATTACCTGTGAGGATTATTTCTGAAGCTGTAAACACATTTGTCTGTGTGCTTTGAATCACTTAACAGTTTCTGTACTCATTCACTTATAAAAATAGTCCTTGTCTTGGTTTTTATTGAAGACTTCCCTTTCAACATTAACTAATTGTTTCTTCTGGTGTGGCAGGAACATTAGATGCTTTGATGTCTTTGCATTTGAGTGCCATTATCTATCAATGAGTGCGATAAAAAAACCATCCGCCACTACTCTTTAGCACCTGGAAACCAGAAATTTCTCAGACTGGCCATTATGAATTTTGAGGTAGCTTCAATCACTTTGTTTATGTATCCTTAATTGCTGTTATTTTTTAAGATTGAGGATTTTAAATTATTTTTTTCATGACTTTTTTCTAAGTAGCACATCTGTAAAAGGACAGTCAGGGGGTGCTACATCTTCAAGGACATGTGGCACTCTATGCTCTGGTCTGGTTGACAAGGTGGGGATTGGTCAAAGTTGGACTTGATGATCTTGAACGACTTTTCCAACCTAAATGATTCTGTGATTCCACAAAGGACAAAAAGACAGATGATTTAGAGGCAAGAAGGCTGTGTTCTGCTGCTTGGAACGTTTTCCTGGGGAATAAGAGCTCTGGGGTAAGGAAAATATGAGTGGATTTTTTTTCTCCCAGTCTGTGTGAAGACTTGTGCCCCTGAGCTGGGTGGTGGGTCACTGCAACAGCTCCTTAGGGCTGTAAACTCAGGGTGACCATTGCTCTCTTGGGATCATAGAATCATAGAATCAACTGGGTTGGAAGGGACCTCTGAGATCATCAAGTCCAACCCTTGATCCAACACCACTGCAGTTGCTAGACCATGGCACTAAGTGCCACATCCAGTCTTGTCTTAAAAACCTCCAGGGATGGAGAATCCACCACTTCCCTGGGCAGCCCATTCCAGTGTCTGATTACCCTCTCTGTAAAGAAATTCTTTCTAATATCTAACCTAAACCTTCCCTGGCACAGCTTAAGGCCATACCCTCTTGTCTTGCTGATGGTTGCCTGAGAAAAGAGACCAACCCCTACACGGCTACAACCTCCTGTCAGGGAGTTGTAGAGAGTGAGGAGGTCTCCCCTGAGCCTCCTCTTCTCCAGGCTGAACAGCCCCAGCTCCCTCAGCCTCTCCTCACAGGACTTGTGCTCCAGTCCCTTCCCATGCCTAGTTGCTCTTCTCTGGACCTGCTCCAGGACCTCAATGTCCTTCCTGAACTGAGGGGCCCAGAACTGGACACAGCACTCCAGGTGTGGCCTCACCAGTGCTGAGTCCAGGGGAAGAATCACTTCCCTGGTCCTGCTGGCCACACTGTTCCTGATACAGGCCAGGATGCCATTGGCCTTCTTGGCCACCTGGGCACACTCTGGCTCATGTTCAGCCTCCTGTCAATCAACACTCCCAGGTCCCTTCCTGCCTGGCTGCTCTCCAGCCACTCTGTCCGAGCCTGTAGCGCTGCAGGGGGTTGTTGTGGCCAAAGTGCAGGACCCGCACTTGGCCTTGTTGAACCTCATCCTGTTGGAATCAGCCCAACTCTCCAACCTATCCAGGTCCCTCTGCAGAGCCCTCCTACCTTCCAGCTGATTGACACTCCCCCAGCTTAGTGTCATAATTTTTCTAGGAAGGGGCTGCCCATTCCAATTCACCATGTGCAGCTCTGTTGTCTGAAGTCCTAAAGCCTCAAGGAGAAATTGGGATTCAGACAGTCTGAGCTCTGCTTCCAACCAGCTGTTCCCCACGGCATCCTGCTCTGAGCGTGGCTCCTTTCGGGCTCTGTTGTTCACAGAGGTGGTTTAAGTATTGAACTTCACTGGTGGGTTCCTTCAGCAAAGTTCAGAATTGCAACAAAGGACGGCATGAGACTTTACTGAGGAATAAGGAATTTTTGGGCATGAAGATAGAAGGACAAGCAGGTCATGTGAAAATAAGCAAATAAAAAATACTTTGTGAGGTGTCTACGTTCCTCTGTCCCTGATCTCTAGTCTGGTTTACCAGTTTAGCTTGAATTTTCTTGTGAAAGAAAAATGTGTAAGTAACACTATTCTTGGAATGTGCCTTCATTCCTAAATTAGGGGAATTCCCTAGTAGGAACAGGCAGTGGGAATTTGCACTGTTGGACAGGAATTTTCTCCTGGTAAGAGCTATCTTCCTTTTTCTTGTCAAGAAAACCAATATCAGTATGTTTTGTAACAGGGAAGAGCATAGCTAGGTGTATCTTAAATTAATAATCTCACTGAAATGAGCTTATTTTGGAATATTGTGCATGTTGTCAGCTCTGATGTTACAAGCCTAAAAATCCCATATTTTGAGACTAAGATGATACTAAAGATTTTTCTGGTCACAGTAGAATCAGAATCTCTTCTGAGGTGTTTGGGGCTGAAAGTTTGTTTATCTAAAAGAATGACTACACTCTACATAGTACACTAATAGTAATACCTTGCCATGAGAGAGCAAAGATAGTGTATAAATCCCTAAAGGTTTTGTAAAATTATTTAAATCTTAAAAAAATCTAATCTTAAAAAAAAAAAAAAAAGGAAAAGGAAATGAAAAAAATGGCAGTTAATTAGTCTAAATATAGGTTTTGCCTTCTTAATCAAAAGCTTTACTCCTGTATCTTTTTGCTGTGGAAAAGTCTTGTTCAGTGTAAAAACCTGTACAAGTTCTATTTGTGTTTTTACGTGATGCCACTGTAGACATTTCAAATATTAAAGCAAATTCTTGCTTGAAATACCTTTAAAATCACAGTTTCTCTAGGGATCACAAAACATTCTTCTGACGAAGTTTAGTTTTTATTAATATGTTAATATGAAATTCTTCGTGACCAATTTCCACTTGAATGTAGATAAAGAAACCCATCTAGGCAAAGAAGAGCTTTGGTCAAAGTACAAAAAATTGAATGGTTTGAATTACTAAACTGTTCCTTGGAATAGTTGCTATGGAAATTCTTTTTTCTCCGTTTTTTTTGTTGTTGTTGTGTATGCAATGAGGCATTCAAATAACAGAAGAAATTACAGAGAAAGTTTGAAAAATTCAAGACAACCTTTTAGTGGAAGTATTCAAAACAATCATCAAATTCTAGGTTGCTTAGCACTGTCCCATCCCTTCTTGCATTATGTATTATGCTCACAAATTGACTATACACTTCAATGTTAGTGGCATAACAACTTATTTTCTGGGAAAATTTGGCTAAATAGGATAAATAGGCCACGTTAGTCAATGGACTTTATAGTTATTGTTTTTGTATGTTGCTCTCTCCAGAGCTGGGAAGAATAAAGTTGTTCTTGACCCAGCACAAGTCTTTGAGGTCCAGGTCTCCCCTCAAGCAGTTGCTTCCCTGGCATTTAAAATGAATGGATCCAGATCAAGTGTCCTCAGTAATGTGGATTTCCTCATATAGAGACTGATTTGTTTCCTTAAATCAACATTGTCAGCTCTCTAGACCACAGTTAGTAAACAAAGATCTGGCACTGTAATTTGAGAGTGATTATTATTCATATGAAGGGTACTAAAATGTGGGATGTTGTAACAAGGAAGAAATTCCTTGTGGTAATTGTGAAGGATTATTTGAAATCCAGAATTCAATTCTGCAAAACGTATCCCAAACCCTCAGCTTGATATTATAAAGGAGATAAAAATAGATCCAAATCTGACCTCTGGTTTATTTGTCTTTTTAGTAAGTACAGAATTAATTTTATTTCCAAACATATAAATGTTCCAGGTTCAGTGTATGCTTGACTTTAAAGCAAACAAGCAAAAATATAATTATGATGATCAGAAACTGCCAACAGAAAGTAACATGTCTTTGAAATACTGTGTTGATGGGAAAAGATAGTTTTAAGAAAGTTTTCGAGAGCTACTAAGAGAAGAAAGAACTGGGACAAGTCACCTGATTAGAAGTATTCTCCAAAGATTATTAATAAAGCAATAAGGTGTGTGTGCAATAGAAAGAGAATGGGAAACAGGAGAAAAATAGCTGGCTTTCAAAAAGACCAAGGGTTAAATCACACTTCATTTGGTGCTTTAAGACACCATAAATTCATCATCAATCTTACATAATAGGAACTCAAATCTTTTTCCCATTGAAGGCAATTGAGAAAATTGCTCATGCTTTCAGTAAGGCAGGTTTGGAGCCCATATCATGGGCTGCAAGTGGAGAAAGAAATCCCTGCTCTTCTGAGATCCCTTTGTGTCTGACACACTCTTGAATTGCCAAGCTGCTACTGAAAGCTGCTTAATCTGCAGCACTCAGGGTCGTAATTAGAACTTAAATGTGGTGGATTGACTACAGTACCAGCAACTAGAACCTAAAAGAAAAACTAAAGTTATTTAAAATAATCTGAAGAATGGTAAGATATCATTGAGATTGGAGTCTCAGGTTTGTCATTAGGTTCTGACAAAAAACCTGAAAAAAATCCAGTTAGAGTCTGGTTCATCTTAAAATTCGTGTAATATATAAGTGGTCATTAAATTTTGTTCTGACAAGGTTTTTAATGACTCTGTTGAGATGTTACGACTCAAAAGAATGATAAATTGTATGCATTGTTTCAGTTATTGCCATTCAGTTGTGCCTTTGCTATAAAGGTGACAGGCTTGAGAGGTGGCCTCTTGAGAAACTCATGAGGTTCAACAAGGCCAAGTGCAAGGTCAGGTGTTTGGGGCAATCCCAAACTCAAACACAGGCTGGGCAGAGAATGGGCTGAGAGCAGCCCTAAGGACAGGGACTTGGTGGATGAAAATCTTGACATGAAAGAAAGATGGAGAGGGACTATTTACAAGGACCTGGAGTTACAGGACAAGGGGGAATGGCTTCAAACTGACAGACAGTGGTTTTAGATTAGAGATTAGGAAAAAAATCTTGGTTGTGGGGGTGGTGAGGCCCTGGCACAGGTTGCCCAGAGAAACTGTGGCTGCCCCATCCCTGGAAATGTTCAAGGCCAGGTTGGACGGGGCTTGGAGCAACCTGGGCTAGTGGAAGGTGTCCCTGCCCATGGCAGGGGGGTTGAACTGGATGGTCTTTGAGGTCTCTTCCAACTCAAACAATTCTAGGGTTCTGTGACATTTAAAGAAATAATGTCCTCCAAATTTCTGGTGCTTTTTCATTGATTTTACCAATGGAATGTTATCAGAAGAGTAATTGGTGCCAGATTTCTTTGTCAAGACAAGAAAAAAACCAAACAACTGATCATTAACAAAGTTGAGTTATACAACGTTTTACATATTTAGAAAGTTTAGATATAATGAAAGGTAATTGTAATTAGCCCTCCTTTATTTTTTGGATGAATGTGATACCGGTCACTTCAAGTGACCAAGTCCCCTTATTTTGAGTACACCAAAGTTTCATTCTAAATTTCATACATTCTGTTTTCTTGCATAATACAGTGCCTGTAAAGCTGAAATCATAATGTTGAATGTCTTGCAAACCCAAATTTATTTCCTCTGTCCTTTGGTGAACTGGAAACCTTCTATTTATTTATTGCAAGGAAAAGAGAATGGCACAGATTAGGGGACATCTTGAAATTACTAAAAAAAATCTAAAGCTCAGGAAGGGTTTGAATCAAAATGTCATAACTTCTAATCCAGTTTTGTACCAGTAGCATCCCAATGTATTTAACATATGCCCAGAAGGAATATTACTTGTGTTAGAGCTTCTCTCCAGAGGTCCCTGAGGAAAAGAGAAGGTAAGTGTGAGGTGTAGGTGTTGTTCTGATGGTAACAGCTCACTGCAAGCTTCTGGCTTTGGTTGGGATGAGGGATGTGTCTTTCCATGTGGGCACTGTGGAGTTGTGAGCTCTACAGTCACCACAATTTATTTTACTTTTGGCTACAATGACTTCCATCCACGAGTAGCTTGGCTTGACCTTGCTGTGGTTGCAGCCACCTCGTTGTAAACAGGGTGAGCTCATATTCTTCTTGGCTGAAAAATTCAGGCACCACTGAGCTGAACAGTCACAGAAAAGAGGAAGTATTTTCTTGGACACAGTCACTCTATTATTCAGTCACTCTGTTAAGATTCTGTGTTAATCAACACAATTGGGTGAATTGCATCACTGGCATCCAGAACTGTCACCTTCTGTAGCCAACCAGGCTCGTTGGTTGATGTGTGGGACGGATTCTCTCCAGGTGATGGTCCCAGAAGGGTTTTATAAATAACTGCTGCTTCATTGGGAGGTGGTGTCTGTGACTGGCATTAGTGGTGCAGTTCCAAGTTATGTATTAGTGTGGAGGTTCTGCAGCGAAACAAATGTTCCTGAAAGGTCAGATGGAATGTATGCAGTCAGGTCTGGCCCTGTTCCCAGATTTCATGAATGAAAACATAATATTGGGCTTGTAAAATCATATCCTTTCTCTTTTAGTGGAAAGTAGCCCTTTTAGCATACTTCCTTTAGAATTTGTAACTGCTGGTGTAATCTGGTGTGAAAAATGAGATACTTTGCTGCTCTGTTTCCTTGGGTACAAGGTTGTCTTCTGTGTGGTCCTTTTTTTTTCAGATGATTGCTTCTTTTGTGTTACAGAGGGATTGCCATTCTCACATCTTGGCATGAGTAAGCATCTGTGTATCCATGGCAGATACTGAAATACTTTTCACCCAAAACCTTGCTCAGATGTCTCCTTGATACCCACATCTTAGGCTTCCACAGTTGGCAAAGGAGAACAAAAAAAAAGCCCCCAGCAGATGTATTGGGAAAAAATTAATGCATTTTGCTGCAGTACAAGAAAATGACTCGGTAGTTTCTGTGGGAGTTACACAGCATAAAGCAAAGCTGAAGTGGTTTATAAAACCAAAATCCTAAGTAAAATACATATGTATTTTACTTAGGTTGGTTCTGTTTATTATTTTATGAAATTTAGCTTTTTTTTCCCCGTCCCCTAGGACCTTTCATGAAAAATCTCCAAGATCATAATGTGGCTGTCAATGAGAATTTCACTTTTCATTTTGCTTTCCGAGAGTTGCTGGCATATTTTAACTACTTTTCCCTACCCCGTTATACCTTCCAAAGTAAATAGTCATTAGAGAACTGACTCTGTTTTACTTATAGTCTAGTTTTGAGCATTTTATACTCTACAAACTACCTATGGAACCTATTCCCAGGTTATAAAAAAGTAGCTACCTACAAAATCAAGTATGCGCCCAGAAGATTCCACTCTGGGTGGTGGAGTCATTAATCAAACATAATTCCTTGTTTTTTTGATAAAGAAGGGAAGAGTAAGAGTTCAATAAAGGGAGATTTCAGTGATTTGAGTGGACAAATGCTGTGCCTTTTGTTGTGTTTTAGTGAAATTGGAAGTGCCATTCAGCCTTATCTGGAAATTCCATCCAGCTCTCCCACGCTCATGAGTTTTAGTACTGCATTGAGCAGAAATAATGCTACCTGTGAAACAGCATTATTGTGCCCTTCAATCACTATATGAGAGCCTGGGACAATTTCGTGGTTTTCCAGCTGAAGAGAAGACGACCTTGGTCATGCAAATGACAATTTAAATACTTGGTTAAATATCAGAAAGCACATCTCTCTCCAGAGATCTAACAAAATCTTCCAAAACATATATGCTGTTTTCTGGAGGAGGCTGTGCAGACCAGAAGGTATGCAAATATTGGATTTAAAGGTAATTTGTGTAAACTAACACTACTAATAATTGGACTTTACGTATGTGCTGGCATATGGGGAAAGCTAATTAACCACTCATGCCTCGTGTTGCATAATGGGAAATGGTGACTTACAGGCAAGGAACTCATCAGATTTTTTCTAAGCAGGAGCAATGATTCAGATTTTTGGGATTCAGGCTTCTTTATAGTTCCACACTGCAATGTTCTGTTGGATCAGCAACGTGCAGTGTTGGGCTTTCTGTGGGCTACATGGAAAAATCCCGTGTGACAAATCCCATTTCAGCTGGGATTGTGTGGTTTGGCAAGTCTGAGGGAGTCACATCCCTGTTGGGTGAGTTTAGAAAAGGGCTGTGGCACTGTCAGCTCTGGCTGGAAAACCAGGAAACACTGGAAAGCTGTAAGAGGAGAGGGGGAAAGGCAGGTGGGACCTACCAGAACAACATCACTTCATTAGAACTAAAACGAGTTTGAAATTCTGTTGTCTGGCCATCAGAGGGAATTTCTGATTTTAAATGAAAAAATATAATTGCGAGCGAAAAGATTTATATATGATTTTAAACCTGTTATGTGCAATTTTTTGTTTAAACACTTCAGGAATCGTAATATTTGAGAAGGAGTTAGAGGGTGTGTAACTGCTGGTAAACAAGTGAGGGCTCCTTCTCGTGTAAAAATCAAAGGCACAAAAATGTGGAATTTTCTATTAGAAAGTTGGCTCGTACAGTTTTGTGTTCCTGATAAAATTTAACCATGGATCATTTTAATTTCAGGAGGCATTTTTGTATTTTTTTTTACCTACTAGTAATAGCTCGAATTTCCTACTGTACTTAAAAGTACACCTGCATTTTCCTCTGCTTTGTATTTGGGAAGAGTAAGAATAAAGAAAAAAGTGGAATAATTCCTAAATCATCAACAATTTTTCCATTAAAAGCCATATAAATATATTTATATTATCTCACAAGAAGACAAATTAAATATTTAGTATATAACTGTAGATTTCCTTATGTTTTTAGTTGTAATATTCAGCTTCAGTTTACAGCAACAGAACAAAATTACACCATGGTCCGTTGAGACAGTATAATTTATGAGATGTATTTGTTGTTTTGCAGCTGATAAGGACAGGATATGAAAAGGAAAAATCACAGCTATAGTGCATTGAAGTGACAAAAGACACAATTGATGGGATTCAAACAGGAAGGTGTAGAAGGTTGTTCAGGAGGGCAAGGTCAACTCTGTACAAAGCTGCTTCTGAAAATGTTACATTTAAATTAATTAAGTTTATTTTAGTGGAACTAGGAGTGGCTGGTCCTTCCAGGGTATGGCTTTTATCTGGCCAGGAGAACTGAGCTACTTTTCATTCCTCTGTTTTACTTGCTGGTAAAATGAACCATTACCTTAAGGCATTCTAAGAGAATGGAACAGTGGTTGATGGATAGATAGCTCTGACTGAGAGTCAGACACAGCAGTGCTGATTAGAACATCGATGGTATCAAGAACATTTAAGAAATTATCATTTTTTTGCCCCCTCTTGTGCACTTGTCTCACTGATGGCAGGATCAAAATTAATTCCACAAAATAATCTTTTTTGATTTCATGCTTTCTTCTTGGGCATGAATGCTTGTAGCATCAAAAAATTAATGGAAAGAGATAAGTCTGTGCCTCTCAGTCTGAAGGGGGTTGTGTAGGAATTGCAGAAGGTGACATTGGAAGTGCAGAAGTAAGGATGGATACTGAAGGTCTGTTCCCTTCAGGTCATTGTCCTGAGATGAGCATAAATGAGAGGAAAGACTAGGACGTGTCATAAACTACCCTATAATGTGAAATATTTACTATAATGGCATCATTTGATCTTGAACTCAGGCTTTGAGTGTGATATTTCGGTGGCCATAGAAATAAAATGTTAAGCTCTTTATAAATTTTATTCTTTATTATTATTTTTGCAGGAAAAAGAATAAGTAAGTTGAACTGTCTTACCCAATTTTCAGTAATGCACATGTGTGCATTGCTGTCATATTCCTGGCAAAAGCCTCTGGCCTGTAAATCTAATTTCCAGTATTTTAATTTTTAGCAAATAGTACTTTAAATTACCCCATATTGTTATAGATTTCAAACCTGTGTTTCTGTAAAAAAATTTTGCTACATACAGGTAAGGAAGACAATGGTGGATTTCTGGGATTAGCATTTTGTCTGATTCAGTAATAAACTGTATAACAGGGCTTGGATTTTGCATGTGTTAATAAATTGGATTAATTTATGGGTTTGATTAAATGTGCTCATTGTTATGAAGCATTATATTGTTGCAAGAATTGCATGGCTAATATTTATCTTAAGTTATTATTTTAATTTACTTTGCTCATTTGCAATAAACTACTGAAATGTAGAACTTGTTTTTTCTCCCCATTAATGGCCACAAATCCTTGCTCTAAAGTTTCCTTATGATGCCATAAGGTGGTGGTGTTCCCAAATTCATATCCAACAAAGACTTTCAAACAAATGAAGGGTTCAATATGTGGGATTTCATACCATGACCTTGTAGATTATTAATTTTTCCCTCACTGTGAGAGTTTAAGAAATTTTTTTGTGTGTTTGTAAAATTAGAACGGTAGTAATTTATTGATATATTTTTGATTATGGTGTCTTTTATATGTTGGGAGTTCCTCAGGTAAATTGTAGAGGGGGAAAAAAGCATATATTTTTGAAACTGTTTATTAAAAAGAAAGCAGGGGGTTAATGTGATAGCAGTTTTTATTTGGAGAAAAGCAGCATCTTTTATACTGGTGTTATAGAAGGTGACAAATGAAAGACAAGAGTCACCCAGGAATGAACTGGAATATTTATTGCTAAGGCATCTGTTTTGAATTGTCAGATCGTAGGATGGTTTGAGTTGGAAGGGACCTTAAAGCCCATCCATGGGCAGGGACACCTTCCACTATCCCAGGATGCTCCAAGCCCCATCCAACCTGGCCTTGAGCACTTCTGGGGATGGGGAAGCCACAGTTTCTCTGGGCAGCCTTACCACCCTCACAGGGAAAAATTCCCTGCCAATATCCCATCTAACCCTGCCCTCTGGCAGTGGGAAGCCATTCCCCCTTGTCCTATCCCTCCATTCCTTTGTCCAAAGTCCCTCTCCAGCTCTCTTGGAGCCCCTTCAGGCACTGGAAAGTGCTGGAAGGTCTCTCAGGAGCCTTCTCTTCTCCAGGCTGAAGAATCCCAGCACTGTCAGTCTTTCCTCCTAGCAGTGTTCCTCTGGATCTACTCCAGCAGATCCATGCCCTTCCTGTGCTGGTGTTCCAGGGCTGGAGGCAGCTCTGCAGGGGGGTCTCACCTGAGTGGGGCAGAGGGACAGAATCCCCCCCTCTCCTGTTGCCCAGGGATCAGCCCAGGACACAATTGGCTTCCTGGGCTGCCAGTGCCCCTGGCTGGGTCATGTCCAGCCTCTCCTCCACCAACACCCCCAAGTCCTTCTTCCTCTTCTCCTCTCCATCAGTTCATCCCACAGCCTGTATTGATGCTGGGGTTGTTCTTCATGGAGATACTAAACTGCTATTATATTGTTTTCAAATATTGCAGTGGGTTGTTTGTCTGTCCATGAAACACAAAAGCTAAAAAAAAAAAAAAAGGTTCAAAAGGAAAGTATTTTCTTATTAATATCTGGTTTCAGAAGAGTTTGCCCTGATTATATTAAAAAAAAATTAACTGGTGGTATGAATGAGTTCCTTTCTGTGATCTGAGGAAGTAATTAAATGCTGTTAAATAGAATCCTATTTCTCGAAATGAGTTCACTTTCTTTTGAATTTCCTCATTAGCTGCTATCTTACAATTAAGTAATTGTGCGAGATCATCATGGATTGAAAGTAGTGTAGAGGATTTAAATGTGTATTGCTTCTTTTGGGAATGTGTGAACTGTTGAGGGTCCATTAAAAGCTGGGAATAGAGAACGGAAAAAGTGCAGAAAAAATTGTGAATACTTGATTTAATAGGACTTCTTTTCTGTGAAACTAAAATTGATAGTAAGGAGCTGATCAACCTGATATGGACTGACAAGGGGCTTTTGTATTTCCTGGCTGTAAGGAGGCACAAGGAAGAGAAGGGGACAAAGGAAAATGGCCTTAAGTTGCACCTGGGGAGGTTCAATTTGGGTATTGGGAAAAAATCCTTCACTGAAATAGGGGTTAAGCACTGGCTGCCCAGGGCAGTGGTGAAGTCACTGTCCCTGAGGGTGTTCAAAAAACAAGTAGAGGTGGCACTTTGCAATGGTGGGTGTGGTGGGACTTGGTCAAAGGTTGGACTTGATGAGCTTGGAGTTTATTTCTAGTCCTAATGGTTCTGTGATTCCAAGGGGAGGATGTATGTTACCCCTGTGGATAGCAAGAAAAGGGTTCTCTTTTTGCCTAACAAACAGATCATACATAATGTATGTAATCTACATATACATTTTCCCTGGGGTGTTTTCTATCCCTTTTGGCATTAGTAGCCCATGGAGTATTGTTTGAACATCCCTCTTAACTCCTCATGCTGTGAGAGCACTGACAGCAGCACCACTGTACAGAGAGTGAAGAAGAAAACACCACCACCAGCTCAGCTCAACCCTGGACTTACTCCCTGTGCCTGTCATTCCCAGTAGTGATTCCTCACTTCCAGGAGTTCTCAGTAGTGACTCTTCACTTCCAGGAGTTCTCAGTAGTGACTCTTCACTTCCAGGAACGTTGTAGGTCTTGTGATATGAAGTAATTTTCTTGAGTGCCTGTGTGCAAAGCTGAGTGATTCCTCTTTTGGTAAATGAAGCTGCTCATGCTTGAAAGGCAGATTGGAGCTGTCACCTCTGTGTTTCCCCTCACTATCTCCTGGGTTACTCGATTCCTGATCCGCCTTGTCAGGGCAAAGCTATTCCTGCTCTAATAGCTTGGCACCTGGTTGCTCTGGTTGTTTTATCACAGAGGAAGAGGAAAGAAAGTAGATTTATCTCACTCCTGAAAGTTGGCCCGATCTTCTGTACCCTGGAGGTTTCCTTATCTTCCTGGATATTGTCTCTAAGTAATTTGTCTTTCTGTACCAGAGTAGACACTGGGCTGGGGTGTCAACAGTTTTAATCTCCATTTAATGAGGGGATGAAATGGTTGATGCCTCTGAGTGAAAGTGTGGAGAAAACACTCAGAGGTGGTTTTCTGGACTACCCTCTGAGCCTCAGGCAGCGAAGCTCAGCAGCCTCAGGTCAGTCTGTGAGGGCTTTTTTTACTTGTTTTGTAATTTTTTTCTTGGTGTTCTTTTCCTTTTCATGAGCGCATTGAGTTAATTTATGAGCTGACATAAACTTCTTGCACTGTGACAAAGGAGTTCCCAAACCTTTCCTGATAACTTAAAAAAAGTTTTGTTTTTTTCTTTTGATGCTTCAGTTTTATTTTTGTTTATTTTTTTTCTCATTGAGAAAGACAAAAGCAAAAGATTGTTTCCTTTTATCCATGGCACTATAGGTTATTATTCTTAGGAAAAGCTTCTTCCCCCAGAAGGTGGTTGAGCACTGGAACAGGCTCCCCAGGGCAGTGGTCATGGCCCCAAGGCTGCCAGAGCTCAAGGAACATTTGGACAATGTGGTGGGATTGTTGGGATTGTCCTGTGCAGGGCCAGGAGTTGGACTTCGATGATCCTTGTGGGTCCCTTCCAACTCAGGATATTCTGTGATTCTGGCATTTGTTGGCTGTATTGTGTCCCCCCTCAGTCTTTTCTTCTGCACTACGAAGACTTTTTAATCTATTTAGTTTTCCTTGAAGCCCTTGATCATCCTTGTTGCCACTGTATTTCTCTGTTGTGCAATATTCTTTGTAGAAAAGTGATGACTAAATCATATTAATGATATGGATTTATAATGGCATAATGGTGTTTTCTGGTTTGTTCCCTTTTCCTTTCAGAATAATTCCTCACTTTATTTTTGGTTGCTACTCTGTGTTAAGCTGGCATTTACATAAAGCTATTACAAATCACAAATTGCATTCCTGGGTTTTAATAACCAATTCAGAGTCCATCATTATGTATGCAATCAGGAGCCTGGTCCTTTCTCCTGCTTTTTTATCACTTCACATCTATCAAAGTTAAATTTAATCTATCTTTTTCATTGCCATTGTAAGAACTTCAAAGCAATTCTGCCCTATGCTTCTTGTTTGGTTGGAAGGAAGGAAAAAGGGAGAAACAGGTAAATGATGGCATTCTGTGGATTGGCATTTTGCAGTTCGATATTCAGCCCTGAGATCAGTTAATTTATTGTCAGTAACCAGGTTTCTCAGAAACAGAAGAGGGGAGGGAAAGTACATGAAAGTAAAGGAAAAAATTAAAGACTGAACAATCTGTGGTTTCAATTCTAAATGTATGGTGGGTCAGGAAGGCAGAACGAGATACAGAAGTGAGTGTAGAACCTGTAGCATTACCAGAAACCTGATGCTTTCTTAAGAGTAAAGAATAGACACCCAGACAGATGTGTCATAGCAGTGTGAAAATGGACTTTTCAGGCTATCAAGGACATAGCAAAATATGTTGCTACCCAACAAACCTCCACAAAGTGCTGGAGCTGAGAGCAGGCAGAAGGAAAAACTCAACCCTGGAAGGAGATGTTTGAAATGATTCATTTTGACTCTCTCTTCCTGAATTTCCATTATGGTGGTGGCCAGGCTGTGTTCTAATAAAATCCAGTTTTACTAATTCAAAGCTCTTGTAGTGTTTTTGGTTCACTTATTGGAAGGAAAAGCTACAAGTAGATGTGGCTGTGAGTAGTGGCTGATGTAGGGCCCGACTACAGTCAGTGATGAATCTGAGAAATTTGCTCCATCTCTTACCAACTGTAGGTGTATCTAGACTGGACACTAATTTTATTGACCACAGGTGTTCACTTGAGGTCATATCAGAGATAGCATCAGCTAATTAAAAAAAAAAATCTAAAAATTTCTAGAACAGTGACTGTAGAAGTTATAGTTAGTAGAGTTGACACATCCTTGTCTATGACAATTGATGACAACTAAAAAATTGCAAGTTTGGTTTGCTGCTAAGGTTTTTTTTCCTTGTGTTTTGCTTTTTAGGTTGTGTGGTATTTTTATTGTTGTTGTTGTTGTTTTCCCCTCCAATATTTCAGATGTTGTTTAACACGAATATGAGTAAATAATTGGTTTGGAAAATGAGACCTTGGGCCTTTAAAAAGCACAAAGGATATTTTACTGAAAGGCCATTTATGTTCTGCAGGTGTTACAGGTCATGTTGGCGTGGACTCCAAATTAATGTTAAGAAGACAACAGGATTACATCTCAGAAAAAAAAGAATGAATAAATCATGAAATCTATGAATAGAGAAGTAGTAGAAGTAGTAGACTCTCCTTTGTCCTTGGCATGATTGATTCCTTCATGGAATAGGTGGGGGAAAAACATGTTTAGTTATGATTACTACACAGAAAGCAAAAAGTATTAACTGAAGATAATAAATTAGATATCCTGAAACCAGAGTATTAACAGAGTTGCTGAGTAGATGAGAAACAGCCACATCAATCTGCTCTCAGACATTACAAAGCTGGAGCTGCAGGGATAAGAATTACTATTTTGAAAAAAAAAAAATAGTGTGACACAGTGGAATTAGTGAAGACAAATAGGGACTTTAAAGAGTAGCATGTAAACACATAATAAAAACCAACTGAACAACAACAGAACAGCCACAAGGGATGAGCTTAGAGAGCTTTGTACATGGCAGCAGAACAAGTGATAGGATGCTGTGGATTAGTGGGAGCAGGAGGATCACCTATTGACTGGGTACTGGAATACAGTGAACAAAACAGGAAAGTACTCAGGCTTGAAGACTGAACATCCCATGATGACAAATGGTGATACTGGATACTCTCCATGCCTGTGCAATGAAGAGAAACTGTGATGACACTTGTCACTATTGAATTATCTGCTTTGTTTTCTTTAATTCTACCACAAAGACTCCTGTAAAACCCAGGAACGTTCGTGCATTGTTGTGTTGGCAGCATACAGTGAAGGTATTAAAGACATGGATGTTGGCCAAATAAAATGAATTTACTATCTTGAAAACTGGCTTTGTATTATAGTATTACAATAAGACATAGAGGAAGAAACTTTAAAATAGTGCTATGGTTAAGAAATCACCTACTGGGATAGTAGGTTTTTATGCTACTGCTCTGTATGTATGATGTAAATATCAACTGTCACTAGATTGTGGTCTTTCCATCTGGAAAGGTGTTCCAGGCCAGGCTGGACAGGGCTTGGAGCAATCTTATCTAGTGGAAAGTGTCCCTGCCCATGGCAGGGGTTGGAATGAGATGATCTTTAAGGTCCCTTTCAACCCAAACCATTCCATGATTCTGTAATCTCTTGATTCTCTAAATAATCCCTTTAGCTGAAGGTGGAGACCTTTTTGCTAAAAACAAACCACCTGTTCATTCTGTGACCAAACAGTTTTCTGTATTTATGGGTGATCTTAAACAAATAGTGGATTGTACCAGTCAGTGCCAGTGCCTTTCCAGTTTATAAGAATTATGTTGTCATGGAGCATAAATCTCTTGATGTCATGGCCTGTCTGGCCCATTCTGGCACATCTGTAATTAACTGGAACTCTTAAATCTATATGCTTTTTATCTTAGTGGTAGGTGGTGCTGTGGGTTGTATGGTGTTCACTGCTGGAGTTCCAGGGTTCTGGAATTCAGTTCCATTAAAGATGAGTTTAGTTCTTGCTGCAGCTCATGGATCTGGAAACCTGGTTGTTTTTTGGGGACTGTAAAATGACCTTAAAGGTGTTCACTGGCTGTACAGAACTTTTTGAAATGAAGCCAGATCCCATCCTTTGCTTTTCTTTTTTTTTTTACCAGCTTGGCCTGCTGGAAGGAAGAGATGTGATCAGTGTAATCACCTGCATAACAGGCACCGTATCTTTTAATGAGGGCAGTTCTGGTTAATCCTTATCTGTGACACAGTGAAGTTCTGAATTTAAAATCAGCAGTGATAGAAAATCCATCTCAGGTTCTTGCAACTATGTTCCCCATACATAGTTTTTCCCTATTTAAAAATGCTTTGGAAGCTGTTTATTTCTGTTAAGAACCTGTTTAATTTCACCTTTCACTCACTGGATTTTAGTATACTTTGGCCTGGATTGGGGAGTCTGGTTTTTTATTTTTATTATTTTTAAAGTTCTCTTTATTAAAATATACCAACTATAATTTTGTGACCTCCCCATGTAAGAGTTTGTTACATGTTCAAATGTCTGCTTTTCCCATTGTTTTGTAAGAGGTTAATGTTGAATCGTCAGCCTTGTTCTGAGATAATTCTGTCTTCAAATTTTAAGCAAAGGCACAAGTTTTTTTGCTTCTTTTCTGGATTGTCTTCAGTACTCTGCATATTAAGGAAAAATAAGAAAAAAAATCAAGATTAGTCCAACTGATAGATTAAAGGGTGAGGTCAAGACTCTTAGAAAGTCTTGTCTCTCTCTACATGACATTTTTTCCAAAGTTGTGTGTAAGTTTTGGGAGAAACACCTACTTTTTTAAAAATTATTTTTGTTAAGTTATCATCTTTAAAGATGTCATCTGCACTCCTATGGCTTTGATGGCATCTTTTACATCAGAAATTGTACGTGCCCCGTGATTGTCTTCATCACTTCTTTTTGAATGAAGGAATAGGCAACACAGACCTTTATTATCTTTAATTCAATTAAATCAGTTCAGAATATAATGGTGAGGCAATTCTTATGCCACACTGTATTTCAGGATTTCCCAACTAACAGAACCACAGCAAATCCTGTGAACACACAGCTGGGGAAGACAAAACTTCGTGGATACAATCATGGATGGCAGCCTGTGCACTGTGCTTTGTTTAAAGCAACCATCAGCATAAGAATAATGTCAGAAAAATCCTCAACAATAAGTGATCAAGCAGAATTAAGCAGTTTAGTTCTTATTCTTAAAATATATGTCTATCATTGCAAATTTTTACTTTGCCCTTTTTTTGGATTAGTGGTAAATGATGATGGAATGGTACCTGTGGCTTCTATCAGAATGATAGAGCATCTTTTGTAAGAATAGAACAACTTTCTGTGAAATGTTTAAAAAAAGAGCAGATTTAATGAACACAAAGCTAGATGATAAAATTCTTTAAGAGTTTTAGGAAATTTTCAGAATCAGTGGATGAACAGCTGGACAACTGCAGATACCAGACAATGTGAACATCTAGAAGTTGGTGGGAATGTTCAAAGAGGTTATTAATGACCCTTAATATTAATTGCTGAGGAGAATTCCAGCTGTGCTCCCGCTGGGCTTTGTTTAAAAACAGTCCTATTGAATGTGTTAATTATGGAGCTGGGAAATGGGAACAGCTCCTTCTCCACTATATGGAAGCTTATAGACTTTCCAAGGGCAGGGGGTGACTGTTCTCATCCAGTTTGTCACAGCAAAATTTTACAGGCTTTGGGCCAGTTGTATCTGTAGTAGTTCAGATAACTAAAAGATTCTGTTCAGTGCAGGAAAATAGTGATGCACCTGTAGGAACAAGAGCAAAAAACTCTTAATTAAAATAATGAATAATTATTTAAAGCTTAATGAAAGAGAAATAAGTGTAGAGAGATGGAACCCACAGTATTACAATTCTAGTGCAACTGGCAGGGAAACAGTCTCCTTAAAAAGCCAACCAAACTAAAAAAAGCTCAAAACCCCCTAAAGCTTTGACTCTTCATAGGAAAACCTGTAAATTGTTTCATCTGGAGGCAGCAGTGGTTGGTCTTGTGGAATAGAGTTGTCTTTCAGAGGAGTGAGAAGCAGCTGCAGGGCAATGCAGAGGTGAGGTTAATTGTGGTTTCCAAGTATGAGGAATTGTAAATAGGATACTTGCAGTGAAAGGATGACCCCTACATGCAGAAGCAGAGGCTTGCAAAGTCATGATTAGAGCCAAGTTCAAGGAAGAACTTTTGGAATTTGTGATACAAATTCTGTGTTGCAAGGGAGCAAACACGTTTGTTTGAACCAAAGATTCTTCACACTTCTCTGCTTTTTGTAAAACATGGCCTGGTGTTATTAATGCCAGGTTAACACAGTGAAGAAAAATAACAAAAAAATTAAATAGATATAGTGAATAAAAGTTTATTATTTTACTTTTTTCCTGCAAGATATGTGATTAATGTTTCCTTAAGAAGGAGCTGAACTTGAAGAAACTTTTTAGAAGTTATGAGTTTATTACTAAAAAGGAGGGTCACTTATGTAAATTGGTCGTATTTGCATTAATCTAAATGTCTTACACAGTTATTATATTTCCAAATGTAGAAATTTGCATCATTTGGGGAAAAATATATAGAGAGAATGCAGAGTGTAGGATCTGCACCGAGGACCTGATTTCAAATCCTTTGGTTTTCCTGGGCTTGCAGTGTGACCCTACATGAACCAGCCTCCCAGCAGCAGGGAGCTCAGAGGCTTTGATCACATCCAGAACTGTGAGATGACTTTTATTAGGAGGTGCTGAAGAGCTGTGTGAATACAGAGCCAATTGTGGAAAAAATCTACGACTGTACAGAAGCGATGTGACAATCTTTTGGTACAGATTCCTTAAAATCTTCTATTTCACTGAGCTTTTTAGGAAACTCCCCTACCTTGACTGTAAAAGTGGAAAAAAGCATGCTTATATAAATAATGCAAGATAAATTATTTGAATGTAGGAATTTTATGTATGGCTGTTCAAAGCAGCTTTCAAGCACTTTATGAACACTTATCTTGGAGTAAATTACTTTTCACATCATTCCACTCCTCATATTTATTAGAGCAGACAAATACAAACCACCCTATTTTTCATCCTTCCTAGGGATAGGACTCCCCAGTTCACCAGGCTACTCATGGTGAAGCAACCATTTGAATTTTAGGTGTTTTAAAGGTTGGACATTTTATCTAACACCCCACTGGAGTGAGGGTCTACTCAGTAGCAAACTTCACCTGAGTGTTGAATGGTGGGGGAGCCCAAACAGGCACTCGAGAGAACATAGTTGGAGATGTGTGAGCCTTTGAACTAGAATTATTTTTCTGAGCCATGTAGTAGATAAAAACGATTAGGACACTGCATGTAGCTTTGCACAGGATTTTGAAACACGTTATCGCTTTCTGGTTAAAGCAGAAGCAGCCGCAGGTGGGTGTGGGTGGAACCTCCCTGTTCCTCTGCCCCTTGCGCTGCTCTTGCACCTTCCCTGGGAGCTCTTGGTGGCCTCTTGGATTCCTGGAGGCAATTTGCCCTCACGTCTAAGTCAGGTCTTGGTGTAGGCTGCTGCCTCCAAGACTGAGCTGGTTAATGTGACTGAAAAGTGTGAATCAGTCATCGCCTTTTTTTAGCTTTCCTGTTTCTCTGTCGGGGCACTCCACGGGCTCTGACCCTCTGGCTCTGTTACCGAGGTAATCCTCCCCTCCCCAAGGCCTTTTCCCTCCCTGCTTGATGGTTTATGGTTAGAAATCTGAGTTTGCATCGTGGGCTGCTTCCATTTAAGAACTCTGTTTAGCTGAGGCCAAACCAGGATCTCACCCC
Source organism: Chiroxiphia lanceolata (assembly GCF_009829145.1). Taxonomy (NCBI): domain Eukaryota; kingdom Metazoa; phylum Chordata; class Aves; order Passeriformes; family Pipridae; genus Chiroxiphia; species Chiroxiphia lanceolata. The sequence goes on from NC_045640.1 coordinate 4,118,525, forward strand.
ACCGTGGAGGTGGAGGGTTAGTGGAAGGGGAAAGGGCTGTGAATCCAAAAGGAAGTTGAGAGCCTAGAAAAGCTCAAATTAAAAATTCCCTGTGGGGTTAAGCTTGGGAGTGGGACCTAAAGGTTTAGTTTTTGGCTTGTTTTTTCCTGCCTAAGTTTTAGGAAAGAAGAGAGAAGAGTCACATTCATGATACAAATAAGTATGTCAAAAAGTTGATGTTCAGATGTGGAGATAGATATTCCTTACACTCCTCCAAACCATCCTCCTCTGCTTTTTTTTTTTTTTTCCTTTTCTTTTTTCTTTCTCCTTTTTTTAAACAAGGTGATGGGAACTGCCTGTTTGAACTCCTATTGTTTCAGCCAGATCTGCTGGAGGCTGCCCTGGGCTGTCATTGACTAATGATAAGTGCTTTTATCTGCAGAAAGGGATGTTCTCTATTCCCTCTTCCATTGCACTTTTACTCCTCATTGTTAGTGTGTGTCCTCAGTATTTCCCCTTTATTTCCCTGCTTTGCAGTTGTTATGCTCTCCTGCTTTTTGTCATTCTGTCTCTATTTGTATTCCTGTGTTAGCAGAGACAGAGAATGGGCAAATGGGTTGGGAATAGTGCTGGAAACCAGGATATCCCTGGAGTATCAGAGCTCTGGCAACTACACTTTACAGCTGCTCAGGTCAGAACACAGGTACATCTGCATTGCTCAATACTGCAGATAAATGTAAGGTAACAGAATCTCTCAGCTATATATAACACCAGGTATTTATACATACATACGTACATACATACATACATACATACATACATACATATATATATATATATATATATATCACTGCATCCCTCTGCCAGACAGGTCAGCCAGGTTGTGAACTCGCTAGGACTGTGTGTGTTTTTGGTATTTCTAATGTCTGAATTAGTTGGTCCTGTGCTCCAGTTTATCCTGTACCTGTACAAGGCAGTCCACAGCCAGTTTGTGCGTCTCCAAACGCTGTTATGCTCTGAAGGCAGACTCGAGGGTACAGCCATTCACATATTTAGATTTCCAGCTCCCAGTGAAGCACATAAATGTCTGTGAGATCAGTCAGATTGTTTCTGTGTCTGTCTCAAGAGATTGTGTATCCTGCTGTAAGGAATTCTGGATTCTGTCTCCGAGCAGGGAGGTGTTTGTTTTCACATGATTCTCAATCTTAGGATGTGAACTAAGGAATCACAGACTGTTTTTCAGTTTCTAATTCATCCTAGACCAGTTTGTGTCCGTGCTGCTGCTGGAGGGGCTGCCCTGCCCTCCATCTCTGCTGCTGAATTGGGGGCTTGGCTTGTTACCTGTGCTGTCATCGTGTGGCTCCAAAGTCAGGTGGGGAGCTGAACACTTGTTATCCTTCTGTAGGATTAGTTAGTGGCCCACCAAGTTATGTTCTGGGTGTAATCCACAGCCCTGTTGCCAAGGGCAAAGGATACAAATGTGCAGGAAGAGCTGAGCTGGAAAGTCAGGTGGGTTTAAAACGTGTGGAAGTGCCCTGCTAGTCTGGACCCGGGGACTGCAAGTTGAGATGGGGACTGATGGGGTAGAATCATTTGTAAAGCACTTTTTTTTCCTTTTAATACTCCATGTAAATGCCTTGAAGCATTAAGTATTGTACATTTATTATTAAAAATTTATTATTTTAAATTTAGTATTTTAAATTTACTATTTGGAAACATGGGCTAAATCATTATTATCTTGCCTTTTGACTCCTCTCAACCTACTGGTTTTCTACCTTGCTGGACATCCTTCTTACACTAATGACACTATTTACCTTCCAATAGCAAATAGACAATTGGAAGTACAAACTTAGGCTGCCAGCACTGCCAATCTAGTATTACCACCAAGTGAATCCTACAGCTTTGCTGTGAGTCAGGTAGAATGGGTTTTTACTTCATTCAGTGTGAAATGTTCAGCGTCTGCCCTTCATGTCTGCACTGTTCTGCATTGCAGACTTGAGCTGGACTCATAACTGGAGGCCTGCTCAAGACTGGCAATGTTTCTATTTCTAAAAGATTATCAGTTTGCTTCGGCAAATGTTGCTTTTGCTTGTGTAGATTTAAAATATCTTTACTGTTACACTGGAGTTTCAGCAGAGAAATGAGCTGAGCTGTCACCTGGGAGCAGCTTTGAGCATGGGAATGCACGTCTGTGCCAGTCACAAGGAGAGTGGATCTATTGTAGAGGGAAACGTTGCACTGTGGTGTGACAGACAAACAATTCCACGTGCAGAATAGTTTGGCTTTGTAGAATGTTCCAAAAAAGTAAAAAGTCCTGCTGTGTGAAAAGGTTGGTGACAGGGTTGGTGCGGGGTTAGATTTTTTGGTGACTGTTATGAAATGAAGAATTCCACTGATGCGGAATTTGGCTCTAATGTAGGAATCTGCTTGTTCCACTTGTTCAAGTAAATGCTTGTTAGCATTTACTAAAGTAAATACTTACTTTCTTTACAGATAGGCTTTGAAGACAAACTGCCTGAACAAATGTTCGCACTGAACATTACTGAACTGGATAGAGACATTTCTCTATTGCTGTATTTAGGAAAAGCTAAAAAGCTTTAAAGAGACATTTTGGCACATGCTCAAGGAGGAAAACAAAGTTAGGCAATAGAATTCCCTAAACATATTCTTGAAAAAAGTGTGGAGATGGTTTCAGGGCTAGGACTGCAATGTCTGTACACTTCTATAGCAGTATTATTACAGCACTATTGACATAGTTTCCTTATTTAACAATATCAGTTTTAGAATGTAGGGTTAATAATCACACTCAGCCTGTTGAAAACATAGGTGAAAAACAGAGATTAAGTTTCACAGAAGAAGCTTTCTGCTAAAAATGTTTCCTTAACTCTGCAATCATAAAATCAGCAAATGAATTTTTATTCCATGGGATTTACCCTGAAGAACAATCAGTACACGTTTCTGAATTACAGAGGTTGAGACTCAAACGAGAAACCTGATTTCCCATTTGAAAGAAGGAATAAATATGTTGCTAAGCATTCAAAAAATGACACGGAGTGGTCAGTATGACAATAAATAACTCAATGAGAAAGCAGAAAAATTAAGCTCTTTATGAAAATAGTGGTATCAGTCTAGTCTAGAAGGTAATAGGAAAGGAAATCTTTTGCTTACATCTGCCAGTGTTCTCTCTATCATAATACACTTTTATCTTTATATGAAAAATATTATGGGATGCCATTATCCTCTGCTCACAGAGGTTATCTTCCTCCCAGGTACTGCATAATCCAAGCCAGGTGTAAGCTGTGAAGCAATTTGTGTTTTCATTGAAGTGCTTAAAGCTGCTTGTTTGGGGATTATTTGGTCAAATAGTTGTAAGATATTCTTAGTATCCTGTCCTTTATCCAGCTGAGCAGTCCCTGTTCACCTGTTTGGTCTGGGAAGTTCACTGTAGATATGTCAAGGAAGAAATATTCTATCTGTTCATAAACACACACTTGGGCAGGCAGCTTCTTTTTAGTCTTGTCATTTAAAATTGCTGTTGCAACAGCAGCTGGAGGAGTGTTAAAGAAAATGCATTAATTTGACTTGTTTTTACTTATTTGCTGTTGTGGGGTAGATTTTCTTGCAAATAAAAAAACTATCTTAGGAGTTTTTAATAAGGCTTTTTCTCGTATATATCTTTTTGTATTTGAAAGCACTGCTCACCCTTTTTTATTGAGTTCTGAAGGATATTTGTTTTATTTTGTAGTAAAGGTTGAATCTGAGGCCGTGTTCTGATTGTAACAACTGGTTGTCCAGGTTATCTTTGGTATCACCTGTGTGCTTGTCATCCACTGAAATTAATTTGCTTTTGTGGGCTTTGGACTGTGCTACAGCTTTGAATTTATTTTTTTATTATGACAAGTGTATGTTTGAGTACTCATGGTAATAGTGGGGGAAAGTGGGCTTATTAAAAAGAAAGACCATGTGACACATTTGAAAGTGTCATAACTCATATAAATTATTGACTAGAATAATTGTCTACTTCAGACTTATTTTTTTGAATCCAGAGGCCAACTGGAGTGTCAACCATCCTTATATAAAAAGGAAATGGGTTCTGAGAGATGAATAAATATTGTCTGCTGCAAAAAAGGGCTTGGCTCCCACATCAGCCGTGTTTAGAGCAACCAGAAACTGTCTGGCAGTTTTCTTTAGTCACATCTGACTGACATGAAACCTAAGGATTTTTTTGCAGAAGGGTGGAAACTGAATAATAATGATTGTAGCACACACACACTGGATATTGTCAGATATTTCTGTCACCGAGTGTTTGCAAATAAGAAGAGCCTGAGGGTGGGGTTTATATGTGATTTATAAATACATTGCTTAAGGAGTTCTGATCTACCTCTTTTTGAGCAAATATTTTGACACAGAATCTTTTGCAGACTATGAATGGATTTTGCAGAGGCTTTAATTTTGATTGATAGTAATCAGTCAAGACATTCTCCTGAATAAAGCAGCAGAATCTATTTTGTAGGTACTAGATAATGTTGCTGAGTCCTGAGTATGTACCTTATTGAATAGAGCTTTATGAAGTGGATTGTGATTCAAGGAGCAATAGCTGAATATCTTTTGATTGTGTTCACTTAATTGCAGTGGTGGAGTATTTACTTATTTCCTTTTACGTTTTATTACCTAAATTACCTTGTTGGTTAAACACAGTTTTCTGGAGAAAACAATTTAAAACTTTTGGGATATTGTATTCTGAGGATTTGACTTGAATCTCACCTAAGCAATGTCCAGTGTGATACTGTTGGATAATCTCTCCCTGTTGGAGTTCTCATTGGACTTTTTTTATTTTTTTTAATTTTCATTTTAAAACAGAGGTAAATATTTAAACCAGAGTTATTTAAAATGAACATTTTTTCATCAAACTTTTCTGTCTTCTTGTTTTTTATTGACAAGTTAGTTTACATGTGGCTTTGCTTGTCACCAAATACCTCTACAAAATCACTTTCCAGCTCAATGAGGTGCATTTGTTGTCTCTTACAACCTGACAGCTGGGCTTCTCTGTACCTGGAATTTCAAAAATGAAGTCAACTGTCTAGAAAATTGCCTAAAAACCTGAAGTGGCAAAAAAAAAAAAAAAATGACAGCAACTTGCTGTTGCCTTCATTTTAGGCCTTGTTTAAGTTTCAGGTGGTCTGGAGAATCCTTTTCGGTTTTAAACGAGTTCTACTCTTTTTGATGCAACATTAAGAAATGCTGAAAACTGTGGGGAAGTTCTGTTCAAAACCATGAACAGAGCTGTTGAATTTGTATTATTCCACATGTGGGTGGGTTGACCTTGTCTGGCAGCCAAATGCCCACCAAGCTGCTCCTCCCTCCCCATCCTTGACAAGGGACAGGGGGAGGAAATAGGATGGAAACCTTATAGGTTTGGAAACCTCAAAGTCAGGGCAGTCATTTGCCAATCACTGTCACAGGCAAAACAGACTTGGGGAAAATGATTTTAAAATTTATTGCTAATTAAAATAGGGTGGGATTGCAAGGGAAGAAAAGGGCAAAATCTAAACCACCTTCCTCCACCCTGAGTTTTTACCCGGTCTCCACTTCTGACTCTTCTGCTTCCTTCTCTCACTCTGAGCAGCACAGGGGGTTTTGGGGTTGCAGTAGGTTCATGACACTCTGTAAGGCACCAGGTCAGTGATTATTGGGTCAGAACCACCTTGTGGGGAGAGTGTGTGTGTGTGTGTGTGGAGGGGGAAAGGCTGGATCCAACCTCACAGAGATGGGCTGGCATCATGTCTCTTATGGCAGCCCCTGGAGCCCACATAGGGAAGCTCTGGAGCAGCTGCCAGTCAAGGACAGCCCAGGAAAACTATAACACCCCACAACTCCTGGAGCCCCTAAGCCAGGCTCAGATTGGCAGGGACAGTGAGGACACTGCCCTATAACACCCCACAGCTCCTGCAGCCCCTCACCCAGCTCAGACTGGGGCAGTGAGGACAGTGCCCTCACACCAGCCTGGAAGCCCAGAGTGGGTGGTGGATCATAAGCCCCAACTGGAGGAGTTGTCCACAGGGACCAGAGCAGATAAAACCACAGGCACGTGTTTGCCACTTGGACGTGTGAGAGCTGGTTTTCTACCAGGTGTCAGTGGTAGCTCTATGATCTGTCTCTCCCTCTTTCTCCTTCTCTCTTCTTGCCCCCTCTGCTTCTCTTTCTTTGCTCCTTTCTTGATGCTCAGGGTGGCTTGGAGCTGGAGGGATTGGATCTTGACTTAAGCATTGTGGATTTGTTGGATCTTGACTTAAGAATAATGGATTGGTTGGATTTTGACTTTAGGGTTGCGGATTACTAGTGTAGGTTGAGCCAGTGTTGTGATGGAAGATTTTTGTGTCCCTTTGAACTTTGGCCAAGTTCCCTTATTTACTCCCCTAAATTAATAAAGAAATCCCTCAGGAACAAGTCTGTGGCTTATTCTCTTGACTCTGTCTCGAGGTATTAAAGAACCCTATATGTCTATTAAAGTAAAACTCCTCCCCAAGCCCGTGAGCCAGCAGCTCCAGGGGCTGGAGTCCTACACACTTCCCATCCTTCCTCACACCTTTCCCGTGCTCCAGTTTGAATTCTGTCCTTTAGCTGCAGTCCTTCAGGATAAACCTGCTCCCTGCATGCACCTTCCATGTGGTGCAGTTCCTTCAGGACATATCCATCTGCTGTGGTGTTGCAGTATCTGTTCTCAAGGGCTAAAGGAGGAAAAAGAATTCTGAATATAAATGTTTAAGCCCTCAGAGGATATGGCACCTAGAGGGTTTTTTTATATGTGAATGTATATATTTATTCTCTAAGTAAATGATATGCAGTATTTGGATATTACACTGATAATTTTCATGGATGTTGTGTAATTTTGTCTGTTCCAGGGAGTATGACTTCTGCAACGTCACCTATCATTTTGAAATGGGACCCCAAAAGTTTGGAAATCAGGACTCTAACAGTGGAGAGGCTGCTGGAGCCACTCGTTACCCAGGCAAGTGTCTTTGGCTTGTTTCTTCCCTCAGCCTGATGCTGTATTTACTCCTTTCACCTAATTATCTTAATAGTATTTGATGATAAAAACGTGAGCAGTTTTTGTTCATGTTCTCTGGTGGAAAGCTCTATTCAAACATGTTTGGGAGCTCTTGTTCTAAATAATTTATGGTCTCAAAGCTTGAGCAGGAATACAGTAGCAACAACTATTTACTTAAGTCTACCTTAAAGCAATTTAGAAATTCATGAAACAGTCAGTCTAAGACTGAGCACGTGCTCCTGGTTTGTTATTGCACCACGGAAGGCAGATTCAAAAAAACCCAAACAAAACCAACCAACCAAATTGCAGAAACCCTTAAAACCTGTTTCATTTCATGCTGCCGTCACTGGGAGGATGTAGAGGCCTGGTGCCTTTCTGTTCCTGAGCTGATGTTAATAATGGGAAACTGGTTACATAATTTAGTAACCTTCAAGATGGGAAGCTCCATTATTTAAAATACATACAGAAGTCATTTTTCTTCTAGGAATGCTCATATTAAAAATGAATGTCAGCTATCCCCATCTGTCCATCTACCTGGTACTAACAGTTTTTTTGTAGACATTGTGGATCTTGACATTGTGGATCTTGACATTGTGGATCTTGACATTGGTCTGCAGGACAGAAATGCAGGCCTTCATCTGAGTGTGAGAACAGACTTGATGTCTCTGTTTTAAGAATAAATCTTTAATTCATCCAAAAAATGATGTATCTGCATGATTCCTCTGCTCCTAAAGTGAGTCACTGTGTAAAGAAATGATACTTAGTCTTTTTTCTTTGTTTCTGAAAAGAAAAAAAGAATTATTTTTCCACAAATTATTCTGGACATGAAAGTCTCTAAGCATGTACACATATTACAGACTCAAAGTCAGAGAGATGTTTCATTTCATGTAGTTGGTGATAACATGGTAATTAACTTTCATTACAAACCTTCATAACTTTGTTGTTGATATGAAAGACAGACTAAAATCCTAAATTCATTGCAAAACCAACTGAAAATGAGGTTACAAGCTCTCAGTTATTCTGATACCCGTGTTGGTACAGCATTTGAAGCTGCTGTGCACCACAACCTATTGGAGGATGAGCAAGTTACTGGGTGTTCTGTGAGGGAATTTCGTGTTTTCTTTATTCACTTTATTTTCCAGCAACTTGCCCAGAGAAGAATCCAGCAGCCAAGAAGTTAAAATGCCATTGTAAGTTCTTACTTTCACAAGCTGCTTGGATTAACTGGGCTTAGCTAGGTTTGTGTTTGATGGAGTGCCTCAGCAAGTTTAAATCAGGAAATTACAAGCTGAACTACAAGACATGATTTTCTTCAATGATGACAACTTCGGTTCTCAAGATTGTTCTTTGATGAGGAACAATGTATTTCTATTTCAGCAGTTTGTCAAGAAGACTAGAGAAAATAAAATGCTGTCAAAAGAACTATTGAGTTATTGCTTTATTCAATGTTTATGAATATCTTCATTCTGATTTCTTCTTTTCATGGGTTTCTACATAATATGAACATATAAACCCTCCTTTTTGAACGTGTACTTTAATTTCCTGCATTAGAGAAATAAGTAGTTTTACTTATTTCCCTGTACTTTAATCCAGTAGATGTTTGACTAAAGCATGTTTTGTGTGAGCCACACAAACATAACCATGGAAGCTTCAAGTGATGAGAAATGTGTTACCTTCAGATTGTGTTTATCTGTTGCCTTTTCAGCTGAAGTTGTTCAGCTGCTCTTTCTGTTCATCTCAGATAAGTTAACGATGATCCCAGTTTAAAGGCTTTTTATTTTTTGCAATGCCTAAAATTGCATTTACAGTCTGGTCAAGTCAAGAATAGTATCTCGTTTACCCCTATTTGGGCTTCAATCACAATCTGCCTGTGCAGTGACAGCCTCCACAACACACCATGTGCATGTTCCACGTGCAGAGATTTGGATCTCCTCATGAAGTTTCAAAGCAATTTCCTTCCTAAAGAGAACATCTAATTTGAAACTTTATCGTGGCAAATAAATAAATTAATCCCATTCATTTTGAAGTCTGAAGTCTGCCTGCAGATTCGTGTGTGAGCTGCTTAGCAAAGAAACCATAGGGATGGGAAGTTCTTCCATGAGTCATTAAGTATGGGTCACTGGATAGAAAAGAGAGATTTAATGGCCCAAAATGCAACAGAACTTTGCTGCAAAAGTTCCTGAGCAACCAGATCTGCCTTTGAAGGCAGATTCCTTTCACAGAATCACAGAATCATTTAGGTTGGAAAAGGCCTCCAAGATCATCGAGTCCAACTTTGGCCAATCCCCGTCTTGTCAACTAAACCACAGCTCTGAGTGCCACGTCTGGTTGTTTTTTGAACAATTTCCAGGAATGAAGATTCCACCACCTCCCTGGCCTGCCCCTTTCAGTGCTTGACAGCCCTTTCACTGGAGAAATTCTTCCTGATGTCCAGCCTCAACCTCCCCTGGCACAGCTTGAGGCTGTTTCGTCTTGTCCGACCTCTTGTTCCCTGGGAGAAGAGACCAATTCCCACCTGGCTACAGCCTCGTGTCAGGGAGTTGGAGAGGGGTTTTGACCAGGAGTTTGGAGTTGATGACATCCCGAGTCCTGTACAGCCAAAATTTGCGTGATGCTGTGATTTTTAGCACCACCAAGAGAAATTCATACTTTATTTGGCGTTCACGCTTGAATATTCAGAGCACCCTCTTGTTCTCCAAGCTGTGTATGATTTTGGAGAATGCTTGGAAAACTGGAAATGGTTGTACACAAGTCTTGGAACTCTAAAAGTGATAATTTAGTCTTCGTTATCTGGGGGAGTGTGTTTGGGAACTGACTCTGAACTCGGTGTATATATAGGCACAAGACTGACAGATTTTCAAATGGTGGCAAATCAACTGGCTTCTACTGAAATTTTGGAGAGTAATACAGAAATGTGATGTGAGTTTGAAAAAGAACACCTCAGTGAGTCAGGAGAAGAGAAAGGTGCATTAAAACTGAATTTTAGACAGGCTCATTAGTGTTCCAGATGAGAAAATATGGATAACCTAAGAATTGATTTAGAAGAAATTACAGCACAAGAAGGTTGTCTGAACTGGAGGCAAAAAAAAAAAAAAAAAAAATCCTAAAATCCATTAACTGATCGTGAGAACACATTAGAAATGACAGAATTGCATTTATTCTAGGAAGCCCTGAACTAGGAAACTAATTAAAACTTTTGTCTGGCTGTCAGAGGTGTAAGAAGATTGGAGCTTGCTGGGGTACTCGTGTTCCCAGTCCTTGTTGTCATGGTTAAAGAGTAAAAGAAATGCCCTCCACATGTCTTTCATCGACTTGCCCTTACTGAGATTTTTCTAAGAAATATGTGGTTGAAAAAAATATTACAATTTCTATTCTCAGCAATATTGAAATTGATAATTGAAATGTGTTTCTTTTCTCTGGCTTCAGTGTCACAATTAGCTGAAAGGATAAGGTAATTGTATTCATTGCTAATTTTTTTTTTTCTGAGAGTTGATAGTAGCCAACCTTTATTTACTATAAATCTTAAAATTTTTAATTCTATGAAATTTTTGTAAGGAAGTGTATAACTAAAACATATTCTCAAGGGTTACAAGAGTAAGGGTTACTGCCTCTTACTCTCACCTTCATGCACAGTAACTCAAGTGAATTGTAACTTTATTTTTTTTTTATTTGCAAATTTTTTTATTTTATTTGTGGATGGATTTTATAAGAAGAAAGAATCACGTTTTTAGGAATGGTTTAACTGCAATTGCATGATATTTTAGGTATGGCTGAAAAATAAAACTTTTGGAGGCCATAAAGAGGTGGGATATATTTTGGTTTTGTTTCTGGTGGTTTTGAGTGCTAATTATATACAGATATGAATGCAAGTTTTATAAGTTAAGGAGAGAAGAGAAAAAAACCACACAAATAAATCCCAACTATAAACCAGCAACATCCATGCAATTATTTTTTTTGAAAAACACTAAAAATACTCATATGTGAACAAAAGGATTAAAAAAATGAAGGACTTGTGTCTAGTTTTTGAAGATGACATTTGCTCTTTTGCTAAGATTTAAATCTTCTAATGTCAATCTGTGGTTCTTTTCATTAGTTTTGCCCAGGAATTTTAAATAGCAGGGTGACAGGTTTACAGCTGTGCCTTTATTACCAGAGCTGTGCAGTGGTTGTACCTTTTAGAATCTTTGTATTTTTGGACTGTTATTTATTATTGCAGAGGTTTAACAACAACACAAATAATCGTGAGCGTTGCTGTTGCAGATTGTTCATAACTGATTATGTTTTCCCTCAGTATGACACATTTTTGTCCTTCTAGATTTGCTGTGAAAAGACAGTTTGGAATTGCAGTGCATGTTTTGTGGGTTTTTTTTCCAATAAATTTAAGATGCTGTTAGAGTGACTTAAAGGCAGGAACAATATGTTGTAAGGCAGACAAAAAAAATTGATTAATGATTTTGCGTATTTTTTTATATAGCATCACTCAGTAAAATTAAGTGCCTGTATCTATAAAATAAATAAGTCATTAGATAAAATTCCAAGTAGCTTTAATTAGTGCAGTTTATGTAGAAAATAATAATAATCGTGTCTGTGTTATTCTTCTTGAACTTGTGATTAATCCAATCCCTTGTGCAGTGTATTTGGAAAATGGGCTGATTTCTATATTGCCACAAGAAAGATAAATACATTCCCAACCATTCCAGTTAATTAGATGTTATTTATATTCAGTGAACCTTGTTTTCATTGCATTTGAGCCCTAAATCTGGTGTGCTATTTTTCATGAGAATTATATTATTGATTAATGTTGTCAGAGAGCTGCACCTGAACCACAGCTGTGCAGGGACACAGCTCCCTTTCGGAGGGTTGGTGAATGTCTGGGACTGTTCCAAACAAGTTTGGGAAAAGTTGGGTAATGGAGCACTTTACACCTGATATTTGTTGCCTTTGTTTTAGTAATTGTGCATAATCTTTGAGCAATTACTGCATTTGATAGCCGGATTTACATGACAGACCGAAGGGAAAAAGCTCCATTCAGCTGTGCAATGAGGTCAATATTATTTTAATTTTTTTTTTTTACCTGAACGGGACTATTCTCCCAGAAGTGAAACTAATTTCTGTTTATGCTCTTCCTGCCAGAACAGTCTCAAATCTGTGGTGCTTCTGGCGGTGTGGGAGGTTGGACTGTGCGCCAGTTTTCCTTGGCTTGGATGAGGTGATGGCCTTTCATGTCAGGGAGTTGAAGTCCAATCGTATCAGAAAACAAAGATGGAACTTTTCTTCTCTGACTTCAAATGAACTTTAAATGCTTTTTATGAAATTATTATGTTGAGTAGGAACAGAATCCTCTTTTTTTCCTCCAGCATTATAGAACCATAGAATTGTTTGGGTTGGAAAAGCCTCTGAGATCATTGAGTCCAGTCATCCCCCAGCACTGCCAAGGCCACCACTGACCCATGTCCCCAAGTGTCACACCCACAGGGCTTTTAAATCCCTTCAGGGATGGGGACTCCACCCCTACCCTGGGCAGCTGTGCCAGGGCTGGACAACCCTTTCTGTGGAGAAATTTTTCTTGATATCCAAACATCCCCAGTGCAACTTGAGGTTGTTTCCTCTTGTCCTGTTTTTGTGCTTTGTATCGCTTAAAATAACTTCTGAACTAAAAACCATCAGCTACCTTTTTACTTTAGGATGTTTTTTTCAGCCATTTGATTCTGCAAGAAACATCTACTGCACTCTGGCCATCATAGTTTTTCTTTGCCATTGGATTCAGTAACATCCCTGCCTCTCTGCCAGCTCTGGTTGGGATCTTCTCAGCATGGAGACTTGTTGTGTTGACTAAGAGAACCTTCAGCTAAATTTTATCTTTATTTTTACTCTCCCTTACTTGAAAACTGCAGACTATTTATAGTGTGTAGTGTCCTGTAAGGTCTGGACCTTGTCACTCTGTGCCTCCCAGTGATTGTATTCACTGTTTAAAGGTGTTTATGTATATGCTTGTACTTTGGAGTTTATGCATGTGCGGGTCAGCGTTTGTGGGAGGGAGAATGAAGGGGTTTGGGTCTCATCCATTACTCCCAGATTCTATTTTTATGGAATAATGGTGCTTAGGTCAGAGCAGTGCAATATGGTGGCTGCTTGTTATTCTCTTCTGCCACATAAGCCAGTGTGGAAATGGTGAGAAAATTTGTTATTGGTGTGTCATAGCTGGAAATGCAAGTTATGCTGGGAGGATCTCAGGTGGGTGGTAACCGGTGACTGGAAAAGCTCGTGGCTAAAATGAACCTGCACTGATTTGTAAATCTTTCTATTAAATGCTGGATTTTCCATCTGTTTGATAACTCTTCAATTTTCTTCATCATTAGGAAATTATTAGTGGTTCAGGGTTACCAGAAGGTGTTTTTGTCTTTCTGTAGTACAGACAAAATAATCTTCTCAATTTAGCTTAAAAAAAGCTTTGACTTTAAAAAAAAACTTTTATTGCTTCAGCCCTTCAGTGTGACAGGGAGTGTGCCCTTATGAAGCAGGTTTGCTGTGTATGACATGAATATTTAATAGAATCATAGAATCATAGAGTGATTTGGATTGGAAGGGACCTTAAAGACCATCCTTAAAGACCGTGGGCAGGGACACTTTCCACTATCCCAGGCTGCTCCAAGCCCTGTCAAACCTGATCTTGCACTATCCAGTGCCAGTATCCAATGCACTGTCCTCGCAATATCCAGTGCAAATATTCTGCTTGCCTTTGCAAAAAGCAGTGAATAAATAAACCATCTGACTCGATGCAGTGTTCGGAAATCATCTCATCAAAGTGGAACCAAGAGAAAAGACACAGGGACAAGAAGACCTATGCCATGGAGAAACAGAGCTCTATGTAGACAGTGTGCACATTAATATATTTAACACACCCATATAATTAATATGCCAACCCCAAACCTCATTGCTTGGATAGCAGGGATACTAGTTATCCTTGCAAAAAAAAAAAGTTTTACCTACAGGAGAGAGAGAACTGCTGGAAAATTTCCCCTGTCCTGGCTGATTAGGCTCTCATGGGACTCATGCCTTGACTGAAAAGAAATATAATACATACCCACAAAAGAAAAGTCAGGTAACTGAGGATCAAGCTGGAATAAACTGTGAGAAGTTTTGCTGCTGTTTCCAGTTGGTGTCTTTGTTGCGAGAACAAATGAAATGAAGTGTAGAGATCAGGGGAGGGGGAAATTGGTTGAGTCTTTTGTGAAATTGTAGAATCACAGATGGTGTGGGTTGGAAGGGACCTTAAAGATCATCTTGTTCCAACCCCTGCCGTGGGCAGGGACACCTTCCACTATCCCAGGTTGCTCAGAGCTCAATCCAACCTGGCCTTGGACACTTTTCTGTAAGTTTAGGGAAGAATTCCTGCAGGCAGTTGCGTCACTGAAGCCTGGGGATGTCCCTGATACTCTTCCTCCTGTCTCCTCAAATAGCACATTGGGAACTTGTCTAGGCAGTTTCCTAACCCCGTTCTATTCTTGGACGTGGTTTTCTAGGAACTGTTTCATGGAAGAGTTTTCAGAGAATGGTGTTCTTGCCTGGGATTTCCAAACTCTAAATCAAGAAGATCAAAGTAATTATTGTGATGTCTCTCTCCTGCTTGTGTCCTTGAAGAGCCTTTTTCCTGTCCACAAATACAGAGCTCAGCAGGTTCTTAACAATCCTGTTGATTTAATCAGGGTCATCTCTGTAGAAGGGGAAAATATAAAAGTTTTGAAGGAAAAGCGGTTTTGGTTGCATTTTTAGGTGATTCTGGCTTGCTCAAAAAGCAGTTATGTGTTTTGGGTTTCCTTTCAGAACATCTTGTGAACCCTGTGTCACTTCCAAAATTTCTTGCGGTCAACAGATATATTGGAAAATTACAGCATTTTCTTTTTAGTGTCAAAAATGCTAATTAAAGCAGGGTAGGTATATCAGCTTCTGTTTTAAAAGGTGATTGCGTAGTTAATAACCAGCGACCTTGTTACAAAAGAAGTAATGGATTTTCTTTTTGTCTCATAAACAAGTTCCTGTTGGTGTCGTAAAGTTTTATTTACTAAAAATGTTTGACACATTTTTTCCATTGGTTGAATTGAAGACTTCAAAACAAAGACTTCAAGATTATTGCAGCAGATATAAGTGCTAATATAATAATTTATATCACTAGGATATTCGAAGTCTAGGATATTTTTGTATTGTAATTGAGTGCTTTAACAGGGAGGCAGCTCGAAAAAATGTTTTTAATTTTCTCATATCCAACTGAATGTGAACTTCTTGTAGCACAGATATGATCCTTAAGTGGATCAGCTGGTGGATATAGAGTAAATTTAGGCAGCATTATCATTATAATACAGCATTCATGAGATTATTATTGGAAGGATTCCCCCTTCTCAAAAAAGCTGTTGACAAATTGGAAGGAGATCAGAGAAGAATGATGTGAATTATTTCAGTTTTGTCTTTTAATGGAAGCCTAAAGACTTTGGATGCATTTCATCTATACAAAGGCTTATCAATTAAAAGGAAATTGTCTTCAATTTACTGGCAGTATAGATTTTGAGTCTATTTCTGGTAGCACTTACAGCGTAAATAATATTCCATGGTTCTAATTGAAACTAACTCAAATATCGGATTCACACCCCGAAACTAAAACATCCAACCTTAACAATTCTAGGACGTGCTTTTTAGGTCCACCAGGAGTTATAAAACTGGGAAGATAATTACTGGAAGAACAAAAAACTGCAATAATAGGATTTCTCACTTTCTGAATCGGGGAGGAAGCAGGAGCAGGATTCCTTGTTTTTTGTCAGCGATCAGATTTGCCAGGGAAAAGTGAAAATAGATACACAACCTCTGTGATTAAATATGTATGTTTTTAACGACTTTGGAGGCAATTTGGATATTGAAGTTTGTAATCCATTTTAGCTTCATTCTCGAGAGCGATGTGAAAATCTTACTTTCTAATTTTTCATTAACTTCATTTGCTGCATGTCATCAATCTGCAAAAGTTAGAAAGCATATAAAATGATCCTGATTACAAAAATAATACCCTAATTACAAGATTTTGCTTTGAGGTGTTAATTAACCTAATTCTAATAGATCCATGTTCTCAAAAGCAATGGCAGGTTTTGCTCCATTTCCCTTCAGTACAGATTTCTGAAGGTTGACTGATTTGTTTGCAGTTCAAAGGATTCAGGGCATGGATACAGGGATATTTTTGGGTTGTTTTGTTCTTTGTTTACTATGTTAATTTCTTGGAATATTGATTCCATTGTGTGCACACCTTTTAATGGATCCAAATAGATTTTTTGGCTATCTTTGACTGTTTTATAAATTGCAATAGTATGTAACTAGGGTGATCTGAACTTCTGGGGTATTTCAAAGGCGACCTTGATTTTCAGCCAGAGATATTTAGAAAAGTGTTGCAGTTTTGCCTTAGGCACATGATCTAAATTACCATATTTAGTTTCCTGTTTGGTAAATTAATTTTCAGTATCTCTTCCTACAGCCTCGTCAGTGGTTGGTGTTCTTGAATATTATATGTCTGAGCAGCAAATGCTCACATTTTGAGGAAGTGTCCTCTTCTACTTGGCTCTTTCAATGGGATGATTAATATTTTCCCCTTGATGTATTGAAGTTTTTCTCTTTAGTCTCTTTTTCTGTGCTACTGCAGTACTTTAGTACTCATTGATGAGACTGCTGAAACCCTTTACTACTTAATACCCTCGTTACAGACCATATGTAACTCACACTTAGCACGTTCAACCCAGACTAATTCAATATTGTGCAGGTGACCTCTGATGAGCACACAAGAAATATTGCTCTGCTGGGTAGAAATTTTACTTTTTGTAGATATCTGGTTTTTTTAGAATAAATCTTTTTAGTACCCTAAAGGAAGTCAGTACCAGAATTTTCATTCTCATTTAGTTTTCTTGTGTCCATGTGGGCTAATTGCTCAAATTTTCACTGTTGGCTTATGCAAAAAGGGTATTTAGTGAAAAAAGCATAATCATATCAAAGCAGCCTTGACACTTACTTTATGTGAGTATTGTTCTGTATAAATTGAGAATGAAAATGGACGGAATTGGTTATACATGACATTTTAAACTAAGAAGTACAGCTTAATTTTCGCTCAAGAAGCTGTTAGTGTGGAAGAGGATAAAACAAAGTTGTTGGGTTTGCTTGGCCAGGTTTTGGTAGCAGTGGGGATACAGGGGTGACTTCTGTGAGAAGCTTTTGGAAGCTTTCCCATGTCCCTGGAGCCAATGCCAGGATGGACCCACTGCTGGCCAAGGCTGAGCCCGACAGCGGTGGTAGTGACACCTCTGTGATAACATATTTAAGAAGGGGGAAAAAAGTTATCATTTAGAAATAATTGCAGCCAGAGAAGAGAGGAGTGAGAACAAGTGAGAGGAACAGCTCTGCAGACACCAAGGTGGGTGGGGAGGGAAGGGGAGGAGGCTCCTGGGGAGTGATGGAGTGGCTTTGGTGGCCACCTGACACCCAGACAGGGTCAACCCACCACGCTGACTTGCCAAAAGTTACTTGCAGACGTGGCTCTTTGGGTTCTACTGGGTCTGCTCTCCTTTTCCCAGTCCTGCTGCAGCGCTGGTGTTTGCCATGAGCAGGCTGGTGTTGTACAACCAAGGACACCTGGGTTTTGAGCTGGGATCTTGAACAGCTTTCATGTGCCTGATTATCCTGACTGCTTTTCTAATCCTGTATCACTTGATCCAGCATCTGAAGACTTTTCTACCTCTTGTCCCACCTTGGAAACTCTTGATGGCATGAAGTGTATTCAGCCCTTGCTCCGTTTTCCTATTAGTTTGCTTTCCACCCCCCAAACTGTATCTTGCCTGCCAGCATGTGTTTGACATGGAGGGGTGGAGAGCAGGGGAATCTTGGCTGTCTTCCTGGCAGACCTGTTTGTGTACTGTCTCTGACACGTGATGGAGCACTTGTGGCACCAAGTCCTGGTCTTGTGGAGTCGCCTTCTCAAAGCTACAGTCGCACTGGGGGTCAGTCAACCTGTCAGAGCTGGGTCATGATGCTCAGGGTGTACTGACCTTCCAAACTGTGCAATCACAAGCCAGCCCTGTTTTTGGGAGCATCATCTCTTGAGACCTGTGCTCTTTCTTTCTCTAAAACCTTGTACAAACAGTTTACCACTAAGTTTTGGGAGGAGTATTTTGGAAAAACGAGATTTGCAACAGGAATTAATTTTTCTGATTCATTTCATCTTGCTCTGTAGTAATGAAAATGTATCTGCTTATGGTAATAGTCAACCCTTTTATTAGAAGGTATTCGTGTAGCAGCATAATGACTCCAGGGTACTGAATGGCTACTGAATATTGAGTTGTTTCCAGGGGATAAGTGTTAACCTATTCATTTTTTTTCCCAAGGAATTACACATATCTACACTCTGTAGTGTGTAACAAGCAAGCTTTTACTACCCTGCTTGAAATACTTTAATTACCAGGTAGTTTTTTTACTTTTCTGAAAAACCAATTGGCTCAAAAAAGTATAGGAAATTCAAATTTAAATTTATATTTAAATTTATGCATGAGGCATAACATATATATGTATCTTTATTTTTTCTTTACTGTCTTCTGCTCAGTCCATATTCTTTAAATCTGCTTTCTTCCTATGTTCCAGCACGTAAAATCTCTTTCAAGTCTTCCATAACCTCTAGGATTTATGTTGTTTATTTCTTTTTAAACTGAGGGACTCATGGTGTCCATGTATGTGCAGTATGATATTGTTGACTATTGGAACGTGATGGATTAATAAATTTATGGTAGTGTTTTTATCCTTTATAGAAAAGGAAATGGTCTTTATTTGAGACATTCCTGTCTGACACAACTGAAGGACTTGTTAGAGCAGCTGGAAACAGGCAGGTGTATTCCTGGTTTAGTCCTGACTATGAGCAGTGAGTTAATTTTATAATGTGGCCCATGCCCTGTAAAATAAGCTTTTCTTTATGAGCCACTTATATGAGGAGTAAATTCACTGTCAAATAGATTTATTTGGGAGTTTCTGAATCCAGCAGCATTCCAGCTCTTTGTTCAAGATGCTATCTGAGTTTGCATCATTTAGTTCCAACCAGAAATCAAGGCCACTTTACAGACAGGCCTTCTCATCCACAATGTGTTATTAATGGAATTATTGCAACTATCAAGAATTCAAGAAAGGTAATTTAATTGTGCTTGTATTTGGACACAGAAGGAGAAGGTTGAGGCTGTGAACTACATCTGTCCTTTCCCCTCGTGTCTGGAGACAGAAGTTTCTACTTCCCTACTAGTTTACTTGGACAAGTTATAAGAAATTAAGAACATTATTTTCTATTTTCATTTGCTGGTTGGTGCCTCGTTGCCAGAGGCTTTGGTCTCTTTGTTGGGAACTTTGCTGTGTTCCCACCTTGGTCTGTGTGTCAGGTTTTGGTTTGCTCTCTCAAAGGGCATCTTATGGGTGCTTCTCTCTAGTTATATTTTAGTTTGTTTTGAGTATAATGTAGAAAGCAGTGATAGATTTTTGTTTAAGAAAAAGGTGGGGAGGATAGTTTGTGACACTAGAAAAATTGCAGCAGTTCCACTGGTCTTCAGGGGATTTAGTATCTTTTAGAAATTACCTTTCTTCTTCCAGTAGACGAACTGCAAGAGTGGAAATTATTATTGTAATCATCTTCCTGGAGCTTTTGCAAGTGTTTAAATTTTACAGAACAAAAGTTACAAAGCACTTTGAAACTGAAGCCTGAAATTTTGGGCTCATTGTAGCAGTTCACTGCGTAATATTTTATACATCTTTAATGAGAGATTGGTAATGCATTTGCTCTACCCACCTCTCAGCCTTTTCCATTGAGCTAAAAATTTTCAAGAATAAAATTTATACAGTGAAGTTGCACGGTTCTGTTCTTTTTTCTCAAGTGGTTGGCCCTGCATTTTTCTCATTACACTTATGTAGAGTCTGTGAGGAATGATGACTGTGGGGCTTTGTTTTGGTTTTTATTTGGCTTTCATGGTGGTTTGTTTGTTTTTGGTGGGGTTTTTGTTTGTTTTGGTGGGTTTTTTGTTTGTTTTGGTGGGTTTTCGTTTGGTTTTGGGGTTATTTTGTTGGCTGATCTGAGAATTTTTTTCTTTCTTTTCTTTGTTTTGTGACTGTTTTGTTTTTCCAGCCCAGCAATAACCCTTCAGGCTGGATGAGCCAGCAAGGATGTTACACATCCATGGATCTTTTATTTTACATCTCTCATGGAATTGCGATAGGAAGCAGGGAATATCAGTTTGTACTGAGCTTTGTGAGTTTTGGGTATGATCAGGTAGTGGTTTTATACATACTTTCATCAGCATTACATTAGAAACCAACAATAAATTAAGATGCTTATATGATGCTTCCTATTCAGTCAGATGCTGCTGAAGCTGATCTGCCTTGAAGTGGGATCCATCCTTCAGAGATCTCCTGTCTGCAACCTTCCTGCAAGTCTGCTGGGACAGGGAAGCCAAAGGGTCTTTGTGGAATTTATTCCTCTCACATCCTTGTCCTCCTGGCCTCCCCTGCAGGCTTTTGCTGTTGCCAGTCCTTTGGTTTTGTCCCCTGGCACCGTTCTCTTCCAAAATACCTAGAAAACTTAAAAATTGCATGGCAAGAAAGCACAATTAAATATTTTTGAACTGGAGGGAAAACTACCAAAAATACTTAAGCTCTCATTCTTTATGGAGTGGGATTTTGTAAAGAAAAGCAGTTTTAGGACTTTGGAGGTGAGGGTGTTAGTTTAGTTTCAGTTTTAAGCTTCCTTTGTGCAGGATTGCCTTACTGCTCCCATTTGACCATTTTTGTCTACTCCTTCAAATACTTACCTTGGCCAAAAATATTCTGGTTATTGCATCATCAGTCTATGTCCTATGTTAATTTCTTCTCTTTTTTTTTTTTCTTCCTCCTTATTTCTCCTGGTTATAAGACCTGGGGAACTCTAAACTCTTTTTAGAACCATTGTATTTAAAAAACCCCAATAAAATCACTGCTAATTTTAATCCAGAGGTTCTTCAGGCCACACTCTTTGGTGGTCTGTGTTTTTCTCTGCCAAACTCTTAGTAGGGCCTTGCTTTACAGTCATTATTTCAGTCGTTCCTTAAGGCTCCCATGGTAATATCTGGTTTTTGGGTACTTCTTTACTCTTCACTCTGACCCAGCTCTTGAATTCATGTGTTTTTATGACAGGAAAGGACAGGAATCAGCAGGGTTGCATTTATTAGTTTAGAATTACCTGTTTTAGAAAAAAAAATTATTTCAGGTTAACAGCCTGTTGGGTCTGGCTTCATTGGGTGGTTACATATTGAGTTTCATGAGGCACATTTTAAAGAAATCTCGTTCATTCATTGGAGAGTCCCTCACGTTACAAATGTTGTGTGGACTTGGCAGCCTGAACTGCAGATTTGGTTGCGAATTTTCCATGGAATCGCTGGCAAATCCATGGGTAATGCACACTCTTTATGAGTCAACTCCTTTGCAGTGAGTCAGTTGCTTTTCTTACATCTCTGTCTTTTGCTGGTGTGGCCATCACAAAGCTGAGGCTTCAAAGGAAGATACAGAATTGAACACGATATATGGGGGTTTTTTTACATCCCTGTTCTCCATGGCACTACCCAATGCTGAATAAAGCCTTATCTTATTGATTTGCTGCTCGATGGGTGCTGTGAGTTTATGTGATGTACACTCAGAGGTTCTGTTGTTTGCAGTGTAGGTCTGTGATCCTGTCACTGTGCACTCTCTGAGGGATGATATATTTGTCACTGCAGTGTCTGAACACTCTGCAAGGAGCTTATTGAGCCAGAAAATGAATATGTGTAATCAACATCTAATTTCACAAAAGGTCCAGCAGGGAAGCTTGTGCTGGGTTCCAGCATTTCCATCTCTCTAAGGTGGAACTATCAGAAACATAATTGTTGCATCAAAATGTGCCTTTTTGCTGGAATCATTAAATCTGTGGAGAATGTGTGGGGAGAATGTGTGGGCAACTTTATATTCATAAAGCCTTTATTAACATTTATAATTTCGTTTTATACTGCTGCATAACTCAGTTTTGCTTTTAGTGAGATTTTTATGATGTTGCTTGTCCTTGTAAATTCACTTATTGTAGTTTTACTTTAGTAAATCTCATCCAAGTTACTGAAGAACTTTACATAAATAACATGATCAGAGGATATTTTATTGAGTTTCATTCTGGTTTGACACATTTTCTTTTGAAGTAACTAAATCCATATATTTCAGATGTTTCTGAGACTTAGTAGAGATTTAGGTTTAATAGATTTTGGGTTTAGTTAAGATTCTGTCTTGATACAAGGTGCATGTATGAAAAAATGCCAACACTTTGCAATACATTTTCCATATTGATCAAATGAATGTGTTTTGTTGGTCATATTGATCAAGTCTTATTAATCACCTTAGACTTGACTGTGCAATTATTTGACAGTAAGATTCACACATTACTCAAATATTTTTCCTTTTATAGGAGGCTTTTTAGAGGAGGATGATCCATCCCCACACACACCTGCCCTCCAAACCAAAAGGGAGCGAGGGAGGAAGAATTAAAAAAAAAAGTTTTACTTAATCAGATTGTGTGGTTCTTGTCCTAAATGAACATGGAAAATATATTTTGGATGTTTTTTCCCCGCATGTAGAACTTTTCCCAGCACGGTTTATATGCTAAAATTGGTTCTCCTTGGAGATGAGGTGCATGTGATAGTTCATTATTTATCAGGCATTTCTGTTTACTGTTTCATAATTATTCATTTAGCATACATTTGATTTTTATAAGTCATTCCACACAGGGAAACATAAGCCAGCTGATCGATTCCCAAGCCAGTCAGCCCATCTCCAGCTGGAGGGATGGGAACTGGGTGTGCTGGGAAGCAAGTGATGGGGACCTGGGAAAACACAGCACTTCAGAGACTGAGATGTTCGTGGTGCTCCAAGAACAGTCTTCTCTTACTGATTCTGAGCACTTCATCCAAAGCAAAGAAACTACTTTCAGACTCGTCCTCCCAAGGTAAATTTTTATGACAGCAATGTTGTCCCTGAGTATCTCACCACACTTGTACAAGAGATTAGCATCATCTGGTTATGGGCTGATTGGAACAAAGCATTCCTGGATGAGACAGCTGAGCAGTCGCCTTCCTTCATGAAAGAAGAAAGATAATAAAAAACTTCAGTGTTTGGAGAACGCTGGAGGCAATTTGAAATTTTTGGAGCTCAAAAAAGAGAGGTTGCTGTTTTGTGACACGTGTCTGAGGTGCTGTGGTGCTGCAGGGGTGATACACCAATGTGCTTTGAAATAAATTTTCTGTAAAACATTGGTGCTTGTTCCCTAGGATTTTGCTAGTATTTGTTTTTTCCCTGGAATGGTTGCCCAGCTTTTGGATACGATGGCAACACATTGTTTTTATCCAAACTTTATCAGCTAATCCAAAATTGGAATATTTGCAAGCATTACATTGTTATTATTGGTGAGGCCCTGGCACAGGTTGCCCATAGATGGCTCCCACATCCCTGGAATTGTCCAAGGCCAGGTTGGACAGGGCTTGGAGCAACCTGGGCTAGTGGAAGGTGTCCCTTCCCATGGCAGGGACATTCTGTGATTCTGTGATTAGAGTTCTGTGAAAGCTGCTGATTTTAGATCTACACTACATAAAGCAATGATTGGTTATAGTCTGATATAGCAGAGTGAAATTATGACTTTTTTAAGCGTGGGTGAAAAACTAAGAAGTCGGGAAAAGGTCCTTGAATTGTTTTTACTTGTTGTTCCTTCTGAGATTTTTGCAGTAGAAAGGGGTGGAAATCACTTGTCCACGTTTTGGAAAATTTTCCAAGTGGAACTAAAAGTCAAAGCAGCCTCTCCACGTTGGGCAACCTTTTCTCCCTCTTGTGCCTTTCTAAATCACACATCTGTGATGCAAGAGGTGGGGACAGTGGGGGTCCTCAGCAAAAGGGCTGTAGGATATTGGCAAAATAACATGTTGGGAGTAATTTTGGTCTGGTAATGGTAAAAGCATTGTTGATTATCCTCCTCACAAAAATGTAGTATGATATTTACATCCAGAGTTGGGAAACTGGAGCAAGGGGGAAGTTATAATTTCGTGCAAATTCATAAATACTTAAAAGCAGAGTATTAGTAGCAGATTGTCTCTGGTATAAAAATCTCTACTTACTTGTTTGTTTATGAGCTGAGAGGAATTAAATCCTATACTTTCTAATCCTTACAGGTTTGTATTGTGAGAAATACTGTTGCATTTACAACGTGGTGTCTTATAATTCTGGGATTTACTGGTTCATTTTTATTCACTTGATTCATGAAAACAATTGAAACTCCTGCTAATTCTGCTGTAAGTATTTAGTGCTAAGGACATACCCAAGTGCCATCCTGACTACAGGTATTTCCTTGAGATGGTTTCCTGGTAAGAATTGGAACTTTTAAGTCCCCTTTTTCTTTTTTGTCTCTTGTTTGTTATGTGCAACTGACAGTTAGGAGAAGAAAAGGAAAGAAAAAAACAAGGAAAGAAAAGCAGAATCCAATTCCTTTTAGCTTGTGATAGTAAAAATCAATAGGGCTGTCCTGGATTGATTTTTGCAGCTCTACTAAATAAATAGACATTTTTCTTAAGTGATACAACCTTAATTCTTTTTATATTTGAACATTTGAAACATTTACATTAACTTTGCTGTTAACATGTGGCAGGAAATTGCCTATAAAATGCATTTTTAAAAAACATCAGGACTGATAAAAGTTTAACTTGTAGATTCTACAAGTATTCCCTGGATTTATTTTAAATCACATGTGCTTTTAGGAATAGATTCCTGCAGGTAAAATGTAAATGTGCAGGGTAACTGTAAAATCAAGTTATTCAGAGATGGAATAGAAGGAAATGCTCTTCCTGGTTAAGAAGCATTAAGATAAAGCCTTTTTTTTTTTTTTTTTTTTTTTTAGTTCTGTAGTTTGCTAAAAGAGATATTCAAGCTTTAAAAATCTGTTTTACTAGATGTTAGAATAAAAATTGCACTGCATGGCCTTAACTATGCAGAGACTGCAGAAAGGTAATTAAAATGCTGCAGCAGCAGAGGTGTTTGTTGCCATATCCTGGCACTGCACATGAGCAATGTTTTATATCCCTCATTCTGCTGCTCTCACCCATCTCTGTTTTTGTCACTGTGAAATGCAAGATCTGGGCAGATTTATGACCATTTCTTAACATATCCACGGAGATGAACGACCCTAGGAAATTCTTAAATAGATTTTTAAGGTGGGACTGAATACGCTTTTTAGTCCTCTGGTAGCCAAGGAATAATTTTTCGGTGGCAAAAATTGGTTCTGTTGGAAGTTTCTTTGCACGCTTTTAACGGGATGACGCGCTGACAGGGGAATTATCAGCTGCTGCATCCAGGCAGCCCCTTTCAGAAGCAGAGTCCTGTTAAAAACCAGCCAAAAAAACCCCAAAGAATGGGTGGTTTGAGGGTTGTAAGGGCTGAGCTGGGCTTGGCCATGTCTCCTGTCATCACCAGTGTCCAGGAGCACATGGCTGAGGGAGGTTGTAAGGCTCGGGAAATGTGTGGGAATTGTCCTTGTGCCTCCGACTGGGAGGAGCCACGACTTCCCGAGCCTCAGACCTGAGGGGCAGAAATAAGGCAGAACACGGAGTTCCTGAAGGTTTTGGAGGTGTCACAAAGGGGTGTGTGCAGGGAGAGAGATTTTTCTCTCTCCAGAAATCCTCCTCCCTCAGTTTTCTGTTCCGGTTCCACCACATCTTTTTTGAGGGAGTGATCTGATTCTCAGCCGGTTCTGAGCAACCCTTTTTGTGGTGTTTGTACTGAGCAACACCTTTTTGTGGTGTTTTGGTGTTGGGCCTTAGAAATGTAGATCCTTGTAGTTGCCTCCTGTAACAGGGACAAGACTTGACCAAGAAAGGAGAGCTTGGTGCCGTGTATCTTGACTTCTTTAAGACTTTTTAACACTGCCTGGAATGACATTCTCAGGAGGAAGCCCTGGCTTAGGTGAAGCTGCTCTGGAATGAGATTTACAGCCAGTTTCACTGTCAGTACAGCTGAGTCAGCTGAATGGTATTCTGATTTTTTCAGTATTTTAACTGAAGGTCCAGACAATGGAATGAAAAGATGCCTCCTACCTCTGCAGAGAACACCAAGCTCAAGCTGGGGCTGTAATCGTGCTGGGAGACAGAATTAGGAGTCAACATAACCCTGACAAATTGCAGATGATAACCTGAAAATATGGAGTGGAATTCAGTACAGGCAATTAGAAAGCCCTGCATTTGGCCAGGTGTAATTAACTATATAGCATTAAAGCAGATTTCCCAAGGAAGTCATGCAGTGGATGGTATTCATGGAATCATAGAATTGTTAAAGTTGGGAAAGACTTGATAGGATCATTCTAAGATAATTTCTGAGAATTTTTAAGATCATCAAGTCCAACCATCAACCCAGCACCACCATATTCATCACTAAACCATGTCCTCAGGTGCCACATCCACCTGTTTTTTGAACACTTCCAGGGATAGGGACTCCACCACTGTCTTGGGCAGCCTGTTCCGGTGCTTGACAACCCTTTCCAGTGAAAAACTTTTTCCAAATAACTGATCTAAACCTCCTCTGGTGCAACTTGGTGCCATTTTACAGTCAGCCCAGATATTTTTTACACCCTTTCCACACCTATTTTTTTGCCTGTTTGGTTTTTTTTTTTTCAGTTTTTCTCCTGTTAAGGCCGTTTCCTTTCTGACCCTCAGTGTGTGGTGCCACTCACAGCATCATTTTGAAACAATGACAGCTTTGTTTTATATCCTTGTTTTTTTCCTCACAGTGCATACCTTGGTATTTTTAGTGTTGAAGTTAGTCTCCCATTGTATCTCTAATGGGATAAAAGCAAGTGTCCTCTGTGCTTCTTTATGGTCAGCTTTAGTTTTGATTAATTTCATTACCATAAGAGTTTATTTTATCCATACTGTGCCATCTGTTTCTTTTCCACTTCATTCATATATCAAATACCAGAACTGTTCTCGAATACTCCAGTATCTTCCCTATGTCCTGTGCTAAATTTGAAGGCTGAATTATGTCACTTCAAGAGCTCTATCAGAGGCCCAAGAGGAAGTAGGAAAACTAATGGAGACACTGATGAGCAGAGATGGTCTGTGTGGAAGATCTTGAGTCCAGGGATCTTATCTGTTACATTTTAATTACATTTGTTATTAAATTATATTATTCTGGGGTTTGTGAAAGGTTATGACTACAAGCTGAGCAGTTTCCTGGGGAAAAAAAAAAGGATGTGAACAAACACAAGGCATAATATTAAGATTTTGTCATAAAGCAAGGACTAAAGGTTACAATGCTTTTTTTGACCTTTCTCTCATTTCAATTCTCAAGACATTTTTCTTTAAGAAGAGAATGATTGTCAGATTCTGCTATTCTAAGAAAGCTGTAAGATTTTTATTAAGTGGTGGGATGGGGATCGAGGCCTGGGCCAAAATCAACAACCACGCTCTGTCTTCACACAGAGATTGATAATCAGAAATATTGAGAAATGAAATTTTAACTAAATATTTTGGGAATCTTCATTATGTTTTGCCTTTTGCTGTGCAAGTCCTCTGCTATCTCTGAAAGGGTGATTCTTTTCTCTGTATTAAACAGTGAGAGAGAATGTGCTCCTGGAGTGTGTGTATGTGTAGGTTTTGATTTTTGTTATTTTTTGGAGACTACACAGGTTCAGGTCAGCACTGAGCCTTCTTATTCTCCTAAGAAATTATTCCTTCCCACTTAATCTGGAAGAGCCTGATGTTCTTGCTAAGGAAGTTCTGGCTTCCCCCTGAGCTGGTGCTCAAGTTTGAGACTAATAAGCAACCTAATGCCTTCTTAAAAATCAGGAAATTTATCTTTTGGAGATAAATCAGCTACAATTCTTCCTGTGGCAATGGGATTTTAAGCAGGGGCTTTATCTTGGAGTGCAGGCTGTGCCCTCAAGTCTCAGCAAAGCAAAGTAAAGTTGTGATTCATTACAGGGTGCTCAGGAATTAACACCATGAGCCTAATGAATAATGTCACATATTTGGACTTCAGTCTCTTCCCAGCCTGCTGCTGAAGCTGCAAATTTTATCAAAGACATTGGAATATTATGGGGGCAACATCCTTCAGAGCACCTGTGGTTCAACGGGAAATATTCTGGTTTTAAAAAAAGTTAATAGGTGTGAAAACTTTGCTTGCGCAATCAAATATTAAAGTTAATAATTTTTTTACCACTTACAGCAGATTTTATTAAAGAGATCATAAATATTTAACTACTTGTATTCATATTCTGGCCAGAAATATTTAGCAAATGTAAGTGGGTTTCTGTGATAATTTTCTGAGGTTGTCTGACTTGATGTCCTTGCTGTGGCTCCGGTTTCATTTATGAATAAAAGGGAATATTTAAGCCTCTCAAACACTTCACTTCCACCTGCATTTGCCTGTGTAAAAAACATAAGGTTGTTTAGATTTAGGCTTCATGTTTGGTTGGTAGTGACAGATGCAGGAAATACTGAAGGTATTTGTGTAAATCCTGTTTGTAAAACAACAACTGTCACTTAAAGGCAAATCCTCATTTTATAGGCAAGATTTGTTGTTGGCCCCCTTTTTTTCTATGTTATACTATCAATTTTTCTTTTATTTAATTTCATTCTATCTTTAATGTAATTCTTTCATATGTCCTTTGTAGTCAATATTATTAAAAAAAAAAGCAACCAAACACAAAATTTTCTGTGAATTTAGAATTTCCAAACAAACCTTTGGGGGAGAACAAACACACCAATGGCTCTTCCAGTACTGAGCAGCTTCTAATTGTTCTGAAAAATCTGAATGTATTAATACAAACAGTTTCTGTCTAATATTGGATGATGTCTCTGGGTGTTGTCTTGGGTTGATTTAGTTCCTTAAGAATGGATCCATTCCCCTTGATTATATTTTAATTAATTTGTATTCACAGTCATGGGTGAAAATGTTTCAAATTATTAAAACCAACAATAACAACAAATCTTGAATACACGAATATGAGATAAGAGAGGATGACACCCAGGAAATGTAAATCTTCATAATTGTTCTTCTATGGCACACATGTCTATTTATCCTCCTGAAAAGAGACATTTCCTGCTATTCAACGTGTATAATCCCATTTTTAATTTCGTATAAATACTGCCAGAAAGGTTGTTTGTTCTTTGTAGACTCATCCTTCTTAATTGCTGATGTTTTCAAGATATTTGTTTAGATGTTTGTTGAAGCTTTAGAGAGTTTCTTGTCAGCCAGCAGCAATTTCCTCACAAATTAATAACTTCAATAACTCTGTTGATGCATTTCTGAGCATTGTCCCTCTGTTGCAGGCCCGTGTGACTCTGCTGGGATAAGTGCAGTGAGATTGTCTCTCTTCCAAGTGTCTCTTGAAGCTGTGGATTAACTTTCAATAAATCAGCATAAATTAATATATTTTTGGTTTCTAGGGATGGTGTTTTCCTGCTTTGGAAACAATCTGACCAACGAGCTGAAAAAAAAAATAATTGAGCAAAATTATTTAAATTATTATTTAGGAAAATTATTTAAATTATTGTTTTATTATTATGTTTCCTTTTACATTTATAAGGGAATGTAACCACTTGAAGCAGGTATCGAAATCCAGGTTCTTGGTTTTCATGATAAAGGGTAGAGATTTCAGGAATCTCATAATTCCTGAAGTTTCAGAGTGCTGATAATTTTATTTGGCTGAAACATAGGCACTGAGCAGTCTCTCTCCTCTTTGTTGGGAATCATGAGATAAGGTGAAACTAAAATTCAAGTGAAATGATGTCAAATATAATCTAATGACCTAATTGCATCTAAGCTGCATTTAGTTTTCACAGGAATACAAATCACTGGCACTGTATAATGCAGAACTGATCAAACCTAACAAAAGGGTATTCCACAGGATGTGTTCCTTATTTTTTCTTCCAGTTCAGTCCTAAAAACAAACAAACAAACCCTCAGACCCCAAAACAACCTTTGTTAGGCCTGTGCTTTTCTACGTTATGCTCCCACATTTTCTTCTAGAACCTCTTGTCGCCTTTCTGACAGTGTGCCAATGCAGTAAATGACATTTATTTGGCCTAAAATTTAATGGAAAACCAGTTCACTTCACAAAGGCCTTCAAGCTTAAAAATTGGCATTCGAAATACTAAAGAGTTTACTTAATAAACACCAATAAATAAGTGTAATTTGTAAGATTGACCTTTACTTTTCAACCTTATTGCTGCTACTTAGGAAACACCTTTTAGTAGTGCTCTGTCATCAAAACTTGTGTTTACAGAAAAGGTTTGACTGTTTTGTTTTTTTTAATGACAGAACCCGAGGCTAAAAGTAGGAACAGAAAATAAAAAACTGGAAGAGAAGAGCAAAAGCAGCTTGCAGTACAATCCTGATTGAATTTTTAAATGTAGTGTTCCAATAGATAGAAACAGAATCTGACTCTGTTGTCCTGCACTAAACGTAAGAAAGTTCATTTGCTCCTTCTATCATTATTTGATTTTAAATGTCAAGAGTACCAAAGAAAATTGCCTGGAGGAGGACCCGGATTTACAAATTGAATGGAAGAAGTGCAAGATCATAATTTGTGATAAGGAGTAGCTAAACACTGAAGTAATACAACCAGTCTTTGCATAAAGGCTCTTACTTGTGCTGACTAACAGTACATTGTTATGTAAATTAAGTCATCTGAGCAGCCTGGTCTGGTGGAAGGTGTCCCTGCAATGGCAGGGGGTTGGAACTGGGTGGTCTTTAAGGTCCCTTCCAACCCAAACCATTCTGTGATTCTGTGATTTGTACTCAGGCGAAACAGTAAGGAAGATATGCTTAATTTCAAATTCATAGTAATTGGCCATAGTGGTCTTTACAGCAGTTTAACTCAATCAATCTGTGAATAAGACAATTTATTTGAGCCCAGGGAAAGTCCAGTGTGGTTCTGGTTGCTGGTGTAGCAGGATCAGCAGCTGCAAGTCATCCACTCTTGTTCATGATGGGCCAGTGCTTTTGCCTAAAAAGATCCTTTTTGAGGCTGCAGATCAGAGCTGTTCCTGTGGAAGAAAGGGATTCATCACCACCTCTGGAAGTGAATCTTTCCAGTACAGATCTGGGCCCAAGTACAGTTTTATAACAATCAAAAATAAATAGGCTTTTATATCTCTGTTATCCTGGTCACACCTCCACAGCTTCCTACGTTTGCAGTAAAGAAAGTGTTGGTTTCAGTTACAGGCTGAGCTCATCATTCTGTCATCCCTGTGGGTAATCCCCATAAATAACAAATTATAGAATCTGCCTTGATAGATAAATCTTAGTGAAAGTTGTGTTCAGTGATGCAGAATTATCTTCTGTAGTGATTTAACAGCAAAGTGGCCTTTTGTTAGCTCTCTCCAGAGTGTGCATAGGTTAATCTATTACACTACAGAAATGTAATTCTCTTTACATTTATGAGGGAATGTAACAACTCAGAACCATGTGCTTAATGAAAAAAAAATAGAAGGAAAATAATTTTTTTTTGTGTTTTCCCTGATAATAGTGTTCATATAGTTTACAGCAAATAGCAAAAATTAGAACTTATCTAGAAACAGAGCAGGAGGTGCATTCATATTGAAATGAAACTTTAATCAATTAGCACGGTTAATAAAAGAGATTCATTACATCTAAGATAAAAGTGCACAAACAATACCCAACCCAAGGATAAATACACCCCTTGAAACAGCAGTGGGAGTGCTTGCCCTGATATGCAAGCTTTCAAGTGGCAGAGTGGAAGGATTTTTGTGTTTAGTTTCACCAAATGCTTGTTCTTTTAATACTTTTCTCTGCTTTGACTGTGGTACTTCACAAACAGTTCCACTTGTAATAATTGTGATATTTCTATTCCCAGTCTCTCCAGTCTCCTTGGTTATACTGTGGGTAGTATTTTTACAAGCTGTTGCACATTCCCTGTGCCTCAAGCTTTTCATATTGTGCATTCAGCTGCATTTATTTACAAATTTTTGGATTTTCGTGAGTCAATCCTTTCCTTTTTTTTTTCCGTGTACGAGTTTTTCCTGACTCTGTGCACTGCCCTGAAGGCAAAGAAATTGAACTGCATCCTCAAAGACTCTGTTGGGTGGTTTTCAACTTGTCTAAATAGCATTTGTGAAGAATGACCATTCTTTGCTTGAGCAGTGCTTAGTGGTGGGGGAAAGTTATGTTCCAGAGCTTTGTGTTCTCTTCTGTTACAGTTAAATTGGAGAATTTTGGCATTTTAAAAGGCTTTTCTTTTAATAATTAAAGAACGCAGTTTAGAGGTGCTTGTTAAGAAGCTGACTGAAAAGATCAAAAAATTTTTTTTTTTTTTAAATTTTTAGCAGTAATAGCCTACTGAGCTAATTGTGTAAAAATGCAATGTGGAATTATATACTATTAAGGATGACATCCTTGTTAAATAGCTTATTCTTACAAATACAGCCTGAGGTCCATATATTTAATGTTAGTTAATGCATTCAGGTTTTAATAAAAAAGCTTATTTGGTGTGTCTTTGCCTGTGCCAAAAGGAGTGGAAAACCAATTTCATGTCAGTTTGTGTTTCAGACAGACCAGCTTCTCTTTGGCACCCGCTGTTCTGTTCTGCCCGTTGCCACTTAGTGCTGGGAATATATATCAGATTCTTTTCTTTTACGTTTCTCAGACTTTCCTTGGCTTGTCACTGCCAGTCTGAGGTTATTTTCCCTCCAATTTGTGGTTTTGTTCTTTCCTTCACCGCGGGGTTAAATTTAATCCAGAGTTATTGTGTTGCTGTTCAGAAAATCGATGCTGGTGGTGGTAACGGGGAGAGACAGTGGGTTGGGAAGGACTGTTTAATCTGCAGCAGGAGGGGAGAACAATCTGATCTTTATCATGGGGGAATAAAACACAACCCCACATTCAGTTATCAGGTAGGCAGGCAAATGCCTAATGCTGTGGTGATTAGGAAGGTTTAGGTGCCATATGCAGAGGGATAATTTGGTGTATTGCTCATGGTTTTGTTGAGACAGACAATGAGAAAAAATGTTGACGTCTGCTCAAGCAGATCTGTCTGCAGAATGTGTGGGACAGGAGTAGCTGTTAGTTCTGTGTGGGATGATGGTGCTGCTCTGTTCTCCTGACAAAAACATCTAGAACAGCAGAAGGAGGACAGAGATGGCTTCTGTTCCTGGCAGATCCTGGGACAAAGCCAGTACTTGCTTCTGGTTTGACCAAAGGCGGTTTCTGGAAGTGTTCTCTTTTGCCATGTCTGGAATTCTGTCTCTGAGCGAGCTTTTTAGATTAGGAACTGACTGCCATGGCAGGACCCCAGTGAGGAAATTCTGAAGTGAAATGAAAAGAATCAAAAGGGGTTCGGTCAGCAGGTTGAAGAAGGGGATTCTCCTCCTCTTCTCTGC
Organism: Chiroxiphia lanceolata; assembly: GCF_009829145.1. Lineage (NCBI taxonomy): Eukaryota > Metazoa > Chordata > Aves > Passeriformes > Pipridae > Chiroxiphia > Chiroxiphia lanceolata. The sequence goes on from NC_045640.1 coordinate 4,152,026, forward strand.
TCTTGTGAGACCCCACCTGGAGCACTGCATCCCACTCTGGGGTCCCCAGCATAAGAAGGACATGGAACTGTTGGAGCAAGACCAGAGGAGGCCAGGAGGTTGATCAGAGGGCTGGAACACCTCCCCTGTGGAGAGAGGCTGAGAAAAGTGGGGCTGTTCAGCCTTGGGAAGAGGAGGTTGTGTGGAGACCTCAGAGCAACTTTCCAGTGTGTGAAGGGGCCCCCAGGGAAGCTGGAAAGGGACTCTTCATCAGGAACTGTAGTGATAGGGCAGGGAGTAATGGGCACAAATTGAAATAGGAAAAATTTAGGTTAGATACTAGGAGGAAATTCTTGTCTGTGAGGGAGGTAAGGTGCTGGCACAGGTTGTCCAGAGAAGCTGTGGCTGCCCCTGAATCCCTGGAAGTGTCCAAGGCCAGGCTGGATGGGGCTTGGAGCAACCTGGGATAGTGGAAGTGTCTCTGCCCATGGCAGAGAGTTGGAAAGAAATGGTCTTTAAGAGCTTAAGCTCTTTGGTCTTCCAACCCAAACCACTCTGTGATTCTGTGTTTGAGTGCCAGCATAGCACCTCACCCTTTTAATTCATGGGATGTGCTCTACTGAAAAGTAATATGTGATCTCCAGTCCAAATGGGTGAGGTGGTTGTTCTGTGGTTGCAGGTACACCATATGTACGACCATCAAAAGGCAGCTTTGAATCTCATTTTAGCTGAATACTAATAAGTTGAAAGCTCAGTCAGTTGGTATTAGAAAAACCAAAAACAAAACCCCAAAAGAAATGAAGTAGCCTTTCCACAGACTCCATCATGTCTCTCACACAAATTGTTTCTAATAACACAATTGCGTTTTTCTTCTGGTTGTTTTTTTTTTAAGAAAGATTTCTCTGCTGTATTGCTGTATTGCACTGTATTCTCAGAGAGAACTGAGGGCTTTGTCAAGGTCTTGACTGCAGAGGAAATACAGGCCTTGCCTTCTAAACCTCTCTACAATGTGCAGGGGGTATGTGGACTACTAAGGAGGTCAAAAACTGGCTGGACTTCAATAGAAGTGGGGGAAGATTGATGCCCAACAACTGCCAAGAGAATTCTGCAGGGCTTGGGGCTAAGCTGATGTTGTGCTTTGGGCTGAGATGCACCTTCAATAAATTTTCAGACCAATCTGGGAGGAAGGTTGATATGCTCAAAAACTGGGGCTGGCACAAGGAGTGTCTCAGCAGGTGAGGGAATGGGCTGGCAGAAACCCAGGAAAACTCAGCAAAAGCCAATGCAAAGTTTTCTGGTGGAGGAACCTGATGTCACAACATGGGGTGGGCACAGGCTGACTGGGGACTGCTCTGCAGGAGTGTGAGTCCTGGTGGACAACAAATTCAGAACATGAGATTAGAGAACAACACCGTGGGAAAGAAGGCCAGACTCACACTGTGCTGTTTTTGTGGGTTTAGCACAAGAATAATCTCTTCTGTCTTTTTGTGTGAGAATTTATAGGTGCTCTATGTTTACCAAGGCTCACCAAGGTTTTCTGTGCTGTTCATAACATGAGCATGAGAGCAACAGAATGGTGGTGGTGTGACATTTGATGCTGTTGTGCCATTCTTTCAAGGTGGCATTTCAAATTCCTGCAGAACTGAAACAATTGGCAAAGTAAAATGGAAAGACTCAAACAGTTATTTCCCTCTGCCTGTGTGCTTGCACTGAGTGTGGAGATTGTGGTCACCATGAAATAGGTGACTGAAAGTGAAATGCATGTGAAAATTCGTGATCAGCAATGTTTCCTTTTTAAAATTTCATAACTGAAGTAATTCTTTCTCCAAACTGTATTCCTGAATTGGTTTGTTAAGAGTGGGGAAAGAAAATAAAAGCAATAGTCTGGTCTCATCTGGTCTGTCTCAGATGACACAATTTAAGATGAAGGAGGGTAGATTTAGATTAGATATCAGGAAGAAATTCTTCCATGTAGGAGGGTGAGGCCCTGGCACAGGCTGCCCAGAGAAGCTGTGGCTGCCCCATCCTTGGAAGTGTTCAAGGCCAGGTTGGATGGGGCTTGGAGCAGCCTGGGCTAGTGGAAGGTGTCCCTGGCCATGGCAGGGAGTTGGTCTACATGATCTTTAAGGTCCCTTCCAACCCAAATCATTCTGTAATTCTGTGTATTTTGCAGAGTTGTGACTTCATTTAAATTAATTTTCTTTTTGTTTGGATAAGTACTGATAGAACAAGGTAATAATATTGGCCCAAACCTGTGCACATTTGGCTTTGAAGAAGTTTGTACTGTCCTCTTTGAAAAAAAAAAAAATTTTCTTCATTTTCTTGGTCATACTTTGAAATAATTTTCTTTATTTTCTGAAGTTGTTCGTTATTTAAAAAAAAAAAAGGACATGAAGAATAAATAAGTTAGTTTCGTTATTATTCATACTTTTCAAAAAAGAACTCCCAGAAAATTAGATAGTATCCATTTTGGGAGAATTTTGGTTTAATCTGTGTATATAGACAGTGGAAGAGTTCTTACTTCTGTTTTCTGCTATTCTTTATGGGAAAGGTTTTCATTAAAAAAAGATCTATTACTTGTTGCAGAGAACCCAGAGCACTAACTCACCGCACATGTCAAATATTTTACTTCCCTCCCTTACAGTACTTCACATTAACTGAAAGGGAAACTCCTGGGAATCGTTTTCCTTGTGTTTCTGGTGATCTATGAGATTGTTTTAAATGCTGTTTAGGAGAGTTCCCAAACAGTAACATTGCCCTGGGGGAGCGAGTCTTCATCCACAGCTAACGGAGGGCGCCCCGTGGAGTCCCTTCTTTGGCTCCTTCTGCCTCTGAGAAGCTTAAATGTCTTGCTACCTGCCTTTAGAATTTCCTGCTGTCTTATTTTAGTATCCAGTTAAGGGTTATTTAAATTGTTTTGTGTTTTTTCCCCTCGTACAATGTCTTAATCATTGGAGAAGAAAACCCTTAAGAGAGACAGATATTACCAGAGCTTCTATTTTCAATGCAGTATCTAATAAGGCAGGAAATTAAACTTTTAGGTGTTTTATTTCTTCAACATAATCATAGAATCATGAGATGCTTTGAGTTGGAAGGGACCTTAAAGACCATCCAGTTCCACCCCCTGCCATGGGCAGGGGCACCTTCCACTGTCCCAGGTTGCTCCAAGCCCCGTCCAACCTGGCCTTGGACACTTCCAGGGATGGAGAGTCCACAACCCCTGAACTGGTCAGAAAAAGCTGCAGAACCTCACAAAGCAATTGCCATCTCTCTTTTTCCTTTTTTTTTTTTCCCCCTAGCCAGTACAACTTGTACTTCTACTGTGGTCAAGTTCCTTTGATAACTACATCCTAAATACTGCTGCTTTTAAGATTGCTAGCAGGTTTTTAAACCAACAGGAAGTGTCAAGAAAATGGCACGTTAAATACCAACAAAGAATTCCACTTTAAAAAGTGTGTACTGTTTGCAGTGACAAATCTCATATGGATTCAGTACTACAGCACGAAGTACAAGGAATCCAGGGATTTCAGGAGTGTTTTATGATTCCTCTAGTGAGGTGTGCCCTCATGTGGTTAAATGCAGTATCTTCCTTGAATCAGACACCCTTTGAATTTATTCTCTTTTCTACTAAAAACTGGGAGAAATAAAGCCTTCGGACCAAATGGGAGACAGTTTGATGTCAAGTATGTTTTTGGTATTTTTGTTTGTTTGTTTTACAGCTCTCAAGTGATTTGGTGCTTTGACATGAGCACAAATGCACTTGCATTTGGTTCTAATTCAACTACAGATGTGTGTGTTTTCCTTGTATTGTGTTTTTTTTGGAGATTCTGAGGACCCACTTTGCAATATTTGGGACCAAGTGGCTTCATTTCTGATCGATTTATCCTGATAACTCTTGAGTATGGAAATGAAAAGTTGCTTGTTGATTTTCTCCCACATAATATATAATGCCAGTAGTCTTTTATTTTTGATGCTCTTTAAGTACCAGAAGTCTTAATTTTGTGTTAATAATATATAGCTAATGAGATATCTCACACCTTGCATGTGATGTGTGTGTAAGCTTGACTGTTAGCTCTGTATTCAGTATTGGAAGGAATGAAGAGTTAATGAGGTGTTATTTTGTACTTTTTATTTCTTATCATTCCTGTAGATTGGTAGCAGCTTTTCTTGGGGGCTTCATATCCTTACAGCAAACTGCAGGTGATAATGACTTTTCTTCTACATCCGAAAGTAGTGTAACAAAGTTTTGCCCCCACATTTAAAATTGGAGAAAACCAGGGAAAAGCACTTATGGCATCAGTGACATTTTCTGTTTTAATTAACAAGGAAAATAACAGATGTCAGCAGGGGGGTTGCAGCAGTAATAACTTATTAACTGTGAGGTATTAAATAAAGTTATTGAATGCAAAAAAAATTGCTTTATCCTCAATTACTGCTCAGTGGTTGCCAGGATCATTGAACACTGCACTGGAAGTTGACATTTCTGGTCACTTTGAGGTCATTCCACTTATTGTGTATTTACTGATTGTCAGGTAGACTTGAGCTTTCTGATTATTTTTAGCTGAGGTAAGATATGCTTTATGTTCTCCTGTTTCAAGGTACATTTTTTGAATTTTAACCTGTTAACCTGTGCTGAGTTGCACAGAGGTGATATCTGGAGCCAAATAACTTCCCTTTACTGATTTCAACATTTTGAGTTCTCCCATGGATACGTGATGTTGCCTCCCTGGGACAATGAGAAGGAGAAGGAAGATGGTGACAGGATCCAAGCAGGAAGGATTGGTATCTCCAAATGTTGCTCCAATTAAAATTCAACCTATGCTATATAAAGCCCAGAAGCATCCTGGATTTAGAGCTTTGGAAGACTCAAAGGTTTGGAGGTGCCAAGTCTGTTTAGGCACCCAGCTCGAGAGGAATTCAGAAACAGAAGTTACAGGATTAGTTATATGATTAGTTCTCCTTTTCAACACATGGAGAAGAGAAAGGAGATGCTTTGGAGTGAGATTTAGAAGATGGTGTGGGAGAGATGTGAAAGAGTGAGTGTTTTGAAATCCCATCCCTTTCTAGAACTTACATGCTCAACTCTGGGCCTGCAACAGGGAACTTATGTCATATGGTGATTAATAGACCACAGGTTTGGTTGGAGTTAGTGTGAGTCCTCCTTCAAGGTGAAAAAATGGCTCATTCTTCTCATTTCAAACCCAAACACACTGGTGTGGCACCCCACCCTCTTATATAATATTCTAGATCTTGAGGTTCTAGATCTTGTTCACCTGTGGGAGAGGAAGACTTGGTTCACTGCTCTGCTGAGCCTGAGGAACTTCAAACCCACATTTCCTACCCCTGAAGACAGTCCTGTGCTCACCAGTTCATGTCCTGGTCCCTAAACTATGTAGGGTGGTCATCCTGCCAAGATTATGCCATTATGTGGGAAGAATTCTTGTTCCTCTTTCCATCTTAGTATAATCGTCAGCTGGTCTTATCCATAATGAAGAAATAGTTGACAGAAAATGCATGTTTAACCCAAGTCATAAACATGAATTTCTGAAATGGTGCAGCATAACTTGCTTAGTGTAACCTAAAAAAAAATGAAATACTGGGAATCTGTGGCTTATGGACTGTCTTTAGCTGTTGCACTTGACTGGGGGCAAACCCTTTTGTGCACTTAGAAAAACCACAGTGACTTAAAAGTAGAGAGGAACATCCTAAAATCTGACTTTTATCTTTTACTTGCATTGAAGGCATTGAAGGCAGATTTCATAGGAGTCAGATTAAGCCAATGGTTTTACTGAAGGATGTACACTTGCTCCAGTTAAACACCTGCTCAAGATTTTCTGGCTTGGCAAAAGCTGGAATTGTCAAAATCCTAACGAGGTGCCAGATACCTGTGTCCAGGAAGGGGATTATTTAGTTCTTAAAAGAAAGGTTTTGTGATTCTACCAGGCAGAGACAGAGTGGGGATCTTGTAATGGTTGTTATTGCTTGTACTGCCAGTCCCATGAGATGGTTTTGGTCCCAGTGGTGTTACCGGTTGACAAGTGGATGGTTTGGGGAACCTCAAATAATGTCCAGGAGCAAGTGAATCCTTGGGAAACCTGAGGAATATAAATTTTCAGTCTTTCATGAGTGGAACATGAAAATAATCTCTTTTTCCTGTCTACCAGGTAACTCCTTATATGATGGAGTTATAAGAAAAGAGGATGGAGTTGATATTTGCCTCTTAAATAGCATCACAGTCCTTTAGTGCCAATTAACAGCAGAAATTTGTTACAAAAGGAGAATTTCAAAAGTTTTGCTCCTAGGTTATTATAAATTAGAGCAAAATGCATTAGGGGAGGCATTTTGTTACCTTAATTTTTACTGATTATTGTTTCAGTTGTGGGAGAGTCAGTGAAAACATATTGCAGGTCTTTCTGGCTGTTGTATACATTTTTAATAATTTTTCAGGAAGATTTGTAGGGGGAACATAACCGTGATTTTTCTTTTAATTACGTTTTTCTTTTCTTCTTATTACTAACCATATATTTTGTGGAAACATATTTCAGGTTTGTGTGTCTGTTGTAGAAACTTTTGATAATTTTTCAGGGAGATTTGTAGGAGCAAATTAAGTGCGGGGAGGCTTTTTTATTTTTTTTTCTTCTTTTTGATAGCATAACAGGTAGTAAGAAATTCCACAGAGCATGAATACTTGCTGAAGAACTTTAAAGGTGCCTTATATAATATTCATTCACGTTGGCCTCTTCCCATAGTGGGAGCACTGATAAGGAAAATATAAATTAACAGTAACAGTGTTGCTATCTCTATATTGCATCCTAAAGGTGCACCGTGACAGAATAGAAATATGCAAATCTGTTCAGGAATTAGTATTTGGCAGCAGAAATGTGAACTGGAGCAGCTCACTGTCCTCCAGCTACACTGGATTAAAATATCCTGGCTCTAATCAGTGTTGCCCGAGTTATCTGTGTACTTTGCAGCCAAAAGGAAGGTGTGTAACTGGTGTTTTTTAACATCCCAGCTAAAAATTTATACATCAGAGAGAACAGTCTGCTTATTTATGGATTCTTCTAAGCAGCAGGTGTTTGCAAACACTGAAGGGAACTGGGTGGAGTACAAAAAACCCGGGTTAAACCCCTGTTAAACCACTGGAATTGGGTGTGGATGGTGAAAGTTAGATTTGCCACTAGGAATTCCAGTATCTATATAGAAGAGAAAGAGGATTTCAGTTTTATGAATTAGGTAGACAGCTGGTGCTAATCATGGGGAGATAATTACAAGAGTTAATTATGTAAGCTGTTATGATTTATTGGGTAAGGACAGTGGCAGATTAGTCAAGTTGATAGAGAAAAGTGAAGAACGGTTATTATCAAAAAAATGAGTTATATTATGGACTGAACCATGCTCAGCAGAACATCTGTGTTCACACTTTTAGTGGTGTAATAGGGGAAAAAAAAATCCATTTTTTACATGGTACTGGACAATAAGCACAAATATGGAAAAAACCCAAGTTATCTGTTTCTCTGCAAAAAATATGGAAAAAATCCAAGTTAACTGCTTTTCTATTTTGTATGTGAACGAAGAAGTAATTGTTGAAAGCATTTTCTCCTGTGTTTTGCTCAATAATACCTTGGAGTTGGATGAGGATCAGCTAATGAGCCACTGCTGAGAGCCACATCACAAAGTCAGTCTCTGGTGTGCAGAGCCAGGAATATATCAAGTTCCTCACGTGTTTGCTCTGCTTCTGAATGGTCAAAATAAAGAAGGTCACAAACATAACAGTGCTCAAAGTCTGTTCTCTACCTCACTTTGAGCGAGGAATTGAATCTGGTGCTGGTGCTTTAACCCACAACACAATCTGCTTCTCTCACAAAGTATTCTGAAAGGTCTCTCCTTCATCCTGATGCCGGAGGAGACAAAAAAAGGCAAATCCAGCCATGAGACAGTTCGGAAAAAGGAAGAAATGAAGTTCTTGTTTTCCAGACAGTTGTAGTGTTGTTTTTTTTTTTTTTTTTTTTTTTTTTTGATGTAACAAACTTCCTCTGGAGACTGGAGGGTTTTGAAAAACAGTGCTCAGGGGGATCCCATTAGTACGAGCAGTGAGGCAATGAGGGAGTGCACTCAAGTGGAAGGGCAGCCTTATATCTCGAAGTGAAAGGGCCCAAACACTGAAATGTCAGGGCTGTCTTTTCTGAGCTCACTGAGTGTTTCCAGCAGCTGGTGATATATGAGTGTATGAGAAGAGAGGAATAACTTGTAGCTCTTCACATTCAGGAAATGCCACTGGGAAGAACAAGTAATATTTACTTAAAAATACAACGTGCATATGGGAGAATAGTGATTTTTTATTTTTTTTTGGCAAATAGTTAATGATATTTCAGAGAAACTGAAATACAATGATTTCACCTGTCACAACCAAACCAAAATATTTGTGTGGATGGTTTTCATCATGTACACGTTTGCAGAGTTCTATTTGATTTGTTAAAAACAAAGAAACATATAAATGCTGCCCACCCTCAGAGAAACTCCAACAGCCTCTGTCATTGATATTTAAAAATTGTGGAATCACAGAATGATTTGTGCTGGAAGAGACCTTTAAAGAACATCTGGCCCAGTCCTCCTGCCATGTGCAAGGACATGTTTCACTTGGATAAGTTGCTCAGAGCCCCATCCAACCTCATGTTGAATATATCCAGTGATGGGGCATCCACAACTTTCTGGGTAACCTGTTCCAGCGTCTCACCACCCTCATAATCAAAAAAACCCCTCAACTTCCTTATATCTAATCTAAATATAAATATCTTTTAGTTTAAAGCCATTCCCCCTTGTCCCATAACTCCAGGCCCTTGTCAGTCCATCTCCAGCTCTCCTGGAGCCCCTTTAGGCCCTGCAAGGGGCTTTCAGGTCTCCCTGGAGCCTTCTCTTCTCCATTTGAATGCTCCCAGCTCTCCCAGTCTGGCTCCAGAGCAGAAGGGCTCCAGCCCTCAAAGCATCTCTTTGGCCTCCTCTGGACTCACTCCAGGAGCTCCATGTCTTACCTGTGCTGGGCACCTCAGAGCTGGACTAAGTGCTCCAGGTCTCACAAGAGAGAAGTAGAATCACATCCCTTGACCTACTGGCTGGGCTTTTGCTGCCACCCAGGATACAGCTGGCTTTTTAGGTTATAAACTCACATTGCCAGGACATATCTAATTTTCCATCCACCAGTATCCCCAAGCCCTTCTCCAAAGGGCTGCTCTCAGTGCTTTCACCACCCAGTCTGTACTGAAAAGATGATAACAAGGCATCTGTCCTTTGTGAGGGATCAGTGAGAAACCACAAGGATTAGCAGTATAATTAAAAAGAAAGGCATATTGATATTTTCCTCAAAAATTGTCAACATATGTATCTTTTTTAATGTGGTTATGGAAAATCTTGAGTAACTAACGCTGTTCAGGCACCTAATTAGGAAAGAGAAGCCAGGGGGAGAATAACAACTCTTAAACTTCTGGTCCACCCATTTCAGAAATCTGTAGGGAAGACAGTTTAATTCACAGAGCCAGGAATGTTCTTCTCTGAGCTGGAGCTGCTGACTGGGGATTAATTTGATGAGTGTGTGATTCAGCTCTGTCCCCTTTCACTTCAGGCATCCCTGCCCACACGTGACCTCTGCCATAGGGAAATCCATGCTTAATAGAATTTTCTGCTTTCAGCAAAGGCAGCCTCACCTTCCTTTTGTGCTGCTGGGGCTGTGTAAGGAAGCCTTAATTCAGGATGGGACTGAACTATTAATTAGTGAAGTTCTGTTTTTCCAACAGAGATCTGTGCCAGGGCTGTGTGAAGCTTCTTTAATAAAATAAGAGAGCAAGGTTCCCTAGTGTGATCACAAAACCTGGATCATTACAGGGTTGCCAAATGAGCTTATGGTGATTTTCAAGTGATATATTTGATAATTGTACGGAATTTTGGGTGAGGTCTGCATCAATTAGTTACAGAAGCTGACAGAGACATTCTGTCCTTTGTACCAGTATAGGTGGGGTAAGATATTTAAAATAAACCAGTTGGCTTTAAAGCCTTGCCAGAAAATTGAGTTATGCTAATAAGATATTAGGTTTGGGGTTTTTTTTCCCATTTTTTCATGCAATTTTTATGAAGCTCTAGGTCATTGGCTTTTTAAAAATGGGAAAGTAGCTACTATGCCATGGATTTTTCTCTCATTGGTACCAAAAGACTTCCTCTTCCTCATTCTTACAGTGAATGTGTGACTTAGGACACCAGTACCTCACTTCAGCTACCCTGGTTTGTATCCTGGGTAGGGAGAATTGGATCCCTGAGCATTTTGGATCCATTGCTATTTTTTCATGCATTTAACACCCAATGATACCCAGTTCAGTACTGCTGTTTTACAGAGGGCAGTCTTTCACTGCTGGAGTCCTGCAAGATTCCTTCTTGGTCCAGCCAAAAGCTGTGGTACCCCCCGTGCTGTGTTGTTAAGCTTTGTGGTTTAAGTTTCTAATCAGTTTACTGACAGCTCAGGAAGGAATTCCTTTAGGAAGCAGATTTTCCTTCTGTTTAAATCCTGACAGGATGTCGCTGTCTGCTGTGGTCTTACCCCAAAATGATAGAAATACAGTAAAGCAGCACTTACCCAAGGAGCTCTTCACACCTCAATGCCCAGAAAACAGCCACAATGTTTTTGTCACCACTTCCATGTCCCCGGCAGTGCTTATCTCAAGGGACAATTGATTTCTGAGTGGTTTCTGACCCCTGTGTGTTCAGTGTCCATTTTATCAGCTTATCCATTTCTAAAAAATGAAAAACAGTGACAAAAACGATGCTTTAGCACCACTGCCCTGCCATACCTGGTTCTTACCTTTTTCTTTTTTCTGCTTGGGTGTGATTTGCTCAGCCCAAACTGAAGAAAGGCTGGAGGGAAAACCCTTTTTTGAGGGTTGTGCTGCTGGATCTCGTACTTTGAAATTTTATTTATTCAATACACGTGACCACTACATCCCTTCCAGGGAAGAGACAGTAGTGGCGTAAATTGAATTAGGTGATCCTATTAGCAGTTGGAGAATCGCTCAAACTGACAAAAACTTGTTTCTCATGCCCAAAGGTGACAACACTGGTGAACACGAGCAATAAGGGGCCATCTGGCAAGAAGAAAGGGCGCTCTAAGAAGGCTCATGTTTTGGCTGCCTCAGTGGAACAGGCCACTCAGAACTTCTTGGAAAAAGGAGATCAGATTGCTAAGGAGAGCCAGGATCTCAAGGAGGAGCTGGTTGCTGCTGTGGAGGATGTTCGAAAACAAGGTATGTGGGACAAAAGGCTTTAAGGGGCAACAGCTTCGTTTGGTGCTTTCCAAGAATTCTTTTGAAAAAAATGCATCAGATGCTTTGATAATATAATTAAAATTATGTCCCATATATAAGTATATATATAAACCCTCATGGTATATAAGTATTAAAATACCTATACCTTAATGAATAGGAACAAATATAAACAATGTTCTGACTTTGCTAAAACAATGTGTTTGGTTTGTTTTTTTCTCTTTTAGCTGTTCTGTCACCACATAGTGGCCTCAAATATAACTTAGCAGCCAGGCTGCCCAGTGCTAAAGCTTATTGTTTCATTTTCAACTTGGTTTTTAGTCTGCTCTGTGACAAAATGACCTGTTTTTTTACTTGGCTAAATCTGAGCAGCATTTTAAAGCCTGTGGGTGCAAATGTAGAATTAGGATTTTGGCATCCTAACAATTATCAACCAAATAGTGCAGCAATACAGAAGTACTTCTTGATTTCAAGTATATATTGAAATATATAAAAAATTATCCAAATCTGCAAATAGAAGGCTAATAGCAATTTTAAAAAAAATTATTATCTGGCTGTTGGTGAAAAGACAAATGAATATTCTTGAGGTCATGGATATCCTCTGACAATTTTCGTTCAAAAGGTAAAATGTATATCAGATGCTTTCAAATTAACCTGTGTGGTAGGAGAAAAATGTGTTTTCAATATATACCCATAACAAAACATTTCCTTTTTACTGACTTTGATTCTAATTATCTTTATTGCGGCAGAATTAAGTACCTTTCAGGTTTATTCCATTGTAAATCCTATAATATAAAGATACCATCTGCCAGTATCAGCAGCCCTGGGTTTTAGAACAAGACTGACACACCTCCAACTGGGATTTCAAAAGGAGTCTAAAAGACTTGGGCATAAAATACTGATTTTCAGTGAGTTAGTCCCCCAAAACTCATATTTATGTTTTTTTCAGCTTGTGAAAACTGGACTGAAGTGATCATATGAGCAGGCAGGGTTAAAATTTTGTGTACATAAGCACTGATCAGTGAATATTCCAGTCTATTCTGTCCTGAGGCTGTTTCTTCCTCCTCTCTGCTGTATGTATATTTGGCTTTACTGTTTTCCTGTTCCTCTGTGGTTTGGGTTTTTTTAAGTATTCAGTTGGCAGTACATCTGAACAAGTTGAGTACTTGCTGTATACTCTATGTACAATGATATTTCAATAATCTAGGGGGGGGTTGTTGATTTATTTTTTTGGGGTGGGTTTTGTTTTTGTGATGGTGGGGTTTCATTTGGGTTTTTTATGTAGAATTTCAATGCTGATACCTGGCTGTTCTGGCATTAATTTTCACTTGTCAACTAGTTCAGTTTCCTGTTGCTTGCATTACTTGTTTTGTGTTGTGCCAAATTCTAGTTCAGCATCTTCAGTGCTGACACGAGTGCCCACCTTCTCTCTGAATTTATAACACTCCCTTTGGGTCTGTGGTGCTGACTCAGCTTCTCCCAAGGAGCCTCCTACTGAGTCATCAGCCTAAATTGTTGCAGTGTCTTATCTTGACTGAATTTCTGACTTTTTAATTGACAACAAGACTTTTATTCTCTTCGGTTTCGAATCTATACTTTAGAAAACCCCAAACAACAATGCGAGAGACAGAGAGATAAAACAAGACCTCAAACGGTATTATACAGAGCAATACAGATGTTCATCTTTTGTCAACGCTGCAGGCTGGGGAAAAAGCCTGTCAGAAAAGTGGAGCAGCTTTTTTTTCTGGGTGTGTTCAACACGGTTCTGTGGCTTGGAGAACGGGAGGCACCAAACCCCATCAGCAGCAGCCACGAACCGTGCGAACGGGACCGGCCCCGCTGGGGTGGGAGACGACACGTCTGGCTCAGTGACATAAAGAGCTGGATTAATGAACCGAGGCTGTGTTTTGCTGGCTGATTTCCTGGCAGGGTTCCAGCTTGGATAATTACATCCTCAACCTAAAAATGTCTCCAGCAGTCACAGCTGGCTCTGGGGTGCTCCTCGTTTCCTGCCCTGCGCTGCCGTGTGCTGTTCTGTTCTGCTGCAGACAGCAATTCCTGCCAGGGAGACTTGCTTTCCATTGATGGACGTGAAACAAATGCACTGTATCGTTTGCAAAATACTTTGGAATAAATGGGGATGCAAAGGATATGTAGTGTTGAGGATCTTGTCTCTTTAATAACGTGGGAGGATGATCAACAGTTTTGATTTACGGAGTTGGGTTCTAAAAACACAAAGAGCAGGATGAAAATATTTTGTGCCTAAAGCTCATCCCTGTGTAATTATGTGTATTTATGTATCCCATAATGACTCCATAATAGGAACACTTTGTCCTTATAGTTCAAAACCGTCCAAGTGAAATTATCCAGTTGCTGTGCCATGGAATGCTTTGCTGTGTGGGTGTTGGTTCTGGTACTGTCAGGGTTGTGCCAAAGTTCCTCTGGGAAGGACAAATGAGACCTGGGAAATGTGGGTGTTTGTTGTTCATGTCTCCTTACACTGGGGTTGGAACTAGGTGATCTTTAAGGTCCAACCCAACCCATTCCATGATAGTATGACCACGAACCCTGAAACTACAAAGCCTGGGAAGTGCAGGAAAGTAAAGAAGAACTCATAGGAATAAAAAGGACAATACTTGCTACACTCATAGTGTGGGTATCTTAATGCAACTGGTCTTTTATTGATTGTTAGAGAAGAAGAAAATTCCCTGTGGAGTTGAAATTCAGGTTCTGATTGACACAAAAATCTATTAAGAACTGCAGGTCCATCGGGCTCAGGTCTGATTAAATTTATTAAGACACAGTCTGGGATGCTGCAGAAGGCAAGACAAGGAAATACATTATATTCATGTAAATTTATTCTATCAGTTAAATTACTTTGCCAGTGTCTATTTGTAGGTATGTGCTAGTGACTGTCTGATTTTAATGTAATTTTCCTGGAAGTTTCCTGGCATATAACTGAAACATCCATTAAAAACATGATTTAGTCCAGCAGCTGGTGGTTGTGTTATAATTTTTTTTTGCTTTTCAAGCACAATCAATACAACTTCACACCATAATTTGAAATTTGTACTTCAGTCAAGGGACAGAAAATAGCTCTAACTGTTTTTTGTGTTTGAAGGCAGTGTAGAGTTGAGATAGGCTTAATTTTTTGTTCAAGTAGATTTATGCACATTGTAGAGAAAGCATATGATCCACGTACTCTGTGACTATCTGTGAGCTTGGAAGTGTGGAGAAACATCTGAGACACAAAACTTTCTTGGCAATTTTTTTTTCTGTAATGGAACACACTAAAAATAATATTTTTAGTGCTTCAATGCTTTTAATTATCTAGTTTTGAAAACTTTTTAAAGGATGATTTTAAAATAAATCCTATGAAAGGTCTTCCTTACTTCTTCCCTCCTGTCTTCTTCAATGACCTTGAGAGAAAAGCAGGGAATCTGCATCTCTCAGGTGTTGGGAGCAGACTCCAAAATACACATATGAGAGAAGCTAGTTGTTATTAGAATGATTTTTATTGCTATTTTAAGTTCATTTGAGCTCTTGTGATTTCAATGACAGCACTTTGACATGGAGAGAGGCACATTCTGCACTGATACTTGTAACGCCGTGTACGTTCACATAAAACTGTCTCAGTTTTGTGATACACAATATTTTTTTTGAGGCTGAAAACATCACCCCAGTTCAGGCAGTTTGTATTTTAGGAGACCTTTCCTGATTTAACCATTTTCTTTCAGTCAGGCCTTGTTGGACCAGCAGTTCCTTCCCAAACCCCCGTCCTTGCAGTTCCATGTTATCCCAAGTCTTTAGCACTCACTACCTGGAGGTCTTGACTTTCCTGACTGAAGAATAAAATCCTTGATGGGATTTTGCCTTCCTTAAAACTTTTCCACTCTCTTTAGAATCTCTTTTGACTTTTGGTTTCTGCCCTCTAATTAATTCAGTTTTCTTTCTTAACTACATTAAAAAACTGCAACCATCTCTGTTTCCCAAGGAGTCCCTGCTGCTCTCCTCTACTCCTTTCCCTCTCCTTTTCTTTGCTATCTTTGTGTCATTAGACACTTACTTTGTCTTCCTTGCAACTTGGAATTTCCTTGAAATTCTGGAATTTCCCCTGTCTCATGTTGTCTCTCTGTCTCACATTCCCTGTTAACCCTTCTCACTTCTGTCTCCTCATACTCTTGTCCTGTCTTCACCCGAGGTGGTCCTTCTTGTCGCTCGTGTTCAGTCATGGTTTTGAAATGCAAAGTAGAAGATAAAAATAAAAATAAAATGTCTTTCCCTTCTTTTTTTTTTTTTTTCCTCTTTACCTTACAAACTTAATGTTAGCCCATCTTTCTGATTGTACTTAGTTTTGTCTGTTCTGTCCCTTTTCCCACTGGATTTCCTTCCTTTATCTTACATACATTTAAGTCCAGGGTATGAACATCTTCTTACATGGCATGTTATGCCTTCAGATCTACTTTCTTGGGAGAGTCATCTACCACAGACTTTCCAGGATTGACCCAATCTATTCTCTCTGCTGTCCTTTTGACCTGTAAAAAAAAAAAAAAAAAGAAAAAAGGAAAAAGGAAAAAAAAAGGTTTGTACCCATTAGTACCTAAAATCTTTCCTGGAATAGTTTGGGTTTAACATTTAAAATACAAATAATCCATTCCTCTGTGGTTCACTTGGTTAATAAGAATTCAGCTAATGGCTGTGGTTTGCCCTCTCTGTCTCTCTGCTACTCCTGCAGCATTTTTTCCTAGTTTATAAAATATATAGAAGTCAAATTACTTCGTGAGGGTGTTTCTGTAGAAACCATTAAAAGACTTGTAAAAATACAACTCTCACTTGAGGTGGGAAAGGAAGAAATTCTTTTTACAGAGAAAGCAAACGATGGAGTATTGTCTGATTTCTGTGTATTTTCAACTCTGAGTCCCTGTGACTGGACTCAAACTGAAGGGCTGATCTGCAACTGAAGATTTGTGAAGGTATCTCTTACTGTAATAACTGAGCACTGATTATTTGAGGGATTTTTTGGTGGTTTTTTTCTGACTCTTTCTGTCTGATTGTTATTCCCACAGTCTGAGTTGAATGAAAGAACTGTAAGATACTGGGGTTGAATCTAGCAAGTATGAGGGAGCAATAATGGATCCCTTAAAAATAATTCAAAAGAATCTGATATTAATATTTTATCACTTAGATTTTGTCTACATGACCTGAGCTATTTTTTCTTATCTGGATTGGGTGCTAGAGAAATCTAGAGAATCTAGAATTTTTCCTGTAGAATCTAGAAAATAATTTTTAGGGAAAAAACCCTCATATCTTTTCACTTAAATGTATGTTCTCCCTATGTTTATTTGTAAAACTTTTCACTGAACTATATGAGAACTTCACATTTTTTTTGCTAATAGAAGTTAGTGTCTGCTAGTTCTTGGTAAAGGAGAAAGTGTGTCTGTGTGGAAAGAAATTACTGGGGAGCAGTTATTTGAGACAAACTAGAACTTCTCTCCATTCTGAAAGATGAGATGAGGCTTGTGGTCAATCCTGCCTAGTGGGGGAATGACTCTTGGTCTGCACTGTAAAAAAACCTGTGTGTACAATAAGATATTCTCTTTTTTTGACCATAATGAAACTCTATCTTGTTATTAAAAAATACTAATAATCTATTTTGAATTGCTTGTTACGTGTGGAAGTGACTTCAGTTGTTATTCACCTTTGCAGTGCTCCTCCTCGGAAATCTGGCACACTAAATGTCATTCCATGCAAATACTCCAGCGCTGGCTCCTCCAGACCCTTTTCCATCCATTAATTATCTTTCAGCTCTCAGAGAATTTAGCTGCAGAAAGACATTAAAATGCCTTTTCTGAAATGATTTAAAACACTCGTGATGAAAAAGCAGATGGTGTCGAGCATCTCAAAGAGCTGTTGCACAGATAAGTAGTGCCAGGGGTTCCCAAATCCAGCAGTGAGGCTTCTGCAGCTCCATGGCCCCAGTTCCAAGCAGTAAAGAGACTGATCATATATTCCCAGTAAGCACATGCACACACAGGCATACACGGCTCATATATATACATTTTTACATTTATATATGTGTGTATATGTATGTCTGACCACACACATCAGGCACTGAGAACTCACTTTTCCATGATTCTGTGAGACACAGGAACTGTTTGCCCAAAGAGGGGGTGGATGCTCCCTCAGGGTCTGAACAACCTGGTCTAGTTGAAGATGTCCCTGCTCATTGCAGGTCCCTTCTAACCCAAACCTCTCCATCTTCCTGTGAAACAGTTGAACACCTGTAGGTGTAAAATACCTATATTTGTATGTATAATACCTTTCAGTAGCTGGGTTTAGCTCCTCACTCTATCCCGTAGCTGGATCCTGGTCTCCCCAGTTGCCCCACTCCCCAAAACACACCCACACCCACAAGCACAGGGAAGCAGATGTTTGAGTTGACCTCCACATGCCATGGTCTGTCCAGCAGCTGGGGATCAGGAATCTGGCCAGACAAGTGCACTGACCAGCAGTCTGTTCACACACAGCTGGCCCCTTTTATCCTCTTATCCCTCCACTTTTCCATGTTTGTTCCTCCCCAAATCATCTCGGTCCTTCCTTTTACCCACTTTTGGTTTCTCCTCTAAACATCCCATTACAAGTTTTCCCTTGCATCATCCCATAATGAGATACATCCCATCATCCCTGTCCTTAAGGAAGAAGCTGAAAATAGAGAAAAATGAAATGCACACAGGTGTCCCTGCCCATGGCAGGGGTTGGAACTAGATAGTCCTTAAGGTCCCTTCCAATCCAAACCATCCCATGATTTTATGATTTTCTGTACACGTGGTTTAGGCTGTTGGGGAGGTCTTGAACTGATGATGATACTGGTTCTTGCTAAAGCCAACTGTGCTTATTCTCTGCACCATTTCCAAAAGATTTACTTCTGTTCCAGCCTCGTCTGGAGCTTTTCTAATGTTCATTTCACTTTTTAATGTTTTGTTTAAGCTCGTGTGAGTTTAAATTTATGAAAGTGACTTATGTCTCCGAGGTATGTTTGTTATAAAGGGTAGTTGGGGTTTGATGTATTGCCTAGACATGACAGTTTGAGGCAGATTTTACAAAAGCAGTGATATATGTTTGAAAAAATAATATAAATTAATATATGTGGTGATTTTTCTTTTTTTATACTATAATTATTTATATTGTCTTTCTTGAAGATTTTGTCACTATCATAGCTTTATGTTAGGGAATAATAAATTTGCTTTAAAATGTCAACTTCTGACAGTTGTCAAAAATTAAATTTTACTTTAAATGGCAAGTTATAGAAATAGTGTGTCTTCCAGAAGTGTTTGACTTGAGTTCTAAACTCAGATTCTCAAATTACTACTTTTTTTTTTTTTTTTAGAAGCAATATTGCTGTTAAGAAAGGTTTTATTTAAGAAAGGATTGCAGAAATGCAGCATGGTTTAAAAAAAAAAAAAATCCCTCTCAAGGGATTGTAACTAGGCCATATTTTGCAGTAAATATTTAACTCCACCACCCATCCCAGGGCAGTATCAGTATGCATGAAATTTCTGAATTCAGGTCAAATTTGGAAAACAGTCTCACTAGGATTTAAATAAAAAATAAAATAAACCAGGGTCTTACGAATTGGAAGAGGCACCACAGGCAGTTGTCTTCCCCTGTTCTGTCTTCCAGCAGGAATTCCAAAACTGGGTAGGCTTGATTCACAGTGAGTAATCCCCAACAGCATTTAATGTGCATCCTTTTCAATTAAGTTTTGAGATAACCATGAGCAGTGTTCTGCAGGAGGATTTTCTGGCATTCCTGGAGTGTGTATTTAAGTGGCCTCTCTGCCTAATTCGATGTAGAGATTTGAATTGAAGGCTCTGACCCCTCAGAAGAACAGTCACTGTGAAATTATAGAGCATCTCAGCTTCTCCTTATGAAGCTGTTCTGATTTCTGTGCTGGTGAAACATCACCTGGATTCCAGCTGAGAGCTGGAAATGAAATCACTCTCCATTTGTTGGGCAGAAATTCTGAACTGAAATTATTTTTCTTCAATGGAACATTAAAAAAAAAAATGTAAAGAGAAGGAAAAGTTTGATTCATCCTTTGAAGTGGAAAATCAGTTATTTTAGTCCACTGGATCAAAAGGATTTGGAAGGAGATTCCTTTTTGCTTGGCAGTGAAGTGACCTCACATGACCCTGTGTGGGTGTCCCTTAAAACTTCCATCACCACTGAGGGCAATTTTTAACAGAGCAAAGGTGCTGAGAGTGTCACCTGCTGTCTAATGCAGTGATGGACAGAGAAACTGGTGGGAGATCTGGAGCAGTGCAGGGGCTTTGTCTTGGATATTTAAACTGGGAAGTAGTTTTTTGAAGGGAGAAAGTCGAGGAGGTGGGCTTGAGATTTGGTCATTGCTTCATGTTTCAGTCAGATTAAAATCAGAATATCCTGAGTTGGAAGGGACCCACAAGGATCATGGAGTGCAACTCCTGGCCCTGCACAGGATACCCCACAGAGTCCCACCACGTGCCTGAGAACACTGTCCAAGTGCTCCCTGAGCTCTGTCAGGCTTGGTGCTGTGGTTGCCAAATGAAGAGCTAGTGGACAATATGGGATATGTCACAAAGGCAAAAGGGAAAGACAGGTTTCTTTCTGCACCAGTACCGTTGTGTTTTGTCCTGTTGTCTCCACCTCTCCAGTCCTTCCCCCCTTGCTGGGCTGAATGATGGATTTTTAGTCTTTCAAAAACTTACCGGGAAATTTCAAGTGATGTCGTGATGATTGCACACACAGAAAAACCCCAAACCAGTTACTAAAAAACTTAGTAAAAAAAATTCTGAGTAAGTTTTGTAAAGGAAGTGGTAAAATATCTTTTCAGTTTAACAAAGTGAGGTTTTCTGTGATCAGAATGGAATAGGAAGTACTGCTGTGATTCATCTCAGATGGGGGGACCTTGGGTTCTGATCCATGGTACCAAGATTATCTCTGCTTACTTACAAGAGGGTGAATGAGGTGAATGAGGACAGGTTAGATTTAAACATTAGGAAGAAATTCTTCCCTGTGAGAGTGGTGAGGCCCTGGCACAGGTTGCCCAGAGAAACTGTGGCTACCCCATCCCTGGAAGTGTCCAAGGCCAGGGATGGGGCTTGGAGCAATCTGGGCTAGTGGAAGGTGTCCCTGCCCATGGCAGGGTTTGAATCTGGATGGGCTTTAAGGTCCCTTCCCACCCAAACCGTTCCATGATTCTATGGATACCCAGTGACATTTAATGGGATAGACATAAGCAGTTCTTGGAGCACTAAGCTTTATCTAGGGGTCTTCCTTACCCCCTCCTCTGCTCTCCTCTTTGCCTACAGTATGTTTTGTTCTGTGTTCTTTATTTTCGGCTGCATTTTCCGTGGCACTCATCCAGCTTCAAAAGCTGTACAAGAGCTTCATTCTCCCATACAGATTGGGCTTTAATTCTGGATATGGTTTCAGAAAGTGGTAGTTGATGAGAGAAGTATTGAAAGTGACAGCATGAAAATTTGAAATACGCCTCCTAATATCTGAATCCTGAAACATGCTTAGTCAATATATAAAAGGCTTTAATTTATTGCCTTTCCATTTACCATTTGGAACACGTCTGTGTCTGAAGTACATTTTTCACATACTACAAAGGCCAGTAATACTTTGCAGAGTGAGGGAATACAGAATGTTATAATCAAATAGCAGTCGCTGCTTTCCTCTGAGAAGTGTCAAATTAGAGTATTCTGATCTCCAGCTATCTTGTTCTCTCTGTTTTTTTCATCCCTTTATCAAAGAAAAATTATTTTTAAACTTCAGATCTGCAAGATATTCTGGCTGCTGTTTATATATGAAAATGGGAAGAGGAGCCTGTTCTGAAGTGCCCATGGAATGTAGAATTATTTTTGTATCTACTAAAAATGAAAATCTAGACTCTCCACTGATTTGGATTTTGGATGTTTGCAAATCTCATTTGTCCATAATTGTTCTAATTGACTTTCAGAGTTGTGCTTGGCTTTTTTTTTTTTTTTTTTTTGGTGTTTTTTGGTTATAGATAAGTCAGCTTTTAACCTCTGTTCCTACTATGTGATTTCTACAATATGTGAAGAAATACATATTTTTTTCTTCCCAAACTATATAACCCCTACTCCCTTTCACCTGCTTTTTTTGGACCTTGCGGTTCTAAATTGCTCTTTTATTTTATTTATTTAAGACTTGTCGGCATGAACAGAGAGTTTGACAGGAACTGAGGGAAAAAAAGAGAGTTTATGATCTTTGTGAGAAGGGGCAGGCAGCTCAGGAGGGCTGCAGGGATGTTTTGAGGTCATGCAGGGGAAAAATTAGGGTACCTGGAGGACAGCTGGTCTCACTATGGGAGACTGGGGCAAAGAAGGCATTAAGTGCCTCAACCTTTCCCTCATCCTTTGTGACTCTGTTTCCCCCTGCACCTGTAAAGGATGGAGATCATGGAATCACAGAAGGGTTTGGGTTGGAAGGGACCTTAAAGGTCATCTCGTTCCAACACCTTCCACTAGACCAGGTTTCTCAGAGCCACATCCAGCCCTGATTCTCCTCAGCCTTCCTTCATACCCGGGTATCTGGAAAGGGCAGACCTAATGATCTGCCAGAATTTTTTCTATTATCTATAAAGGCTTTCCCTAATGATAATTTCTTTCTCTTCTCATTAAAAATCTGATGATAATCATTTCTGATTTATGACCCTTTTATTGTACATAACATATTGATCATATTCCTGTGTGTTGGTGGTGGGCCATAGATCAGCTTTGTGTTTTGGCCCCTGCACTGGAATGTAAATGCACAGTATGAAGCTCAGATATCCCATTATCTCTCTGCACAGAAGCTCTTGCTGTTTTTAAACATTCAAACCATGCCTATAATTAATAAGGCAATAATTAATGAGGGGCTCTTATATTAACACATGGATGTCAATACATGTATGTGAACTCCCAGTGAAACTGGGAATAAAATGTTAGGTTATTAAAATCTTGTCAAGTCAAGATTTGGTGAAAAATTGCTATAATCTTCAAAAGTTTATTTTTAAATGTAATTCCCAATTTTGGAAGGATTAACTTCATTGTCATGTGGACTGATGGTTCGAGCACAATTTCAGAAACCCTTGACATGTTCTTTTGTGGAGTAAAAATGACTGCATTGGGTCTCAAATATGAGTGTGTGCAGATTGTGTGTGCAGATTATGTGAGCAAATAGTAGAAATGAAATAACTTGATTTTTTAAAAGTGTTATTGTACCTTCTATCTCTTGCTCCATGTAAACCTGCAAATGCTCCCCTTGTATTCCTGGTTGTCTTTCTCTTATCTTTTTCTTAACATAAGCCTGTGCCACAGACATTTCCTGTGCTGAATACTTTCCTTGGTCTGCTTTTCTCCTTTCTCATTCTCCCTCATAATGGAGTATCTCTTCCCATTTTTGTATTTAAATTTTTCCTGCTGTTATTCTTCTATCTTGGCCACAAACCCCTAAATTTTTCCACATGAGTGTGCCTGTTCTCTTAATCCCACACGGAAGAGCTCTTTATTTACTTGTAGCCATGTTTATTCCCCAGATTTTTAACAGTGATGTTAAGAATATGCCATGTGCCTGTATAATTTTCAGGATCTGCCCATTTCCTTTACCTTAGGCTCTTCAGAACAGGGTGATCAACAGTCAGGAATACCCATTGACATGTTAATCCAGGTTGCAGTGGGGCTTGGAAATGTGCTCTCTTCAGAGCCAGGTGGTCCCTGCAGCTCTTACTGCTTCTGTCAAGGCATTCAGAGACAGGATCTAAGTGTAAGGAAAAGCATAAATTAGCAGGGATACAAAACTGACCCTTAAAACAACCAGAGAGCTGATAATCCACTGGGTTGATCAATCTTATCATCAATCCTTCCCATGAGCTTATTATTCCTGTTAGCAGTTTACTGCTCCCTCTGTTTTCAGAGATCACTGGGATTTTTTTTTTAAATTTTATTATGAAAATGCATCTTGGTGGAAAATATCAACCCTTTGAACTGAAGTTTATCTCAAAAAATATCAATTTCAACCGAACTCTTCATTGGGCATTTTTTATTAGTGTGATAATAGAG
Organism: Chiroxiphia lanceolata; assembly: GCF_009829145.1. Classification (NCBI taxonomy): domain Eukaryota; kingdom Metazoa; phylum Chordata; class Aves; order Passeriformes; family Pipridae; genus Chiroxiphia; species Chiroxiphia lanceolata. The sequence goes on from NC_045640.1 coordinate 4,175,415, forward strand.
AGTGATGGAACTGATTCTAATTATGATTTTGAGCTTAGTTCATGGTGCCTTGGGCATAGATGGAATGTACCCTGGAATTTGCTTGGCTGTACAGTATTTGTCAGCCCCTTCAGGCCCCAGAATGGAAGTGAGATCCAGAATGATGGAATCTGAATGCCACACTTGTTTTCTTGGAGTGCTTCTGTAAGAAAGTTGTGTGTGCTTTTCAAATGTTCTTCCTTTCTATACCTGGTACAGTTCAATCATATTTATTAATCACAATTTTCTTTATATAAATGCATTGTTGTGCAGAAACCAATTAAATTACTTAATTCAAGACTTTAATCACTGGGGCTCACAGATTTTTCTCTGTCAGTTACATTCATTTCAGTCCTGTTTTACAATAACGATTTTAATAAATTTACCGTGCACAGCTCACAAAACAATTGGCAACTTTCCCTACCACTTTTTCACTGTAGTGTCTTGTTTAGGTGATGAACTATTCTAATAATTTTGAATGTTCTTGTTGCAGTTCTGCAGCTACCACAGAGTAGCTGAGGGCTGCAGACAAAGTGGGATTAAAATGTTAATATATACTCACATCCCAAACAATTTACTTTTGAATTGAAATTGAATTGTTTCATTGTACTTAAGTGCATCATTAATGTTTCAAATGCACCATTAATCTGGCTACTAATTAGAAAAGTTCTTTCTAAAATGTAACATTTGTGGGATAATTGTCTTCAATTGTCATAGATATGTGGCTAAATATCTTAAAGTTCTGTATTAAGTATCTTAAAAGTTCTGTATTCTTGCTATTTTACCTTCCCTTAGGAAAGAATTAGTTGGGTTAATTAAAATGACCTATTTTAATGATGTAGGAAGTGAATGATATGGTGTGCTGTTGGATCTAAAAAAGGACATTGAATCTAAAATACATATTAGATTTAAGGATATCCACTGTACTTTAAAATGCAGAGTGACTCATCTTCCATCGCTCCATCTAAATGTCAAATGTAAAGAGCATCAAATTTAAGTGAACTAGATCATCTGTACAATCAGTTCCAGAGAGAAACAGCTCCAGGAGCTGGAAAGTGATGGGAAAAGATCAGGCTCCATCATAGGTGGCCTTTTCTGGCCTTGAAATCCATTAATGTGATGAGAACAGTGGTCATTCTCCCACAGATGGAGAACCAAATCCCAGCTGCAAGTGAAAGGGGAAGTGAGTTTAGGGGATATAGCAGTGAAGATGTAGAAAAAAAAGTTTCAGGGAAAGGGAGGAGAAGATTTAACAGCCATTGGTGTGAAGCTTTTGGAATTCTGAATAGAATTTTTAATGCATATTTATATCTATTAAGTATATAGGATGAAAATAAAAATTACTTCCCACATTTTAACAGTGCCAAATAGGGGTTAATATTGAAATTAACTGTTTTCAGTTATGAGAATGGATTTTAAAGTGTTGTAAACAAAAAATGTTGTTTTTAAGAGATGGGGTAAATAATTAATATGATTATTATGGTAGGGGGAATATAGACAGTGGGAAACCAACCGCCCCAGACCAGATTTAGTTCATTATTCCCAAGCCAGAAACTTGACTGTTGACATGTGAACTCACCTGCTCTGGTGAGTTTCTAGAGAAGTCCAAATGGGATAAAATTAGGGATCTTTACATCTTGAAGGGTTTGCTTTTGTTTGCTTGAATAATGAGACAGCATCCATGAAGGAAGGACAAAAAACCTGCTTATATTTTAATATGCCCTATTAGCAATTATGGGTTATTCAGATCTTTCATATCATCATTTAGTGTCATCATCACTGTTCAATATGGAACGTACAACTCAGTTAGTGTCTATAAACTGTTATAATCTAGAATGGTTTCATAACAATGCTTTTGCTCTAATTACAAGAAGAGCCCTCTAAAATACTTTAATTAGATCATGGATCAGTTGTTGCATCTTTTAAATCTTGGGCGTGTTGAACAAAACCCAAAATCTAAAAGAGATTGATTAATTAGACCACAGCTTTATTAATTTCTTCCATCTGAGAACTGCTCAGGAGTGGTGCAGCCAATCAATTTGTCATTGTTCCACTAATTATTTCCAGGTGTTTGGAGTATTGTCAGCATCCCCTGCTGATGAGAGCTGTTCTCTGGATTGCTGCTTTGTGCCTGTCTTCTATCTCTATTTTAATAAACACTTCAAGACTTAGGAAAAATGACATTTCCTCTGTGTATTAACCATTAAAAAGCCTTAGTTCATTGTTTGCTTTATAGGTAAATGTTTACCTTTAAGTCTGCTTATGAGTCCCAAAGTTCCAGTAGCCTTTTTTTGGTGACCTTTGCAATCAGCTGTTGATTTTTTTGAAAGCAGTCTTTCAGCTCGTAGCACACGAGTTACCTCACCCAGGTTACCAGGTGACTTTTATGTACATGTGATTCTGGTGAAATACATGCAAAGACATCTTTCATTGCTGTTCTGTGAGTGCCCGAATTTAATATCCAAAATAAAACAACATTTTGTGGCAGGAAAAATCCTTATTCACCACCTCAACATTGTATTTTGAAAATCTGAGGGAAAAGGGGGTTTTTTTGAGAATCAGGTCTAAAAGACTCCATTTCTAGGTACTTTAACTTTATTATTAGAAAGTGACTGCTGTGAAATCTCCTCTTGCATTCCCCCTCAAGGAAGGAGGGAGACAGAGCAGGTCCCCCAGTTAAATCCCTTCAGGACAGGGGAAGTAGTTTGATCACATGCTGGGAGATGGGAGCTGTAGGTTTGAACCTTCTCAAGCTGATGAGATCCCAGAAACCAAATAATAACAGTGGACATATGTTTTAGCCATTGCTCAGGTGCAGGAATGTGGCTTGGGGTGTGGCTGTTGTCAGGTTCATGGGCTCAGAGAATGGCTGAGGGTGGAAGGGACCTCTGGAAATCCTCTGGTCCAACCCCCTTTGGGGCCACACGGAGCCCAGTGCCCAGGACTGTGTCCAGACAGGTTTGGAATATCTCTGAGGATGGAAACTCCAAAACATCCCTGGACAACGTGTTCCATCCATCACCCTCACAGATCAGAAGTGTTCCCTGATGCTCAGTGACCCTCCTGTGTCTCAGTGTGTGCCCATTACCCCTTGTCCTGTCAGTGGGCACCACTGGGAAGAGCCTGGCTCCATCCTCTCTGCACCCTCCCTGCAGGTATTTACTGGTAATCATTCAAATTTGGGACTGAAGCTGAATTTCACTGTTAGGTTTTTTTGTGATTGGTATTTTTTTATTGGGTTTGGTTTTAACTTGAGTGTTTTTTTGGTTTTATTTTGTTCCCTTCTTTTAAGATCGGTATCTTATGTGGCTGATAGGGGCTTTCTCCACTGAATGTTCTAGGTTTTCTAAAATCCTTTTTAAATCACTTTCTAACAGGGGAGGTTTGGGTTGAATATTAGGAAAATGTTCTTCCCCCAGGGGGTGGTGGGGCACTGGAACAAGCTGCCCAGGGCAGTGGTCACAGCACCAAGCCTGACAGAGCTCAGGAAGTGTTTGGGCAACACAGTGTGACTCTTGGGGATGGTCCTGTGGAGAGCCAGGGGTTGGACTCAGTGATCCCTACAGGTCCTTTCCAACCCAGGATATTCTGTGACACTATGAAGGATTTCTCGTAGCTGCAAATGATATGTCCCAGAAGACTGCAGTTCTTATCATTTCTACTCCAGGAACAGAATTGTTTCATGGGACTGCTGGAATGATTATTGGAATGGATATTCCGTGCAATTAGAGGGGACTGAAATACTGCTTTTAATCTGTCACGGCTCGTCACAAAAATGCACAAAGCGAAGAAGGGACAATGGGAATAAGGGTGGAAGAAGAACACTTAAGTGAGATTGAAGGACAGATAGGGCATGAGAAGAAATGGATATAAATTATCTATAAATACAGGCAGCATGGCATTAAAGTGTCTGTAATGGAAAGAACCTGTCAGGTTCTGGAGTTCATTTTAGAATCACTTTCCTACTTCACATAGGATTAATTGGGGTTAAATGTCTGAGCTGTTTCTAAGATGGAAGCCTGATAAGTTTTTGAGAGTAGCTATTATCATATTAAGATTATTATTAATTCTATTATGACATGATTGACTGCAGTGGCAGGGAAGCAGACCTGATGACTTCAGATGTCTGTGTTTCTTGCGTTAACCTAATTTTCTCTGAAAGTAATTTAATATAGATTACAGAACAACTTGAAATGAATTTGGAAAGAAATGGGTGACTCAGTGGAGGGTTGGCTTTTTCCAGATAAAAAGGTTTTTCTCAAAAAATAATTGGACTAGCTGAAGCTCCAGCGTTACCTTTAGCCTAAGAGTGGTTTGATACCATTGCTGTACAAGGATTAAAATATATTAATTGGCACTGAGACAGACGAGCTTCCTCTCTATAAATACCAGTTTTCTAGGCTATTAGATTTTAAATTATGAACTACTAGATCTTTAAAAGTTTTAAACAGTTTTGAACTTTTATATTAATACTTTTTTGATTTGCTTATTTGATTATGTCCATTTAATACTTTCTACTTTTTTTGTTTTATTTTTTTTATTTATTTCACATAACTTGAGCTTTCTGGGGTTAAATAAGTAATCCAGATTTTTTTAACTGTTTGTTTTGTTTTTTTTTTACCCTCTTTGCGTTTTTCTGCTGTCCACCAGTGTTGATTTTCAAATTTCTTCCTTGGATAGTCCAGCCTAAGAAGCCTAATTTTCCTGCTTGCTTTCCTGATGCCACTGACCAATTACCAAACATTATTTCCTTCTTTCGTATTTCAGTATAAATACTTACTTGAAGTTACAGACTGGTAATTTGGCAGAAAATGGTAAAATCTCTTTAGTACCAAAATGGAAGTTATTTTGCAGGCGTCTGATTCCAAAATCCAAATCTTACTTTGGCTTCTGTTTCCTCTTGGATACACCTAAAACTCACTCTTTTCACATACAAAAGGTTTGTTTCTGGATGCTTAGAATCACTTCCATCTCATCTGAATCCAACTTAGAGCTTAAATAAGGGAAAGCCTTGCTGGAATTTCAGGTAGTCGTGTATGTCCCCTTGGGGTCAGTCAGCTCAGTGTGCTCTGAGAGGGCAAATTGGAGCAAACCTTCTACACAAAGCTGTGATAGTTGGTTTCCTTCAGTAAATAACCAAAGGGAGGATAATGCCTTCCCAGTTGATAAACTGGTTAGATGAATCCAGTCATCCACTGGGATCGAATTCCCAGGTTAGGAAACTCACATCTAACTCTTGTTCAGCTGTCGGACTCAGCTATTCTGTAGTTGGTCTCAATCTCTTATTTTACATAAAATATTTTGAGTCACTGATTTAAAAATAATAATAATAATAATAACTAAAAAATTAATCCCAATTTCTAACACAGTCTCAGCCAAGACTTGTTGATAAATTTTTTGAGTAGCTGTTTGATTTGAAGCCTGTGTATCTTTGTGTATGGATCTTTTTGGCCTCAGAGTTCCTTGTTCTTAGTTTCAGTGATCTTTGGCACACAGGTTAAATGCATGGGAAGGCAGGGACAGCAAACTCTGTTCTTCCTCCTCTGTAGAAACTTGTTTCTCTTCAGAGAGCAGGTACCCAGAGCTTTGACTCTGTGATGCTTGAGCAGTGTAACATTTAACCACGTTTAGAAATTTGTTTTGTTTTCTTTGTCTGACAATGATTTTTTGTTCATTGTCTCCAAAGAAATCCTTTGAGAGTTTTGCCAACATTTTGGAAAGCTAAGAAGGGTATGTAGCCTTAGAAATGTGCTGTTTGAATTTGTCTACTGAAATTGTATATTATCAGCTTATCATCTAAGATACACTGCACACAAATTATAATATGAACATGCAGTCCTAGTGGTAAATGTAATAAGGAAAAGAGTTCTGATGGGAATTACTCACTGTGGCTGTCTTAAGTCTCTCCCCCACTATTCGCATTGTCTTATGGGAAGTTGTGCCATCTGGGATTTTTTTGAATGTTGTTATAATGGTCTTTAAAACAATGTAAATATGCTTTAATTTCACATTAGCAGTACTTTCTTTCTGAACTTCTGCACTGGAGACAAACAAGATTTGTTTTATTTTCAATAATAGCAAAGTTTGGGTTAATGTGAAATCTCATTGGGTTGAGATAAAATCTATGATGACAACCTGGGAGAGTTAGGGTTGTTCAACCTGGAGAAGAGAAGGCTTTGGGAAGACCTAATTTCAGCCTTCCAGTACCTGAAAGAGCTCCAGGAGAGCTGGAGAGGGACTTTGGACAAGAGCCTGGAGGGACAGGGCAAGGGGAAATGGCTTCCCACTGCTGGAGGGCAGGGTTAGATGGGATATTGGGAGGGAATTCTTGGCTGTGAAGGTGGTCAGGTTCTGGCACAGGTTGCCCAGAGAAGCTGTGGCTGCCCCTGGATCCCTGGAAGTGTCCAAGGCCAGGTTGGATGGAGCTTGGAGCAACTTGGGCTAGTGGAATGTGTCCCTGCCCATGGCAGGAGGTTGGAACTGGATGGTCTTTACGATCCCTTCCAACTCATGATTTTTTTCTTAACATCACTTCCTTTATTTAGTGAGCTGTTTACACTTTCTGGAAAACAAAACAAAACAAAACAAAACAAGGCTAAAACCTAATTTATTTACCGTGTGTGTTTTCATTTCTAGGAGAAACCATGCGAATTGCCTCCTCGGAGTTCGCCGACGACCCCTGCTCCTCGGTGAAGAGGGGCACCATGGTGAGGGCAGCCCGGGCCCTGCTCTCTGCTGTCACCCGCCTCCTCATCCTGGCTGACATGGCTGATGTCATGAGGCTTCTCTCTCACCTGAAAATTGTAGGTGTTCTTCACCTCCTCTCTTGGGTTTGCATGCTTTGTGTGTAGAAAAACAGGGAATAAATCAGTTATGAATGTAACTGCCAAAATTCCTTACTCTTCACTGGTTTTTTTTCAAGTGCTGATAGGAGGCAGATCATAACATATTTCTGTATTAGTCATATTCGTTTTCTAATTTTTCAGGACTTACTATTTGGAGAGTTAAAACAAAATTAGTCAGATATCTTCAGTGACTGGACTAATTTGGCTGTTAAACAGCTGTGAACTGAACAGGAGTGTGTACTCACCTCACATCTTCTCCCAGTGGTTACTCTCTCAGTACTTGTCAAGCATTGCTATCTTGTGGCAGAGTTTAAGTACTATAGTTACCAACTTTTCTTTTTTTCTCTGCTTGACTTCTGGATATGTCAAAAGATTGAATGTTTTATTTGAAGTGAGAAAATAGTACAGCTTATAATCAGTCATTAGAGAGGAAGAATAGAATAAAGAGGAATTAAACATTGCCAGATAGTTTGTGAAGGGTTTGTATTCACTTTTGGCTGCCACCATTCACGTTTGTATTCAGGAATATTAGAAGACTATGAAGTTGAAACTGGAAATTTTTTTTTTCCCTAGCTGTTAGAGTATTACACTTTTATTGCATAAACAAGTCAACAAAACCCTCTGAAACAAAATGAGGTGGTGTAGAAAATCACATACAGAATATTTAAAGCCTGTGTGAGTTTAGCAGAGGAGATGGGGAGTTGCTTCTTTTAACAGATTCAGCTGCACAGCGATAGATGTTCTGGAAAAACAGCGAGAACCCTTCAACTTGCAAACTGTGCAGATAACCTGAACAGTTGGAAAACAGTTTCCATAAGGAAAAAGGCCGATTTTTTCGGCACAGGTTCTAGTGAGCTCTGCTCTGATGAGCAAAGTGCTGCTCTCGTTGTTGTCAGCACGTGGCCCTGGTTCTGTGCAGTGTAAGCAGTGTCTCTCTCAAATATGCTTTTTAAGTTTCCCTTGCTAAAATGCTCCATGCAACTGTAATTCAAGCAGTCTTTTCCTAGCAAGGCTAACACTTGAATATCGTAAACAACAGGGATTTTTTCTGAACATTATGTTCAAAAGTTGTATTCCAGCTCTTTCGCAGGCGATGAGGAATGTTGTTCTCACATCCGAGATTTGTTGTTTGTTTTTTTGTTTTACAGCAGAGTACTGTGTTATGGAAAACACAAATGTCCAATACTGGTTTGTAAGTGGGTGTATTTACTTACACAGTTTGCACCCTAGATTTGCAGGGGCAGTACATGACAGTGTGGTTTGTAATCTTTGCATTTATCCAATAATATTGTGAATTCTGTTTTCAAAAAAGCCAGCAATCTCTGGGTGTTTTCAGCAAAATTCAATGTTGACTTTCATTTTTATTTTCAGGTTAAAAAGGATAATTTATTTCTGAGGACTGAACATGTAAATATGTTTATCTTACCATTTTTTAGTGCTGACTAGTTTTAAACAACTAAAGATTAAATTACTGGGGAAAAAAAGTGGTTATGGTATACAAAATTGGGGAAGGAACAGATCTTATATTGACTCAAAGGTAACTTTCAAAGACTAGTGTAAGTTAACCATAAAATCAATGAGCTAAAATAATTCTGCATGTCAGAGTACTGAACCTTGCCTTATACTGAATTGTGCTGTAATCAGTTTTCTCTGAAAGCCTGTCAAAGACTTCCAGGAAATAGGGCATTTTAATTAATATTTTAGAGGGAATAGATGCAGATGCTTTCTGGAAGGACACTTGGTCATTGGTTTCAGATTAGTTTTTGCATTACTAAAATTAGGAATAGTGGTTATTGCAGGAGCTTTTGTAACACTCATAAAAAGCCCTCATGTACCAATACAGTATGTGATCATGAATGCAGAGAACTATGAGTATTTTAATTATCTCCTTGCTATTTAATCAGAACACATCTGTACAGTTGAGTGAAGTTGTGTTTTCTTGAGGATTGAGAACTTGCTCCAATATGAATTTGTAAAAAAGAAATTATAATAACAATACAAGTGAAAATACAATTAAAGGTGGACTTGTGCTCCTGTCCTTTCTAATACTTCTCATAACTGATTTTGTGGGCTTGAGCCCTGACTGACACGACAGAGTATGATCAGCATCTTTTGAAATCTGATTATCAGAGGGGAATCTATAACAAATTCTTCAGCAGTATGATTTAATATGGAGCTGGCAGGGCTTAGGAGAATGTGTGCCAGTTTGTCATGCCTGTGCTCAGCATAACAAACATACTAAAGGTGAAAATCTCAGGCAGTTTAATGTAAATGCTTCTTCATATGAAAGGAAAATCTTCATATTTTGCAAGAAATTCTGCAAGAACAAATTAGTTAATAGAGCAATGCTTTTGTTATTTGTGTTATTGGTAAGGCAGACAGTTAATTTTTAAAAACTGCTGTTCTTTCTAAGAGTAAAGGAAGAGGTAATTTGGATTCTGGATAAGCTTGTAACTTATAAGTCTCAGACTTAGTTTATAATTTCCAACATAACAGCTATGAATTTATGTGCTTGAATTATGCATTTTCCAATAGAAATGTATGAGTTTGCTGCTCCACTGCCCTGTAATTTGGTAAATCTGCAGTAAGGAGGTAAAAACTCAAAGTAAAATATTCACTCTCACCGGTAGGAAAACATGGAGCAACTAAACCAATAAAAAGGCAGGTTCTGTACATAATTTTGCCTTTCTAAAATATTAGACACCAGCTACTGCTGAATTTAGAGATTCTCAGTATTTTGGAGAGCCGCAAACCTCTGCTCTTGCCCAGGACCGTGTCCCCATCCCAATTTCTCTTTGAGGGGAAGATTTGTTATTCACATTCTCATGAATCTCAGCAACAGGTTTTAGAAAGAAGGATCAGTAGAATCTTTTCAGTTATCAATCTTTTTGCTTGGAATTGCACTTTTATCTTGTGAGGGAGAGAAATACAACATTGAACACCCATCTTGTCACAGTAAAGTTATTGCATGAGTAGAGCATTTTATGCCTTCAGATATTTTTTCTTGCTGTGCATAAGGTAAAGATTCACAATAGATTTGGTGGATTAACTTGTTGGTACGACTGGATTTTATATCTTTGGCTACTCAGCATGACTAAGTAACTGCAGGTGTGTTTTCTTGGGGTAGATTCTTTTCTTAGTGTTAAATAACTAAAAAAGGAAAGCCAAGAGCTGGGAAAAAAGAAATAAGACATATGTTCTGGGTTGAAGCTATCATTTATTTCACAAAAACGGTTTGGATTTATCAGGGCAAATTTAAATCTTAATGGTAAGTTTGAGTTTCCTTTTTAAATTCTATTTCCTGTCCAGAATTAATAATTTCCCTTTGTTTTCCCATAAAGCCTCTACCACACATTAAGAACATATTCATCTATTTTGTTTTAAAACCCACAGATATTAAATATTTCATCTGATAAGTGCTGAGTGGAGAAATTAATACAGTTATGCCTTTTACATTGGTTTTACATGATCTCAGAGCATGGTAGAGGGAAAGTAATGCAGAATGACAGCTGCTCTATTAAAGAAATCTAATTAAAGTTGGTCAGACTATCATAGAGCAAATGTACAGTGATGGATGTAAAAGCTAAATTGGGTCCATGTAATAGAGAGTATTGGGTGGAACAGTTACACATTTGTCAAAAGTGCACCCAGATTAAAATGCTGACACATCTGATGTATTATTTTGTAGGTAGAGGAGGCACTAGAAGCAGTGAAAAATGCAACAAATGAGCAAGATTTAGCGAATCGCTTCAAGGAATTTGGGAAGGAAATGGTAAAACTGAACTATGTGGCTGCCAGACGACAACAGGTGAGTCCATGAGGGCTTGAGAAAGTCTGTCTTGGTTCTAAAGGTCTTGTATTTTATGTCCAAGCCTGGTTTTAAATGTGCATTGAGCGATTGCTGTGTCATGGCCTGTAATTTAATCAGGCTGATTATTTTTGAATGTGATGAAGCTTTCCAAAAGTACAGCTTCTTTCAGAGTACTTTTCAAGCAGCTTCAGTTAATAACAGATTGAGGAGTGAAAAGGCCAGTGATTCAGGAGGTTAAGGATAGTTTTCATTTGATGATTATTCCCATTTAATTCTAACCTATGCAGATCTCAGGTCCCTCTGACAGCTGCTAAAGCACTACCAAAGCTTTTTGGTAGTTTAGTACTATTAAAATTCATGAGGAACAGAAATCTACTTTGTGTTTAAAACCATTTTTATTAATTTTCCGATATTTAAAAAAAATAAGTGCTCCATCCTATTTATTCATTGCTAAGGCAACTGAAAAAAAAAGACCAGAAATTCATGATAACATTTATTCCAGGTCTGCAATTGTACAACTTGGCAATAAAGAAAACTTTCTCCTGCACACTGTTCTTCTTAAGACAGTGCTGTCACTGTGGAGTTGCATAAGGTCTCTCCAACTTCAGTTGTATTTGAATACCACCAGTAATTCAGGGATGTGTCATCTTTGTACGTGGCACACCGGATTTGGAAAGCTGGCTTTCCATAGTCCTCTGCCTGTTTACCTTATTTTCTGAATTACATTAATGGCAGTTTGCTTCATGATTGTGGTTTTTTGTTTGTTTGTTTGTTTGTTTGTTTTTATGAAAAGTAGCATTTTCAGAGTTGTGCTGAAAGGAAATAAGTTACAAATGTAAAATCTATGAACGGTGCTCTTCTGTATGTTCAGACACTTCCCCTGTGGAAATACAGTTACAAATATGGCAAAAAGAGAAAAATGTGAAAGCTTATGATGGTTTATATCTTTTAAGTTCTTATTGGAGGTATGATAAAAAAATCTAAAGTTATAAATCTCTTAAAATTTTCTTAAGATGCATTTTTATAATGCCAATAAAGTTTTCCATATAACTGGAAAATCTTGACAGCATTAGAACAAACTACTAAGATGTTCATAGATTTTCCTTTCATGTCTTCTGTTTTCTAGCCTGATAAATTTTTTAGGAACATGCATGGCTGAAATTAGTCCATGGGTGGAACCTCCAAATCCAGAATATCTGGGTTGTTTTGCAGTGTTTGCAACAGATTCTATATGTGAACATAAGTAAACTGTTCAGCTCTCCAGACTTCTTTATTCATAGTTTTAAATAGAAGTAATAATGTTTTGTTATCCCTCGTGGATCTTGTTAGGACTATCTTAACTAATATTTCAAAGGGTTTCAAGGACAATGTGATGTACCCTATAATTGAAAGGACCTGGATCAACAATAATACAGTACCATCTTATTCTGGTAACATATTGTGCAATATCTGATTCTTGTTGTCAGGGGAAATAAAAGAAAATATATGTCATATACAAAAGAGACAAACACTACATGGTATGAAGAATAGAGCAAAATATGAAGTCTAAAAATAGTGAGAGGTACATTTTCTAGGTCTGTAAGAGCTAAACCCATATTATTATTTTGATAGTTTTTTAAAGGTCTACCTTATGATAATTGTATGAAGGATGTGGGTATAGCACTTAGAAAAATAAGGCACTTGCTGCAACAGGATTATTGCACTCACATTGCCTTTATTGAATGAACAGACCAAATCCAGTCGATCAGGAAGAGTAATTTTGAATGTTTTATATAACTTTTTGGTGGGTTTTTACATAAGGGAAGTGTGTGGACCCTTTGTAAGATACTGTGGGCAGTATGTAACAGTTGTAACTACACAGAAGGACTGGACTTCTTTGGGCAGGAGGGGAATTCTTTCTGTCATTTGTGGTGGATTCCGTCACTGATTCCCTCTCTGCAAAACCACTGGATGGTGTTTATCCATGGATACCTAAGGCAATACATTCTAACACAAGGACTTACATTTACAACTGTAAATTACATCTTGAAGCCAATGACATCCTGGGCTGCTCCCACAGCGTGGGCAGCAGGGGAGGGGGGGATTCTGTCCCTTTTCCCCACCTGCAGAGCTACCTCCAGGTCTGAGGAACAACAGCACAGGGAAGGGCATGGAGCTGTTGGAGCGAGTCCAGAGGAGGCCACTGGAATGATTAGAGGGATGGAGCACCTCTAGTACGAGGAAAGGCTGAGAGAATTGGGATTGCTCAGCCTGGAGGCAAGAGGCTTTGGGGTGACCTAATTGTGGCCTTCCAGTACCTGAAGGGAACTTACAGGAAAGATGGGGCAAGATTATTTACAAGGGTATGTAGTGAAAGGATGAGGGGGAAGGGCTTTAAGCTGAGTAAGAGCAGATTTGGATCAGATATCAGGAAGAAATTCTTCCCTCTGAGGGTGGTGAGGCCCTGGCACAGGTTGCCCGGAGAAGCTGTGGCTGCCCCTGGATCCTTAGAAGTGTCCAAGGCCAAGTTGGATGGGGCTTGGAGCAACCTGGGCTAGTGGAAGGTGTCCCTGCCCGTGGCAGGAAGGTTGGAACAAGATGATCCTGAGAGTCCCTTCCAGCCCAAACCATTCTGTGATTCTATGAAAACTCTGTGTTTTTGTGCAGGAGCTGAAGGACCCTCACTGCAGGGATGAGATGGCTGCAGCCCGAGGGGCTCTGAAGAAGAATGCCACCATGCTGTACACGGCATCCCAGGCCTTCCTCCGCCACCCCGACGTTGCAGCCACGAGGGCCAACAGGGACTATGTCTTCAAGCAAGTGCAGGAGGCCATTGCTGGGATCTCCAACGCTGCCCAGGCCACCTCACCCACTGACGAGAACAAGGGCCACACTGGCATAGGAGAACTTGCTGCTGCCCTGAATGAATTTGATGTGAGTATCAGAAGGGCGTGGGAAATGAAGGGTTTCTCTGTGTAATAAGTCATTCTTATACAGGACTCAAATTCCCCTTTTCATGCAGGTCCCTTTCCTTGGACTGCAAAGGCAAAGGGCGAACGTTGATTTGTGTGTATTTTAAATGAGGAATAGTTGTTTGCTGCTAGTGGGCTGGAATTATAAGGAGTTATTTGTGCTCAGATGGAGTGGCTGGGATAGAGAGAAAGAAGTTCTCTTTATCCCTAGTGTCCTTGACAAATCCAGCTACATAGTTCTAAATAATGCAACGTCTGGCAGTTTAGTTTTGTGATCAAGATCTGAGGTTGGTTGAATGGTCAAATCCTGTTTGTCTGGCAAGTGAGGAAGACAAGACAAAAAAAAATGAAGATGGTGATGCAGCTCAGCGTCTTGGAAACATTAACATTCAGCTTGAATCATGAATTATGTTCATCAAAGATATGGAAAAAGCATCTCTCAAACACAGTTGATAGCAGTCAGTTCAACTGCAGGCAAAGTGCTGTGGCCTCTCTTCCAGCAATAGATACAGTTCTGCTTAAGCAACTTTCTTGACAGTTAATTGTTTAACTGTTAATTTCATTGCCAGTCCTGTCTGATGATTTTTCCTTATCTCACATTTGAGGATTATTCTTTAGAAAGTGAAAAAAAACAAACCAACAAACCTGCAGACAGTCTCTGAAAATATTTTTCTCTTTCATTCTGGCTTAGGGCAAGGGTTTGCTAAAATTGTTATTAGGGAATGCTGTCCTCTTGACTTGAATTAATGAGCAAGGGTACAATAAAAGCTTCTGTCACATGCAGTCAGGAGCTGCTCAGTCCTGCTGGATTTAAGGCTGAAAGTGGAGGTTATTTATCTCATGATGTGTTGGACTGGCCTTGTCGTCTACATCTATTCCTGCATCCATGGTTTTTCCTGCACAATTATTGTGGGTCAAGATTTCAGGAATCTTGCATGGCTTTCAGGGCCTTCTCAGCTCACAGGTCCCTTGTTGGTAAGATCCTGGGAATAATATCCCTGTGTGGTCTGATTGTACTCAGGCTTTTGTGTGGGACTTTGCACGTTATGGGCAGCAAAGGTTTGACAAACAGGGACAGAAAACATGTGACATCTCAACCCCAAACTGATGATGCTGCTGCTGCCTTCTGGAAAAGGCTGCTGTTCAATGCAAGGGGAGTCGTTGTGCTTAGTGAAAATAAATGTAGTGAAGACTATGTGAGACATCTGATATTGTCCCTGGCCTCTTTATGAGAATATTCATCATTTTTCTCCTCAGGTAAAGTCTTTTCCACTTTCCATGATGTTGCAAGGCATCAGGAATGCTTATGGGGGATGCATATTCATAGTACTGTGTTTTGTTCACAATTATTTGTGGAAAAACAGCCTTTTTGGGGGATTTTCTCTTTCTTATTTTAGGAAACTGAGTGAAAACTTACTCCTCTGACTTACTGGGGATAAAGAGATTAAAACTATTATTTTATCTATTTTCTAAGTCAGTGCTTAGCTGTTGAATGAGATTTATTCACACCTAATTCTACAACAGAGATGGTATTTCTGAAGCTCTAGGGAAAGTCAAAATTTATAGGTGTGATGGTGGGATGATTGTGAATTTACCTTTGTTTTATACAAGCAAACAAGAAAGAAAAATTACCAGACTAGTGAAACTATGTCATAAGTACAAAGGTGGTGGAGAAATATGTTTGATTTTGATACTGGCAGTATATTACCTCAGCAAGGGAAACAAAGTTTGCATTTTCTAGTGAAAATAATTTTACAGAGTATTTATTTTGCAGTATCAGTCATATTGATTGAGATCAGTTTGTATTTGGTATGAAATGCTTACTAAACCCTGGATTATATGACAAGATAATTCTTCTATATTCAAAATAAGTTTACAGTTTTCTCCATAATATTTAACACTTCTCAGCATTCCTTATTTCAGATTTCAGAACCAGTGTTCTTTGGTTTAACACTTCAAATCACTGCAGTCTAAATAATCTGAATATTTTCTCAATCAAAATATCATCATGTGTAATGTAAGTAATTATTCTACCTATTTGAAGCACTTTAGCTGTTGTGTTTAACTAGTTCCCATGTTCATTGTCATATTCTGTGAGTTATTAGCAGCAAAGTTTTGGAAAGATTTGCCATTTATTGCTTCTCAGAGATAATTTATGTAGAAATAGGGAGAGTTCACAAGTGTGTTTCTTATTATATTTTCTTCTTTGAGGTCCTGTTTGAAGATGATTGATCACAAAAGTACGTGTTAAATGCCTTGTTGCTTTGTCCTTTAACTTTTATGTTTCTGCTTTAACCTTAGATCATTTTAAGCTAGGTATTCCTGGTTTTATTAGTTATTTACTAATAATAGGGTATATAGTTTATGCTCATGAAATATTTCTGAGTTCCTAATGCAACTAAGGGTGCACATTTTACTTCCCCTCATGATACTTGGACAAATTTATTGAAATTTCACAGATAAGTTTATCAAGAACTTACTGTGAACTCTGAAAACACTCTGTTTTCACTCAGGAAATGGTAATTTTGATCTAGTAAGGACTCAGCTGCTCTGATTATTGAGGGACTGTTGTGTTGTCAAATGTTAAGTTGTGGGATGGATTTATCTGGGTATCCTCTGTGCTTTCCCCAGAGCCATCATGATGTGTAGCAGAGACAGGACCTGCACATCAAACTGGAGTGTGGTGGGGAGGTAGATAGAGAGAAAGTGAAATTATTAAGTGAGAAGAAATGAAATGAGAGGGACCAGGAAATCTGTGGTAGATGAAAATTAAGATGAGGATAGATGGCATCTGATGTAGGCTTGGCAACAGGAAAGAGGTAAAAATATATGTGGGGTGTGGATATAAAAGTGTATAATTATATCTGCATATAAAATAAAGGAATAATTGTGTCCAGAGGAGGGAACAGAGCTGGGGAAGGGTCTGGAGCACCAGGAGCAGCTGAGGGAGCTGGGGGGGCTCAGTCTGGAGAAAAGGAGGCTCAGGGAGGACCTTCTCACTCTCTGCAACTCCCTGACAGGAGGGGGGAACCAGGAGGGGGTCGGACTCTGCTCCCAGGGAACAAGGGACAGGAGGAGAGGGAATGGCCTCAAACTGTGCCAAGGAAGTTTGGGCTGAATATTGGGAAAATTTTCTTCGCAGAGAAGGTTGTGAGGCGTTGGAAGTGGCTGCCCAGAGCAGTGTTGGAGTCCCCATCCCTGGAGGGATTAAAAAGCCATGTGGATGTGGCACTTGGGGACATGGGTCAGTGGTGATCCACGCAGTGCTGGAGGAATGGTTGAGCTTGATCTTAGAGGTCTTTTCCAACCCGAACAATTCTGTGATTCCATGATTTTCTCTGCCACAACAAAGGCTTCAGGTACATGGTTGGGGGACATGTTCTTTGTGACAGAATGGAGATGGGGCTGTGACAGGCAAAAATAGTGTTTGTTGGGCACTTGGGATATCTGGTGAGTAGGAAAGGGCCTCCTTTTAGAGTGTGGATTGAGATTATGATTCCATAGTCCCACCAGCGTAGCTGTGTCAGTTGGATGCACTGACAACATATGAGAAGTGCAAACCACTGTGGAAATTGGAATTCTAGGGGTTTCAAACTGGGTAGCCTAAAATACTTTACCCATAAAATAGTTCTAAATATCTTTCTTTATATTTTGATATGAAAAAATGAGGATAATCATTCTGGTACAGTGCTGTGAGAGTAGGTGTAATGGTGCTGTAAATATAAAGCTGTTTACTATGCATGCACCACGACCCTATAAAAAGGATCATTCCTGGACTTGAAGCAAGGCTTGGATTATCTACACTAAAATTATGAGTCAACGATAAAACAAATTTATAAATCCTCTGACTTCGAAAGGGGAGGAAGAGATGTCTGAAGGAAGAAGGACCAAACTCCTTCTTTCCATTGATGACAAAAGCAAGCAGCTGTTTTCTTTTGTATTGCTCTAGGAAGAGCTGAGAGGATGGCTTAGCTGACTTTCTAATGGAGTTTTTGGGGGGGGGGGGACAAGTTGTCCCTCTAGCAGTGTGGAAGAAATTGATATTTTATTTGTTAAAAGGGTCATATAGTCCTTGCTTTTTAATATATGTTAATCCAAACTGACTCACCCTATACCTGATGTTGTTTTATCTGATATTTTATAGTTTTTATCTCTTAGATTTTTTTAATACTCGATTTATTGCTTCTCTGTACGTGCACACATCCATTTATCTTAAAAGCTGCAGACCAGCAGTGCTGGTTCTTGTTAACATCTTGAATTGCTCTGCCTGTGGGTCACCCCTTTACTCCCTGATTTCCAAATCATGTCGAGTCTTAAATGAGTATGAAAATAATTTGGTTTTCAAAGGAATATAAACGGAAGTGGTCATGGCACCAACCTGCCAGAGTTCAAGAGGCATTTGGACAATGCTGTCAGGCACATGGTGGGATTTATTGGGCCTGTCCTGTGTGGGGCCAGGAGTTGGATTTGATGATCCTTGTGGTCCCTTCCAACCCAGGATATTCTATGGTTCCATGATTCTATGAATTGATCTGGTTGAGAACTGAAAGAGTTGGTTAAAATGATTTTTGGTACTTGAGGTATTTATGTATTTGGGATAGCTCCCAAGGTACTGAAACTGTACCATTTTTTGTTATGAGCAGCATTTCAACTGAAAATTCCAGGCAGAGTAACTCAATCTTTAATAAATTTTTGAACAGTGTGAGTCAACCATTGGGGAAACGACTACGTTTGATGAGAAGGAAAGTGTCTGATGACACTGGTCACTGTCCTCCAGGCTGTTAAATGCAGCTCATATTTAATAAATGGGCTATCATAACATATTTCTTGAATATTTTAATGCTCCTCTAGGAATATTTTGCATGGCTAGAGAATGCAGTGCAACTTAAATGGAGTGAAAAATCGAATAAGCGTGTAATGAGGGGGAAAAATTACATAGACACTCAAAGACACACTAATTGGGTACAGCAATAGCAAAGGCTCCTTTTTTTTTGCTGTACTAAACTTAAGAACTATCAAATGTGACAGAAAGATACCAGACAAAAGGCTGACTACCTTTAAAATGTTGCTTTTTGAAAAAATAGCTGTTAGATGTTCAGCCTGAGAATGGATTTTGTTTTTTTTTTTCATAATATTTATGGAATCCAAATTTACTTCAGGGAAGTGACTTGTAATGCTACAGACAAAAGGAGAAAATGTGAGCTTCAAAATAAGAATTGAAACATGCTTGTTTTAATATCGAAATTGTAAGAAACAATTGTAAAAATATTACTGCATGTCCCATATAGCAGTTTGGAACCAGACTTGTGAAACTCTAGTATTTAGACCCTGCTGTGGGCAGGGTCACCTTCCACTATCCCAGGTTGTTCCAAGTCCTGTCCAACCTGGCCTTGGACACATCAGGGATGGGGCAGCCACAGCTTCTCTGGGCAACTTGTGCCAGGGCCTCACCACCCTCACAGGGAGGAATTTCTTTCCAATATCCCATCTAACCCTGCCCTCTGGCAGTGGGAAGCCATTCCCCCTTGTCCTGTCCCTCCATCCCTTGTCCCCAGTCCCTCTCCAGCTCTCCTGGAACCCCTTTAGGCACTGGAAGGGGCTCTCAGGTTTCCCTGGAGCCTTCTCTTCTCCAGGTGAACACCTCCAGCTCTCCCAGCCTGGCTCCAGAGCAGAGGGGCTCCATCCTTTTGATCAACTTTGTGGATCTCCTCTGGATTCATTCCCACATGTCCACAACTTTCTTGTGTCGGGGGCCCCAAAATATAGTTGTGGTTTTTGTTTTTTTTTTCCCTTGTGCAGCTGAAGTGGATTTTACACTGGAGTAGTGTCAGGCCAGTCATTTCCCACGTGAAGGCAACCAGGCTGCATCCCAGTGCTTCCCAGGCTTCTATGCAGTAGTGAGATACTTTGGCACTTCCTGCACTCCTCGGATCTCCTGTGAGAAAAATCAGACTGGTCATATTTTGCATATTAAGTACATAATGACCAACACCACCATGTTGCATTTTACACTATTAATAAAAGCTTTGACAGACATATAGTTGAGGATGCTGAGCTGATCTTTCAAATGGGGAGTAAACAGAGTAAATTTTCAGGGTCCTGATGATGCTAAGGGGTTAAACAAGGTTTTTCTTCCAGCTATTACTACATTTTCCTGCCCGCTGCAACCTCTTCTATGAGCTACTTTTGGTGTTTCTTTTTCCTGAGCTTTTTCCATGCCGAACATGAGTAGTTTAGCAGGAAGAATTGCAAAGAGAGTTTAGGTTGAGGGCAGATTCACACTATATACACGTGTCCTGGCTAGGAGAGAGTTGTTTTGTTTTTTTTTTTGATATCATAGAATCATAGAATATCCTGAGTTGGAAGGCACCCACAAGGATCATCGAAATCCAGCTCCTAGTAGTAGCTGGTACAGTGCTGTGTTCTGGATTTAGTATGAGAATAATGTTGATAAAACACTGATGTTTTGATTGTTACTAAGTAGTGCTTAATAAGCCTAATAAGGAAGAAATACTTTAAAATGAGGGTGGTGAGGCCCTGGCCCAGGTTGCCCAGAGAAGCTGTGGCTGCCCCATCCCTGGAAGTGTCCAAGGCCAAGCTGGACAGGGTTTGGAGCAACCTGATCTATGTCCTACTCATGACAGGGGGACAGGGCTGGATGACCTTGAAAGGTCTTTTCCTACACAACCATTGTATAATTCCATGGATCTCAATTGTTTTAATCAGTTGTTTCAGAAATTCACTCTGCTTTTAATCTTAGTAGTTGGCTGAACGACATATTATGGTGAATGTTTTATCTGTGCTTGTGTATGAATGGGCATGTTGATACGTTTTTGTGGAAATGTCAGTTCCAGAGTACAAAGGATTTTATAGCATTTTGCAGGATTTTGTAGCAAATGAATCACATGGTATGACCTCTGTAAAAAGAAGTACCCTGGGTTACTGTGGGTTAGGATCTTGCCTACATTCACCTTTAATTGTGGGAATGCTGCTGCTCTCTATTTGCTGTATAGGAGCACCATCTAGTGGGCTTCTGGTTTTATTTTTTTATGTATAATATTTCTTCCCCCCCTCCCGAAATGCTCCTGTATAGTAAATTAGTATTGTATTAGAAATCAGGAATACTCTGTAATTTAACCATAGCTGATTGCTACCATTTCTTCCAGTGATAGAAAAAACCAACACACCAAGTGCTTCCTGTGCTTTCCTGTCTAATACATTTATCCTGTTTGTAGCAGAACTGTAGCAAGTTTATTTGCAAAGGAGTTTTGGTAGTGAACTCTCATCCACACAAATTTGTTAGAGATAGTAAAAACACGGAAAGGA
This sequence comes from Chiroxiphia lanceolata, assembly GCF_009829145.1. NCBI lineage: Eukaryota > Metazoa > Chordata > Aves > Passeriformes > Pipridae > Chiroxiphia > Chiroxiphia lanceolata. The sequence continues at coordinate 4,196,366 of NC_045640.1, forward strand.
AATACACTTTAAAAACCTAAATAATATTCCTACAAAGAATTATGTTTTCTGTAGCAATAAAATTGTTTCATTATTATTGAAATTATTGCAAGTTTCTTATTTAATTGTAATTGGTAAAGTATGAATATCTGAAGTGTTAAATAAAAAAATATACTATTTTTTCAGTAACTCAGAAAGAACACTAAGTGAAATGTTTTAATTAGACTACACTTGCTACTATTTTGAGTATGTTTATTTAGCACCTCTGAGATGCCTCTATAACTTAGATATGTGAGAACTGAACACCACTAATATTTCAGAGAAAGAATATCTCCATTTACAGAATAACAGAATATACTGATTTGGAAGGGAGGGACCCACAAGGATCATCGAGTCCAACCTTTAGCCCTGCACAGGACCATCCCCAAGAGTCTCCCCCTGTGCCTGAGAACATTGCCCAAACACTTATTGAAAACTATCAGGCTTGGTGCTGTGACCACTTCCCTGGGGAGCCTTTTCCAGTACCCAATCAGCCTCTGGGGGAAGAAACTCTTTCTAATATCCAACCTAAACCTCCCCTGACACAACTTGAGGCCATTTCCTTGTGTCCTATTACTGGTCACCACAGAGAAGAGATCAGTGCCTGCCCCTCCTTCTCCCCTCATTAGGAACTTCTAGACTGCAGTAAAGTCTCCCCTCACCTCCTCTTCTCCAGGGTCTAAATGAAGTAACTACATGTGAACTACTTACATGTCCGTGGGGCTACTATATCTTAACTCTTTAAATATTTTGGTGGATCAATGCACTAACAACATATTATGTCCTTATCAATGTTGGGGGGATCTATGCACTAAGTACGTGTAACTACTCATAGAATTCTTGGGGAACTACATATTGACTCCCAACAGAGTTGTTGGGGCACTGCCTAATTCCTACTTCTATACTTGTCGGGGCAAACATGCTAGCTACATCTTAGCTACATCTAAATGAACTGCTGTTAATATAGGGACTGTCTGTCAGGCCATAGGTGGAAGCTATGTCAGGGCCTCGGTGAAGGTTGCCAGGCCCTAAGTGAAGGTTGTCAGGGCCTTAGTGAAGGTTGTCAGGGCTTAGTTGAAGGTTGTCAGGGCCTGGGTGAAGGTTGTCAGGCCCTAGGTGAAGGTTGTCAGGGCTTGGGTGAAGGTTGTCAGGGCCTGGGTGAAGGTTGTCAGGGCTTGGCTGAAGGTTGTCAGGGCTTAGGTGAAGGTTGTCAGGGCCTGGGTGAAGGTTGTCAGGCCCTAGGTGAAGGTTGTCAGGCCCTAGGTGAAGGTTGTCAGGGAGAGAAGAAACACCCTGAAAACCTTCACCGAGGCCCGGACAACCTTCACCTAGGGCCTGGGTGAAGATTGTCAGGCCCTAGGTGAAGGTTGTCAGGGCCTCGGTGAAGGTTGTCCGGGCCTCGGTGAAGGTTTTCAGGGTGTTTCTTCTCCAGGCCGCAGCTCGTGTGCTGCAAGGGTTCCAGCAGCCGCTGCTGGAAGTCCCTCCTGGTCCACCCTTAGGGGCCCTCCTCTCAGGGCCCTCCTCTGCAGACCATGCTCTTCTTCCTCTTCCTTGTTTGCATCGCCCTTGTCACCTTCTTCTTGATTTCCTTGGCGAATGCCCAGATTTCCTTCACCTCTTTGTATCTCTTCCTGATGGTGAGCATGGTCTGGACGGATTCCCTCCTCCTCCTCGTCGCCTCTTCGAGGGCTCTCCTGGCGGCTGCTCTCTGGTTCATGGCTGCTATTGTGCGGCTGAACCAGAGCGCCAAGAGGAGGCCCAGGGCTACAGCAGGAGCCGAGAAGTGCCACTGCTGGAGGGCAGCCCAGAGCAGGGCTCCCCCGGCACGCAGAGCGTGCTCCAGGGGGCCCTGCTCCAGCTCCTGCTGCAGCCGACTCATCTCCCTCTGGAGATAGTGAGTGCGCAGCTCCATGCGCTCCCGCGTCACCTCGTCCAACCCGTCGCCCACCGGCTGCGGGTAGTGGATGAGGCTCTGCAGAAGCAAAGCAAGGAACATTGTCCGAGCCATAGCGTGCAGGGGAGAGAGAGTGGGGGGCGCCCACTCCCTGCCTCTGCCCAGACTGGACTGGGGCAGCGTTACCTGCGGTGGCCTTTTATACTCGCCTCCATTGTGACGTGTGCCATGTGACGTCACAGACGCCAGAGGCATCACAGCCAGGCCAGCCCCGCCCTTCGTGCCCACCCCGGCTCAGCCACTGCCAGTGGGCAACCAGAGCCCCGACAGCCGCCAAGTGCAGCCCCAGCGGCAGGGAATGGGCCCCCAGGGGCTCCCTTGGCAAAGCGGGCAGAAGCCCCCGATCCCTTGTCAAATGGAACGGTGGGGGACATGGCCCTTGGACGCTTTGCTCCTTTGGATCCCCTGCTGTGGGCCGGGATCAGTTCCCTCGGGGCTGACCTCTGGGCTTGCGGGGGTGCTGCTGGAGCTTTGGAACACCTCTGGGTGCTTGGTGGTGAATATCCTGGTGGTGGGATGGGTCCTCTCCGTGGCAGGATCTCTGTTGCTGCTTGGCACTGTGAGGGGACCTTGGTTGCAAAGAGACATTGCCCAGGAGTGAGGAGGAGCTGTGGGGGTGGATTTCCCGGAAGGAGACTGTAGCAACACCAAGTCGGGGCTCCTTTAGATCAAGAATGAAGCAGGGGGTGGTTCCGGCCCAGAATTTGAGCTGTTTGCAACATAGTAAAACGTGTGTGTTAAGCGGGGATAGGTCAACTCGTGTTGCCCCTGAAGGCCGGAGCAAAATGTGAGGATCTAATGTAAAACTGCATTCAGGGTACCCCTGGTTGGGTGGGACACCCCGTGTGCAGCAATAAAGAACGGCTTTGCCTCAGAAGGGGCCTCCTGTGACAATGACCCGCGTGGTTTTTCCTTTCTGAGCAGTTTTGACGCAGAGTGTGGCCGACTTCCCCTGAGCGACAGACACCTTCATGCGAGGTGACCCACTGTCCTCATTCTCGTTGGGTTCCCCTTGCAAGACCGCTCACCCCCAATTCTTTCAGGACCCCTGGGGAGGTGGGAGAGTCCCAGAGGAGAGGTGCCGTCTGTGTGGCCGTGCCCCCTGTCCCTTCAGTCCCTGTGTTCCGGCAGGCGCACATAAACAATTAATTGTTTCCCTTTCCAACAACGGCCTTTGACAGACAGTGAGAGAAGTGTCCAGAAAAGAAGGCAAGGTGGTTGTTCTTTCAGGAATCCTCCCCCAACCTTTGGCCACTGTCATGGTTTGAGATAGCCCAAATTCCAATTCCCTAGCTCCATCCCCCCTCCCACATCTCAACCCAATGTGAGATGGGTTTTTTTCCAGACAAAACACAACCAGACTCAGAATGGGGAAAGGGAATATATTACAATGACTATACAAATAAATACTACAATACATTATACACACGACTACAACTATCTCTACCATGACATAAGTATTTACAATGGATCAGATCTCTTCTCCCCTCCAAATAAAAGTCCAGGAGGGAAAGAAGGACAGATCCCTTCCAGTCTCTTAGGGCAGCAGCTTCTTCAGAGTAGCAGTCACTAAGCAGCAGCATCTTCTAAGGCAGCAGGCTCTCTCTCTGTTGTTTCTTGTAGCAGCTGATTGCTGGATCTCTGCCAGCACACACGAGGGGGGTATCCCCCTCGGCCACTCGTCTCTCCAAACGAGTGGTCTTCCGTGGGCTTCGTCACCCCAGACAAGGTCGTTTCACCACGGTCATATCACGAAGCACAGGGGGTCTTCGTGACGGTCTGGTATCTTCAGGAGATTCAAGCTCCTTGCAGGGCCTCTGTGCCCTGTCTCAGGCTGCGAGCTTCTTTGTAGCTTGCAGCAAGGGAGGGCCTCAAGGCCAACCTCCCACACCGTCCTGGCTGAGCTCTCAGGACGTCCGAGCTTCTCAGCATGTTGCACTTCAAGGCTCTTTCAAGTAAGAGTCTATCAACTTCCTCCTTCCAGGAGGTCTCAAAGGAGTTTTGGGGGGTCTGGTATCAGTTCTTACCCCCAAGAACTCTGTAGAACTCAGCTGCTGACTCTCCTTCCCTCAGGTCTCCTTCCAGGAGTCCCTTCTCTGGTGCTGCATGTCTTTGTTGCTTCTTCGGTTCAGTTCTGGCTGCTGCTTTCTCCGGCCACTGCCACGGCCACTGCCCACGATGGAGAAAACATCTCCCAGCATAACTATAGGCACCTAGCCCAGCATTATGCTGTTCCAGGTCCCCACAGGCTCCAGCTGGGGCTGGGGGGCCAAAGCCCCCCCCCCCGTGGGGCTCAGAGCCCCTTCCTCGTGGCTCACAACATGGCCACCTTCTTCTAACCTCCAACTACAACTCTTCTCTTCCGGTCTGGTTGTGATATGTTTACATTTTTTGCAGGAGCGCTCATTGGACAGAAATTCAAAACTTCCAGGGGTTTCCACCCCTTGGGGTCTACCACTTTTCTTATCCTCTGGGGGAAAACAAAGTCCAAACCACTACAGCCACGCATGAACTCCAAACCAGTAATCTGTGCCTTTGCGTGCAAGAGTGTGCCCAGGCGGCCAGTGAGGTGGCACCAGATCCGTGGGGAGCGTAGAGCTTGTCTAATGCATGAAAGGTGTTGGAATTGAGCAGAAAGAGACCCCCTTGAGTGTCAGCTGGTCATGCGAGATCAGATGGGCTGGGTGCAAGTAGGCTGAGTTTCAGATCAGAAGCAATTCAGCACTGCAGGTCTGGTCGAGTCCAATGAGAACTTGGAGAATCCAGATTGAAACCAGTAATTTTTATTGAAACAACGGGTTCAATCAAGCAGTTGATTGGCTCAAAAGAAGCCAGGTGGGAAGCAGAGGGGCGACAGGGCGAGCTGTGGGGAGGTGGGACGGCCACTGCTCCACTCCCTGCCCTGGGAGCCTTTGTCAGTCTCTGGGCCACAGCCAAATGGTGGCGGCCGAAGGCACGGCCTGCCCCAAAATGGCGGCTGGACCCACGGCCTGCCCCAGACTGTGACTGCTTCTGGATTTGTTGGGGAGAAATGCAGTAACTATATGTTAACTAATTAAATATTTTAGGGGGATAAATTGGCTACATGTTAACAACTTCTCTGTTTGAAGGGTCTAAATGAAGTAACTACATGTGAACTACTTACATGTCCGTGGGGCTACTATATCTTAACTCTTTAAATATTTTGGTGGATCAATGCACTAACAACATATTATGTCCTTATCAATGTTGGGGGCATCTATGCACTAAGTACGTGTAACTACTCATAGAATTCTTGGGGAACTACATATTGACTCCCAACAGAGTTGTTGGGGCACTGCCTAATTCCTACTTCTATGCTTGTCGGGGCAAACATGCTAGCTACATCTTAGCTACATCTAAATGAACTGCTGTTAATATAGGGACTGTCTGTCAGGCCATAGGTGGAAGCTATGTCAGGGCCTCGGTGAAGGTTGCCAGGCCCTAAGTGAAGGTTGTCAGGGCCTTAGTGAAGGTTGTCAGGGCTTAGTTGAAGGTTGTCAGGGCCTGGGTGAAGGTTGTCAGGCCCTAGGTGAAGGTTGTCAGGGCTTGGGTGAAGGTTGTCAGGGCCTGGGTGAAGGTTGTCAGGGCTTGGCTGAAGGTTGTCAGGGCTTAGGTGAAGGTTGTCAGGGCCTGGGTGAAGATTGTCAGGCCCTAGGTGAAGGTTGTCAGGGCCTCGGTGAAGGTTGTCAGGGAGAGAAGAAACACCCTGAAAACCTTCACCGAGGCCCGGACAACCTTCACCTAGGGCCTGGGTGAAGATTGTCAGGCCCTAGGTGAAGGTTGTCAGGGCCTCGGTGAAGGTTGTCCGGGCCTCGGTGAAGGTTTTCAGGGTGTTTCTTCTCCAGGCCGCAGCTCGTGTGCTGCAAGGGTTCCAGCAGCCGCTGCTGGAAGTCCCTCCTGGTCCACCCTTAGGGGCCCTCCTCTCAGGGCCCTCCTCTGCAGACCATGCTCTTCTTCCTCTTCCTTGTTTGCATCGCCCTTGTCACCTTCTTCTTGATTTCCTTGGCGAATGCCCAGATTTCCTTCACCTCTTTGTATCTCTTCCTGATGGTGAGCATGGTCTGGACGGATTCCCTCCTCCTCCTCGTCGCCTCTTCGAGGGCTCTCCTGGCGGCTGCTCTCTGGTTCATGGCTGCTATTGTGCGGCTGAACCAGAGCGCCAAGAGGAGGCCCAGGGCTACAGCAGGAGCCGAGAAGTGCCACTGCTGGAGGGCAGCCCAGAGCAGGGCTCCCCCGGCACGCAGAGCGTGCTCCAGGGGGCCCTGCTCCAGCTCCTGCTGCAGCCGACTCATCTCCCTCTGGAGATAGTGAGTGCGCAGCTCCATGCGCTCCCGCGTCACCTCGTCCAACCCGTCGCCCACCGGCTGCGGGTAGTGGATGAGGCTCTGCAGAAGCAAAGCAAGGAACATTGTCCGAGCCATAGCGTGCAGGGGAGAGAGAGTGGGGGGCGCCCACTCCCTGCCTCTGCCCAGACTGGACTGGGGCAGCGTTACCTGCGGTGGCCTTTTATACTCGCCTCCATTGTGACGTGTGCCATGTGACGTCACAGACGCCAGAGGCATCACAGCCAGGCCAGCCCCGCCCTTCGTGCCCACCCCGGCTCAGCCACTGCCAGTGGGCAACCAGAGCCCCGACAGCCGCCAAGTGCAGCCCCAGCGGCAGGGAATGGGCCCCCAGGGGCTCCCTTGGCAAAGCGGGCAGAAGCCCCCGATCCCTTGTCAAATGGAACGGTGGGGGACATGGCCCTTGGACGCTTTGCTCCTTTGGATCCCCTGCTGTGGGCCGGGATCAGTTCCCTCGGGGCTGACCTCTGGGCTTGCGGGGGTGCTGCTGGAGCTTTGGAACACCTCTGGGTGCTTGGTGGTGAATATCCTGGTGGTGGGATGGGTCCTCTCCGTGGCAGGATCTCTGTTGCTGCTTGGCACTGTGAGGGGACCTTGGTTGCAAAGAGACATTGCCCAGGAGTGAGGAGGAGCTGTGGGGGTGGATTTCCCGGAAGGAGACTGTAGCAACACCAAGTCGGGGCTCCTTTAGATCAAGAATGAAGCAGGGGGTGGTTCCGGCCCAGAATTTGAGCTGTTTGCAACATAGTAAAACGTGTGTGTTAAGCGGGGATAGGTCAACTCGTGTTGCCCCTGAAGGCCAGAGCAAAATGTGAGGATCTAATGTAAAACTGCATTCAGGGTACCCCTGGTTGGGTGGGACACCCCGTGTGCAGCAATAAAGAACGGCTTTGCCTCAGAAGGGGCCTCCTGTGACAATGACCCGCGTGGTTTTTCCTTTCTGAGCAGTTTTGACGCAGAGTGTGGCCGACTTCCCCTGAGCGACAGACACCTTCATGCGAGGTGACCCACTGTCCTCATTCTCGTTGGGTTCCCCTTGCAAGACCGCTCACCCCCAATTCTTTCAGGACCCCTGGGGAGGTGGGAGAGTCCCAGAGGAGAGGTGCCGTCTGTGTGGCCGTGCCCCCTGTCCCTTCAGTCCCTGTGTTCCGGCAGGCGCACATAAACAATTAATTGTTTCCCTTTCCAACAACGGCCTTTGACAGACAGTGAGAGAAGTGTCCAGAAAAGAAGGCAAGGTGGTTGTTCTTTCAGGAATCCTCCCCCAACCTTTGGCCACTGTCATGGTTTGAGATAGCCCAAATTCCAATTCCCTAGCTCCATCCCCCCTCCCACATCTCAACCCAATGTGAGATGGGTTTTTTTCCAGACAAAACACAACCAGACTCAGAATGGGGAAAGGGAATATATTACAATGACTATACAAATAAATACTACAATACATTATACACACGACTACAACTATCTCTACCATGACATAAGTATTTACAATGGATCAGATCTCTTCTCCCCTCCAAATAAAAGTCCAGGAGGGAAAGAAGGACAGATCCCTTCCAGTCTCTTAGGGCAGCAGCTTCTTCAGAGTAGCAGTCACTAAGCAGCAGCATCTTCTAAGGCAGCAGGCTCTCTCTCTCTGTTGTTTCTTGTAGCAGCTGATTGCTGGATCTCTGCCAGCACACACGAGGGGGGTATCCCCCTCGGCCACTCGTCTCTCCAAACGAGTGGTCTTCCGTGGGCTTCGTCACCCCAGACAAGGTCGTTTCACCACGGTCATATCACGAAGCACAGGGGGTCTTCGTGACGGTCTGGTATCTTCAGGAGATTCAAGCTCCTTGCAGGGCCTCTGTGCCCTGTCTCAGGCTGCGAGCTTCTTTGTAGCTTGCAGCAAGGGAGGGCCTCAAGGCCAACCTCCCACACCGTCCTGGCTGAGCTCTCAGGACGTCCGAGCTTCTCAGCATGTTGCACTTCAAGGCTCTTTCAAGTAAGAGTCTATCAACTTCCTCCTTCCAGGAGGTCTCAAAGGAGTTTTGGGGGGTCTGGTATCAGTTCTTACCCCCAAGAACTCTGTAGAACTCAGCTGCTGACTCTCCTTCCCTCAGGTCTCCTTCCAGGAGTCCCTTCTCTGGTGCTGCATGTCTTTGTTGCTTCTTCGGTTCAGTTCTGGCTGCTGCTTTCTCCGGCCACTGCCACGGCCACTGCCCACGATGGAGAAAACATCTCCCAGCATAACTATAGGCACCTAGCCCAGCATTATGCTGTTCCAGGTCCCCACAGGCTCCAGCTGGGGCTGGGGGGCCAAAGCCCCCCCCCCCTGTGGGGCTCAGAGCCCCTTCCTCGTGGCTCACAACATGGCCACCTTCTTCTAACCTCCAACTACAACTCTTCTCTTCCGGTCTGGTTGTGATATGTTTACATTTTTTGCAGGAGCGCTCATTGGACAGAAATTCAAAACTTCCAGGGGTTTCCACCCCTTGGGGTCTACCACTTTTCTTATCCTCTGGGGGGAAACAAAGTCCAAACCACTACAGCCACGCATGAACTCCAAACCAGTAATCTGTGCCTTTGCGTGCAAGAGTGTGCCCAGGCGGCCAGTGAGGTGGCACCAGATCCGTGGGGAGCGTAGAGCTTGTCTAATGCATGAAAGGTGTTGGAATTGAGCAGAAAAGAGACCCCCTTGAGTGTCAGCTGGTCATGCGAGATCAGATGGGCTGGGTGCAAGTAGGCTGAGTTTCAGATCAGAAGCAATTCAGCACTGCAGGTCTGGTCGAGTCCAATGAGAACTTGGAGAATCCAGATTGAAACCAGTAATTTTTATTGAAACAACGGGTTCAATCAAGCAGTTGATTGGCTCAAAAGAAGCCAGGTGGGAAGCAGAGGGGCGACAGGGCGAGCTGTGGGGAGGTGGGACGGCCACTGCTCCACTCCCTGCCCTGGGAGCCTTTGTCAGTCTCTGGGCCACAGCCAAATGGCGGCGGCCGAAGGCACGGCCTGCCCCAAAATGGCGGCTGGACCCACGGCCTGCCCCAGACTGTGACTGCTTCTGGATTTGTTGGGGAGAAATGCAGTAACTATATGTTAACTAATTAAATATTTTAGGGGGATAAATTGGCTACATGTTAACAACTTCTCTGTTTGAAGGGTCTAAATGAAGTAACTACATGTGAACTACTTACATGTCCGTGGGGCTACTATATCTTAACTCTTTAAATATTTTGGTGGATCAATGCACTAACAACATATTATGTCCTTATCAATGTTGGGGGCATCTATGCAATAAGTACGTGTAACTACTCATAGAATTCTTGGGGAACTACATATTGACTCCCAACAGAGTTGTTGGGGCACTGCCTAATTCCTACTTCTATGCTTGTCGGGGCAAACATGCTAGCTACATCTTAGCTACATCTAAATGAACTGCTGTTAATATAGGGACTGTCTGTCAGGCCATAGGTGGAAGCTATGTCAGGGCCTCGGTGAAGGTTGCCAGGCCCTAAGTGAAGGTTGTCAGGGCCTTAGTGAAGGTTGTCAGGGCTTAGTTGAAGGTTGTCAGGGCCTGGGTGAAGGTTGTCAGGCCCTAGGTGAAGGTTGTCAGGGCTTGGGTGAAGGTTGTCAGGGCCTGGGTGAAGGTTGTCAGGGCTTGGCTGAAGGTTGTCAGGGCTTAGGTGAAGGTTGTCAGGGCCTGGGTGAAGGTTGTCAGGCCCTAGGTGAAGGTTGTCAGGCCCTAGGTGAAGGTTGTCAGGGAGAGAAGAAACACCCTGAAAACCTTCACCGAGGCCCGGACAACCTTCACCTAGGGCCTGGGTGAAGATTGTCAGGCCCTAGGTGAAGGTTGTCAGGGCCTCGGTGAAGGTTGTCCGGGCCTCGGTGAAGGTTTTCAGGGTGTTTCTTCTCCAGGCCGCAGCTCGTGTGCTGCAAGGGTTCCAGCAGCCGCTGCTGGAAGTCCCTCCTGGTCCACCCTTAGGGGCCCTCCTCTCAGGGCCCTCCTCTGCAGACCATGCTCTTCTTCCTCTTCCTTGTTTGCATCGCCCTTGTCACCTTCTTCTTGATTTCCTTGGCGAATGCCCAGATTTCCTTCACCTCTTTGTATCTCTTCCTGATGGTGAGCATGGTCTGGACGGATTCCCTCCTCCTCCTCGTCGCCTCTTCGAGGGCTCTCCTGGCGGCTGCTCTCTGGTTCATGGCTGCTATTGTGCGGCTGAACCAGAGCGCCAAGAGGAGGCCCAGGGCTACAGCAGGAGCCGAGAAGTGCCACTGCTGGAGGGCAGCCCAGAGCAGGGCTCCCCCGGCACGCAGAGCGTGCTCCAGGGGGCCCTGCTCCAGCTCCTGCTGCAGCCGACTCATCTCCCTCTGGAGATAGTGAGTGCGCAGCTCCATGCGCTCCCGCGTCACCTCGTCCAACCCGTCGCCCACCGGCTGCGGGTAGTGGATGAGGCTCTGCAGAAGCAAAGCAAGGAACATTGTCCGAGCCATAGCGTGCAGGGGAGAGAGAGTGGGGGGCGCCCACTCCCTGCCTCTGCCCAGACTGGACTGGGGCAGCGTTACCTGCGGAGGCCTTTTATACTCGCCTCCATTGTGACGTGTGCCATGTGACGTCACAGACGCCAGAGGCATCACAGCCAGGCCAGCCCCGCCCTTCGTGCCCACCCCGGCTCAGCCACTGCCAGTGGGCAACCAGAGCCCCGACAGCCGCCAAGTGCAGCCCCAGCGGCAGGGAATGGGCCCCCAGGGGCTCCCTTGGCAAAGCGGGCAGAAGCCCCCGATCCCTTGTCAAATGGAACGGTGGGGGACATGGCCCTTGGACGCTTTGCTCCTTTGGATCCCCTGCTGTGGGCCGGGATCAGTTCCCTCGGGGCTGACCTCTGGGCTTGCGGGGGTGCTGCTGGAGCTTTGGAACACCTCTGGGTGCTTGGTGGTGAATATCCTGGTGGTGGGATGGGTCCTCTCCGTGGCAGGATCTCTGTTGCTGCTTGGCACTGTGAGGGGACCTTGGTTGCAAAGAGACATTGCCCAGGAGTGAGGAGGAGCTGTGGGGGTGGATTTCCCGGAAGGAGACTGTAGCAACACCAAGTCGGGGCTCCTTTAGATCAAGAATGAAGCAGGGGGTGGTTCCGGCCCAGAATTTGAGCTGTTTGCAACATAGTAAAACGTGTGTGTTAAGCGGGGATAGGTCAACTCGTGTTGCCCCTGAAGGCCGGAGCAAAATGTGAGGATCTAATGTAAAACTGCATTCAGGGTACCCCTGGTTGGGTGGGACACCCCGTGTGCAGCAATAAAGAACGGCTTTGCCTCAGAAGGGGCCTCCTGTGACAATGACCCGCGTGGTTTTTCCTTTCTGAGCAGTTTTGACGCAGAGTGTGGCCGACTTCCCCTGAGCGACAGACACCTTCATGCGAGGTGACCCACTGTCCTCATTCTCGTTGGGTTCCCCTTGCAAGACCGCTCACCCCCAATTCTTTCAGGACCCCTGGGGAGGTGGGAGAGTCCCAGAGGAGAGGTGCCGTCTGTGTGGCCGTGCCCCCTGTCCCTTCAGTCCCTGTGTTCCGGCAGGCGCACATAAACAATTAATTGTTTCCCTTTCCAACAACGGCCTTTGACAGACAGTGAGAGAAGTGTCCAGAAAAGAAGGCAAGGTGGTTGTTCTTTCAGGAATCCTCCCCCAACCTTTGGCCACTGTCATGGTTTGAGATAGCCCAAATTCCAATTCCCTAGCTCCATCCCCCCTCCCACATCTCAACCCAATGTGAGATGGGTTTTTTTCCAGACAAAACACAACCAGACTCAGAATGGGGAAAGGGAATATATTACAATGACTATACAAATAAATACTACAATACATTATACACACGACTACAACTATCTCTACCATGACATAAGTATTTACAATGGATCAGATCTCTTCTCCCCTCCAAATAAAAGTCCAGGAGGGAAAGAAGGACAGATCCCTTCCAGTCTCTTAGGGCAGCAGCTTCTTCAGAGTAGCAGTCACTAAGCAGCAGCATCTTCTAAGGCAGCAGGCTCTCTCTCTCTGTTGTTTCTTGTAGCAGCTGATTGCTGGATCTCTGCCAGCACACACGAGGGGGGTATCCCCCTCGGCCACTCGTCTCTCCAAACGAGTGGTCTTCCGTGGGCTTCGTCACCCCAGACAAGGTCGTTTCACCACGGTCATATCACGAAGCACAGGGGGTCTTCGTGACGGTCTGGTATCTTCAGGAGATTCAAGCTCCTTGCAGGGCCTCTGTGCCCTGTCTCAGGCTGCGAGCTTCTTTGTAGCTTGCAGCAAGGGAGGGCCTCAAGGCCAACCTCCCACACCGTCCTGGCTGAGCTCTCAGGACGTCCGAGCTTCTCAGCATGTTGCACTTCAAGGCTCTTTCAAGTAAGAGTCTATCAACTTCCTCCTTCCAGGAGGTCTCAAAGGAGTTTTGGGGGGTCTGGTATCAGTTCTTACCCCCAAGAACTCTGTAGAACTCAGCTGCTGACTCTCCTTCCCTCAGGTCTCCTTCCAGGAGTCCCTTCTCTGGTGCTGCATGTCTTTGTTGCTTCTTCGGTTCAGTTCTGGCTGCTGCTTTCTCCGGCCACTGCCACGGCCACTGCCCACGATGGAGAAAACATCTCCCAGCATAACTATAGGCACCTAGCCCAGCATTATGCTGTTCCAGGTCCCCACAGGCTCCAGCTGGGGCTGGGGGGCCAAAGCCCCCCCCCCTGTGGGGCTCAGAGCCCCTTCCTCGTGGCTCACAACATGGCCACCTTCTTCTAACCTCCAACTACAACTCTTCTCTTCCGGTCTGGTTGTGATATGTTTACATTTTTTGCAGGAGCGCTCATTGGACAGAAATTCAAAACTTCCAGGGGTTTCCACCCCTTGGGGTCTACCACTTTTCTTATCCTCTGGGGGAAAACAAAGTCCAAACCACTACAGCCACGCATGAACTCCAAACCAGTAATCTGTGCCTTTGCGTGCAAGAGTGTGCCCAGGCGGCCAGTGAGGTGGCACCAGATCCGTGGGGAGCGTAGAGCTTGTCTAATGCATGAAAGGTGTTGGAATTGAGCAGAAAAGAGACCCCCTTGAGTGTCAGCTGGTCATGCGAGATCAGATGGGCTGGGTGCAAGTAGGCTGAGTTTCAGATCAGAAGCAATTCAGCACTGCAGGTCTGGTCGAGTCCAATGAGAACTTGGAGAATCCAGATTGAAACCAGTAATTTTTATTGAAACAACGGGTTCAATCAAGCAGTTGATTGGCTCAAAAGAAGCCAGGTGGGAAGCAGAGGGGCGACAGGGCGAGCTGTGGGGAGGTGGGACGGCCACTGCTCCACTCCCTGCCCTGGGAGCCTTTGTCAGTCTCTGGGCCACAGCCAAATGGTGGCGGCCGAAGGCACGGCCTGCCCCAAAATGGCGGCTGGACCCACGGCCTGCCCCAGACTGTGACTGCTTCTGGATTTGTTGGGGAGAAATGCAGTAACTATATGTTAACTAATTAAATATTTTAGGGGGATAAATTGGCTACATGTTAACAACTTCTCTGTTTGAAGGGTCTAAATGAAGTAACTACATGTGAACTACTTACATGTCCGTGGGGCTACTATATCTTAACTCTTTAAATATTTTGGTGGATCAATGCACTAACAACATATTATGTCCTTATCAATGTTGGGGGCATCTATGCACTAAGTACGTGTAACTACTCATAGAATTCTTGGGGAACTACATATTGACTCCCAACAGAGTTGTTGGGGCACTGCCTAATTCCTACTTCTATGCTTGTCGGGGCAAACATGCTAGCTACATCTTAGCTACATCTAAATGAACTGCTGTTAATATAGGGACTGTCTGTCAGGCCATAGGTGGAAGCTATGTCAGGGCCTCGGTGAAGGTTGCCAGGCCCTAAGTGAAGGTTGTCAGGGCCTTAGTGAAGGTTGTCAGGGCTTAGTTGAAGGTTGTCAGGGCCTGGGTGAAGGTTGTCAGGCCCTAGGTGAAGGTTGTCAGGGCTTGGGTGAAGGTTGTCAGGGCCTGGGTGAAGGTTGTCAGGGCTTGGCTGAAGGTTGTCAGGGCTTAGGTGAAGGTTGTCAGGGCCTGGGTGAAGGTTGTCAGGCCCTAGGTGAAGGTTGTCAGGCCCTAGGTGAAGGTTGTCAGGGAGAGAAGAAACACCCTGAAAACCTTCACCGAGGCCCGGACAACCTTCACCTAGGGCCTGGGTGAAGATTGTCAGGCCCTAGGTGAAGGTTGTCAGGGCCTCGGTGAAGGTTGTCCGGGCCTCGGTGAAGGTTTTCAGGGTGTTTCTTCTCCAGGCCGCAGCTCGTGTGCTGCAAGGGTTCCAGCAGCCGCTGCTGGAAGTCCCTCCTGGTCCACCCTTAGGGGCCCTCCTCTCAGGGCCCTCCTCTGCAGACCATGCTCTTCTTCCTCTTCCTTGTTTGCATCGCCCTTGTCACCTTCTTCTTGATTTCCTTGGCGAATGCCCAGATTTCCTTCACCTCTTTGTATCTCTTCCTGATGGTGAGCATGGTCTGGACGGATTCCCTCCTCCTCCTCGTCGCCTCTTCGAGGGCTCTCCTGGCGGCTGCTCTCTGGTTCATGGCTGCTATTGTGCGGCTGAACCAGAGCGCCAAGAGGAGGCCCAGGGCTACAGCAGGAGCCGAGAAGTGCCACTGCTGGAGGGCAGCCCAGAGCAGGGCTCCCCCGGCACGCAGAGCGTGCTCCAGGGGGCCCTGCTCCAGCTCCTGCTGCAGCCGACTCATCTCCCTCTGGAGATAGTGAGTGCGCAGCTCCATGCGCTCCCGCGTCACCTCGTCCAACCCGTCGCCCACCGGCTGCGGGTAGTGGATGAGGCTCTGCAGAAGCAAAGCAAGGAACATTGTCCGAGCCATAGCGTGCAGGGGAGAGAGAGTGGGGGGCGCCCACTCCCTGCCTCTGCCCAGACTGGACTGGGGCAGCGTTACCTGCGGTGGCCTTTTATACTCGCCTCCATTGTGACGTGTGCCATGTGACGTCACAGACGCCAGAGGCATCACAGCCAGGCCAGCCCCGCCCTTCGTGCCCACCCCGGCTCAGCCACTGCCAGTGGGCAACCAGAGCCCCGACAGCCGCCAAGTGCAGCCCCAGCGGCAGGGAATGGGCCCCCAGGGGCTCCCTTGGCAAAGCGGGCAGAAGCCCCCGATCCCTTGTCAAATGGAACGGTGGGGGACATGGCCCTTGGACGCTTTGCTCCTTTGGATCCCCTGCTGTGGGCCGGGATCAGTTCCCTCGGGGCTGACCTCTGGGCTTGCGGGGGTGCTGCTGGAGCTTTGGAACACCTCTGGGTGCTTGGTGGTGAATATCCTGGTGGTGGGATGGGTCCTCTCCGTGGCAGGATCTCTGTTGCTGCTTGGCACTGTGAGGGGACCTTGGTTGCAAAGAGACATTGCCCAGGAGTGAGGAGGAGCTGTGGGGGTGGATTTCCCGGAAGGAGACTGTAGCAACACCAAGTCGGGGCTCCTTTAGATCAAGAATGAAGCAGGGGGTGGTTCCGGCCCAGAATTTGAGCTGTTTGCAACATAGTAAAACGTGTGTGTTAAGCGGGGATAGGTCAACTCGTGTTGCCCCTGAAGGCCAGAGCAAAATGTGAGGATCTAATGTAAAACTGCATTCAGGGTACCCTGGTTGGGTGGGACACCCCGTGTGCAGCAATAAAGAACGGCTTTGCCTCAGAAGGGGCCTCCTGTGACAATGACCCGCGTGGTTTTTCCTTTCTGAGCAGTTTTGACGCAGAGTGTGGCCGACTTCCCCTGAGCGACAGACACCTTCATGCGAGGTGACCCACTGTCCTCATTCTCGTTGGGTTCCCCTTGCAAGACCGCTCACCCCCAATTCTTTCAGGACCCCTGGGGAGGTGGGAGAGTCCCAGAGGAGAGGTGCCGTCTGTGTGGCCGTGCCCCCTGTCCCTTCAGTCCCTGTGTTCCGGCAGGCGCACATAAACAATTAATTGTTTCCCTTTCCAACAACGGCCTTTGACAGACAGTGAGAGAAGTGTCCAGAAAAGAAGGCAAGGTGGTTGTTCTTTCAGGAATCCTCCCCCAACCTTTGGCCACTGTCATGGTTTGAGATAGCCCAAATTCCAATTCCCTAGCTCCATCCCCCCTCCCACATCTCAACCCAATGTGAGATGGGTTTTTTTTCCAGACAAAACACAACCAGACTCAGAATGGGGAAAGGGAATATATTACAATGACTATACAAATAAATACTACAATACATTATACACACGACTACAACTATCTCTACCATGACATAAGTATTTACAATGGATCAGATCTCTTCTCCCCTCCAAATAAAAGTCCAGGAGGGAAAGAAGGACAGATCCCTTCCAGTCTCTTAGGGCAGCAGCTTCTTCAGAGTAGCAGTCACTAAGCAGCAGCATCTTCTAAGGCAGCAGGCTCTCTCTCTCTGTTGTTTCTTGTAGCAGCTGATTGCTGGATCTCTGCCAGCACACACGAGGGGGGTATCCCCCTCGGCCACTCGTCTCTCCAAACGAGTGGTCTTCCGTGGGCTTCGTCACCCCAGACAAGGTCGTTTCACCACGGTCATATCACGAAGCACAGGGGGTCTTCGTGACGGTCTGGTATCTTCAGGAGATTCAAGCTCCTTGCAGGGCCTCTGTGCCCTGTCTCAGGCTGCGAGCTTCTTTGTAGCTTGCAGCAAGGGAGGGCCTCAAGGCCAACCTCCCACACCGTCCTGGCTGAGCTCTCAGGACGTCCGAGCTTCTCAGCATGTTGCACTTCAAGGCTCTTTCAAGTAAGAGTCTATCAACTTCCTCCTTCCAGGAGGTCTCAAAGGAGTTTTGGGGGGTCTGGTATCAGTTCTTACCCCCAAGAACTCTGTAGAACTCAGCTGCTGACTCTCCTTCCCTCAGGTCTCCTTCCAGGAGTCCCTTCTCTGGTGCTGCATGTCTTTGTTGCTTCTTCGGTTCAGTTCTGGCTGCTGCTTTCTCCGGCCACTGCCACGGCCACTGCCCACGATGGAGAAAACATCTCCCAGCATAACTATAGGCACCTAGCCCAGCATTATGCTGTTCCAGGTCCCCACAGGCTCCAGCTGGGGCTGGGGGGCCAAAGCCCCCCCCCCCTGTGGGGCTCAGAGCCCCTTCCTCGTGGCTCACAACATGGCCACCTTCTTCTAACCTCCAACTACAACTCTTCTCTTCCGGTCTGGTTGTGATATGTTTACATTTTTTGCAGGAGCGCTCATTGGACAGAAATTCAAAACTTCCAGGGGTTTCCACCCCTTGGGGTCTACCACTTTTCTTATCCTCTGGGGGGAAACAAAGTCCAAACCACTACAGCCACGCATGAACTCCAAACCAGTAATCTGTGCCTTTGCGTGCAAGAGTGTGCCCAGGCGGCCAGTGAGGTGGCACCAGATCCGTGGGGAGCGTAGAGCTTGTCTAATGCATGAAAGGTGTTGGAATTGAGCAGAAAAGAGACCCCCTTGAGTGTCAGCTGGTCATGCGAGATCAGATGGGCTGGGTGCAAGTAGGCTGAGTTTCAGATCAGAAGCAATTCAGCACTGCAGGTCTGGTCGAGTCCAATGAGAACTTGGAGAATCCAGATTGAAACCAGTAATTTTTATTGAAACAACGGGTTCAATCAAGCAGTTGATTGGCTCAAAAGAAGCCAGGTGGGAAGCAGAGGGGCGACAGGGGCGAGCTGTGGGGAGGTGGGACGGCCACTGCTCCACTCCCTGCCCTGGGAGCCTTTGTCAGTCTCTGGGCCACAGCCAAATGGCGGCGGCCGAAGGCACGGCCTGCCCCAAAATGGCGGCTGGACCCACGGCCTGCCCCAGACTGTGACTGCTTCTGGATTTGTTGGGGAGAAATGCAGTAACTATATGTTAACTAATTAAATATTTTAGGGGGATAAATTGGCTACATGTTAACAACTTCTCTGTTTGAAGGGTCTAAATGAAGTAACTACATGTGAACTACTTACATGTCCGTGGGGCTACTATATCTTAACTCTTTAAATATTTTGGTGGATCAATGCACTAACAACATATTATGTCCTTATCAATGTTGGGGGCATCTATGCAATAAGTACGTGTAACTACTCATAGAATTCTTGGGGAACTACATATTGACTCCCAACAGAGTTGTTGGGGCACTGCCTAATTCCTACTTCTATGCTTGTCGGGGCAAACATGCTAGCTACATCTTAGCTACATCTAAATGAACTGCTGTTAATATAGGGACTGTCTGTCAGGCCATAGGTGGAAGCTATGTCAGGGCCTCGGTGAAGGTTGCCAGGCCCTAAGTGAAGGTTGTCAGGGCCTTAGTGAAGGTTGTCAGGGCTTAGTTGAAGGTTGTCAGGGCCTGGGTGAAGGTTGTCAGGCCCTAGGTGAAGGTTGTCAGGGCTTGGGTGAAGGTTGTCAGGGCCTGGGTGAAGGTTGTCAGGGCTTGGCTGAAGGTTGTCAGGGCTTAGGTGAAGGTTGTCAGGGCCTGGGTGAAGGTTGTCAGGCCCTAGGTGAAGGTTGTCAGGCCCTAGGTGAAGGTTGTCAGGGAGAGAAGAAACACCCTGAAAACCTTCACCGAGGCCCGGACAACCTTCACCTAGGGCCTGGGTGAAGATTGTCAGGCCCTAGGTGAAGGTTGTCAGGGCCTCGGTGAAGGTTGTCCGGGCCTCGGTGAAGGTTTTCAGGGTGTTTCTTCTCCAGGCCGCAGCTCGTGTGCTGCAAGGGTTCCAGCAGCCGCTGCTGGAAGTCCCTCCTGGTCCACCCTTAGGGGCCCTCCTCTCAGGGCCCTCCTCTGCAGACCATGCTCTTCTTCCTCTTCCTTGTTTGCATCGCCCTTGTCACCTTCTTCTTGATTTCCTTGGCGAATGCCCAGATTTCCTTCACCTCTTTGTATCTCTTCCTGATGGTGAGCATGGTCTGGACGGATTCCCTCCTCCTCCTCGTCGCCTCTTCGAGGGCTCTCCTGGCGGCTGCTCTCTGGTTCATGGCTGCTATTGTGCGGCTGAACCAGAGCGCCAAGAGGAGGCCCAGGGCTACAGCAGGAGCCGAGAAGTGCCACTGCTGGAGGGCAGCCCAGAGCAGGGCTCCCCCGGCACGCAGAGCGTGCTCCAGGGGGCCCTGCTCCAGCTCCTGCTGCAGCCGACTCATCTCCCTCTGGAGATAGTGAGTGCGCAGCTCCATGCGCTCCCGCGTCACCTCGTCCAACCCGTCGCCCACCGGCTGCGGGTAGTGGATGAGGCTCTGCAGAAGCAAAGCAAGGAACATTGTCCGAGCCATAGCGTGCAGGGGAGAGAGAGTGGGGGGCGCCCACTCCCTGCCTCTGCCCAGACTGGACTGGGGCAGCGTTACCTGCGGTGGCCTTTTATACTCGCCTCCATTGTGACGTGTGCCATGTGACGTCACAGACGCCAGAGGCATCACAGCCAGGCCAGCCCCGCCCTTCGTGCCCACCCCGGCTCAGCCACTGCCAGTGGGCAACCAGAGCCCCGACAGCCGCCAAGTGCAGCCCCAGCGGCAGGGAATGGGCCCCCAGGGGCTCCCTTGGCAAAGCGGGCAGAAGCCCCCGATCCCTTGTCAAATGGAACAGTGGGGGACATGGCCCTTGGACGCTTTGCTCCTTTGGATCCCCTGCTGTGGGCCGGGATCAGTTCCCTCGGGGCTGACCTCTGGGCTTGCGGGGGTGCTGCTGGAGCTTTGGAACACCTCTGGGTGCTTGGTGGTGAATATCCTGGTGGTGGGATGGGTCCTCTCCGTGGCAGGATCTCTGTTGCTGCTTGGCACTGTGAGGGGACCTTGGTTGCAAAGAGACATTGCCCAGGAGTGAGGAGGAGCTGTGGGGGTGGATTTCCCGGAAGGAGACTGTAGCAACACCAAGTCGGGGCTCCTTTAGATCAAGAATGAAGCAGGGGGTGGTTCCGGCCCAGAATTTGAGCTGTTTGCAACATAGTAAAACGTGTGTGTTAAGCGGGGATAGGTCAACTCGTGTTGCCCCTGAAGGCCGGAGCAAAATGTGAGGATCTAATGTAAAACTGCATTCAGGGTACCCCTGGTTGGGTGGGACACCCCGTGTGCAGCAATAAAGAACGGCTTTGCCTCAGAAGGGGCCTCCTGTGACAATGACCCGCGTGGTTTTTCCTTTCTGAGCAGTTTTGACGCAGAGTGTGGCCGACTTCCCCTGAGCGACAGACACCTTCATGCGAGGTGACCCACTGTCCTCATTCTCGTTGGGTTCCCCTTGCAAGACCGCTCACCCCCAATTCTTTCAGGACCCCTGGGGAGGTGGGAGAGTCCCAGAGGAGAGGTGCCGTCTGTGTGGCCGTGCCCCCTGTCCCTTCAGTCCCTGTGTTCCGGCAGGCTTAGTTGTTTCATTCTGTCTAGGTGTTGCTTGGGAGAAACAACCAAATTCTCCAGACGTTGAGTAGCCAACTTCTATATTGAAACCATAGAACATTAAGGCAAGTCTGAGATATGAAGACAATTTTAAAACAACATCCAAACAAAGGAAGGCACTTCACAAAGTTCCCCCTAAGAATCTGTAAGTTATCTAGGGAATTAGGTCTCCCTTCAGTCTCCTCTTTTCCATGCTTAACGACCGTGTGCCCTTAGCCTCCTTATATGACTTCCCCTCAGTGCCCTTCATCTGGAGAACAGTTTGAAGAGCGTTCTGTCAAGGTTGGGGCTCTTGCTTCTGCTCTTCGTTATACGCTTACACCTGAGTGTGAGCCTTGTTGAGTTCCTGTAAATTTTACCATCTCGATGTCCCAGAAGAAAAGATCATGGAATCACAAAATGGTTTGGGGTGGAAGGGACATAAAAACCATCCAGTCCCATCCCCTGCCATGGGTAGGGACACCTTCCCCTATCCCAGGTTGCTCTAACCACTGTCTGGACACTGGACACTGACCTTGGACACTTCCAGGGATGGGGCAGCCACAGCTCCTCTGGGCAACCTGTGCCAGGGCCTCACTACCCTTGCAGGGAAGAATTTCTTCCTAATACCCCATCTAACCCTGCCCTCTTTCAGTATGCAGCCATTCCCCCCTGTCCTGTCATTCCAGACCCTCTCCAGCTCATTTGGAGCACCCTCTGAATTATATCTCTGTTTTTTTAACACCCCAGAGTGGCTCACCAGAAACTGCAATGCAACACTGCACTGTCACACTCTTCTTATTTTGTTGAATTACAGCTGTATGGCGTGTCTGTGTAACACAGCATCCTGGCAGGGAGAAATGGTTGATTTATTGCTAAAACAGAGCTAAACAGCCTTGTTAGCAAGGTGGGAGACACAGACAAATGTACATAAACCAAACCTGCGAGCCCATGGCATTTGTTTTCGCAGTAGTGCAGCGCTTCTGACAAAGAAATGCATCAAACACTCTTATTTATACTTGTCTCCCAAGTTACTCAGAAAAACTGGGTTCTTCAGTGCATCCAGTGCTGCTTTTTACACAAATGCAGTTTTTCATACTTGTGGTTGTGAATTTATTTATCTAAAATATCTGTCAATCTGATTTTTCAGTGGCATTGTCACTGCTGTTTTGAGTCCTTCTTTGGTTATATTGTTCACTTTTCCATGGCATTTACCTTAAAAACTGGCTTTTCCTTGTGCTGAGGGCAGAAGTGTAGTCACTATGTCTGGAAGTGTTAAAAAACCTGTGAATATGGCACTTGAGGACATGATTTAGTGGTGAACACGGTGGTGCTGGTGGGTTGATGATCTTAGAGATCTTTTTTAACCTAAATGGGTCTATGATTTTGAATCATTAAGGACCATGTTAGGAAATGGTCTCTGCCCTGAAGGTTTTGCATTCTAAATATGTGAATTAAAAAAGTGTAAAAAGAGAAACAGAGGAGAGAAGGTAACATTTAACATGTATCCAGAGTCCCACAGCAGCTTTATAGAATCAATGAATACCAGATTGAAAAGACCTCAAGGGTCATCTGATCCAATCTTTTAATATAAGATTAATACAAGAATTAATAAAGGAGCCACAAAGCCCTAAATTCCAGTTATGTGTCTCTCTTAGTGTTCCGTGCTGCTTACCATGGTACATAATGCATCATTTGGGTTTCCTTTGATTGTCTCAGATAGATTGTTTTTGTAAAACTGTGTTATGCAGAAGTTATGCAGAAGTTATACAGAAGTGTGTGCATTGGTTTTCTTTTTTTTTTTTTTTTTTCAACTCAATGCTTTTAAAACGTTGCCTTTTTCCAAAAAGAAGGGTGTTTCCTGTTAAACAAAACAAGCTGATATTGAAAGTCTGTTGCATGATTTGGTAGTTTCTTTGAAAATTCACTCTGGCTCTATTACAAGAGGAAATAACTTCTGGTTTTGGGAGGGGGGTTGTGTGTTTTTAAGAACAGAGGACACTGAATTGTATAAAGGGCCCAACACAGGCTGTTTTTACTTTCATCAGCCTTTTACGTGATAGAAAAATGAAGGAAGTGCAAGGAAAATTGAATTCCTGGTTCTCTCAGTCAGGAGTTGTATAGAAGGGAGTTGAGTGGAGAATTCTAAAAAGAATCTATATAAAGGTAAAAATCTGACCTTGCACACATACACTCACTGTCCAAACAGGAAAACTCTGCAGACCAACTTATTGGTGTTTGTTTTCATTTTCCTCCAAAACTCTTTGTTGTCACAGTATTTATTGTGAGCGATAGCAAAGCAAGAATTTAATTTTAGAAACTCTGTGTTACCAGCTCTGAGGTGCTGTGGTTTTGTTAATTCTGTTTACTATTTTGAAAAAGAAAAAAAAAAAAATACTTTCCATGTGCGTTTTTTCATGCTTGCCAAAATGCTGAGCGTCATCAGAGTTTATGACTCTATCCATTGATTTAGGAATATATTTGAACACATTTTATGTTGGCTCTCCAGCCCCCCCAGATTGTTAACATTTACTTTTGTGTTTAACAAGTAAACAAGGCAGAGGCTCTGAAGAAGCTGCTGAAATTTCCATAAGACTTTCTATGTACAGAAGCCTGTAGATGAGCAGAGTTTTCATGAGCAATAAGGCAATGCACATGCTAATGAAGCAATTCAGTTGGAAAATGCAGGCAGTGATACAGTAATTCTAGTTCTTTTGGAGTTGTAAAGTTGTTTTATAACATTAATTTAATGTTTTGGGTTTTTTTACTTTATATTTCTAATAAAAACATTGGGTTTTTTTTTAATATGGTTGAAAATGAGATTCTCATCCCGATACATGTCACAAAGTTTCAATTATTATGTGCTCTCTGATTGTACAGGGCATTTCTGTAGAGTATGGGGCTTTTTTCAGTATTTTTATCTGAACTATAAATAATTTATCTGATATTTTAAATTTCAGAAGTGTTTTCCTATAGTTTATTAGTGTTTGAGATAGTTTATTCCTTTCTGAAAAAGAGAAAGATGGCTTATAATACTAATTAGTATGACGAGGTCTATTTTCTGAAAATCTTTATTATTTATTAAAATGTTGCAACTACACTTTAAGCACACTCTGTATAATTTAAAGAAGAAGGAAGAGTTGGAGAGAAAATAGTTAGCAATAATAAAGTTAAACAAGATTTTATCATGAGTTTAGCAGTTTCCAAACAAGTTTTCAATTGTATTAGAACTAATTTTCTTGGGCTTTGTTTCAGCATCTGAAGCCAAAGATGATGTACGTTTACACTAATCTGTCTACATTTGTAAAGAAACTTGAAACACTTAATTAAAAGGGCTGAATTATGGTGTCAGTGCTTGATTTATGGCTCTAATGTTAGCTAACTAATTAGAAATGTAAAATGTTCCAGTTCATTTACAGGCATCGTTCATTAGCTGGCTATCAAGAAGTGACGGGAACTTCAGACTTTTCAAGGAATTTATTGAGCCAGATTTACTGCCAACCATTTTTTTTTTCTTCATTCCAATAAGTTGTTGTTTCCTCATTAATTTATAGGTAAGACCTGTGTAGGTGTCAATAACTTAGTCTGAAATTGGATTTTAATACCAAGCTTTTGAAAAGGAGTAACACCTTTTGTAAGCAAAATATAGTGTCTCTTTGGTAACTGCATGTTGAGAGCTGTGATGTAGAAGGGTCTCATTCCCAGTCTTTTTTTTTGCCTCAAAATAGCTGTTTTCCCTGTGAGATATTTGAGAAAGAATTTAAAAATAACATCTAGAATATAATTTATTTATAACCACCCGTCAGAAAGTAACTACATCATTATTTATTGTGTTTTAAGCTGAACACAGTTGTTCTGTTTCTTTCCTTAAAATCTCTTGGGATTTTCTTTCCCAGAAGTGTTTCTTGTTATATAAAAGTGAATTAAAAGAGGGCTAAAAATTACTTCTGGGCTCTGAGGAGACCTTATAGCAACCTTCCTGTACCTAAAAGGGGACTAAAAGAAGGATGGAGAGGGACTTTGGACAAGGGCCTGGAGGCACAGGACAAGGGGGAATGGCTTCAAACTTCCCTCTGAGGGTGATGAGGCCCTGGCACAGACTGCCCCATCCCTGGAAGTGTTCAAGGCTGGGTTGGATGGGGCTTGGAGCAACTTGATCTAGTGGAAGGTGTTCCTGCCCATGGCAGGGAGGCAGAAGAAGATGGTCTTGAAGGTCTCTTCCCACCCAAACCATTCTGTGATTCTGTTTGGATTAATAAAGCAGTGGGGGAAAAAAAAGTATTTAATGCTCCTGCTGGACAGCAAGTTCATCCTGAGTCAGCAGTACAGGTCAGCCATGTGCACAGTAAGAAAATTCTTCATGTTCAGATGGAACTTCCTGGGCATCAGTTCCTGCCCGTTCCTCTTGTCCCACTGCTGGGTCCCCCTGAGCAGAGCCTGGTCCATGTTCTGCCCCATCCCTGTGGACACTGACAGATGTGAGGGAGGTCTCCTCTCAGTGTGTCCTCTGGAGGCTGAACAGCCCCAGCTCCCTCAACCTTTCCTTGTAAGAGATGCTCCAATCCCTTCATCATCTTTGTAGCCTCTTCTGGACCCACTCCAGGAGCTCCATGTCCCTCTGGTGCTGAGGAGCCCAGAACTGGACCCAGCACTCCAGATGTGCCTCAGCAGTGCTGAGCAGAGGGGCAGGATCCCCTCCCTGACCTGCTGGCAATGCTCCTCCTAATGCATCCCAGGACATCATTGGCCTTCTTGGCCCCAAGGACACGCCACTGGCTCAGGGATGGCTTGTTGTCCACCTTCTCCACTTCCTCCCTCTCCTGCTTTCCAACAGGTCATCCCCAGCCTCTACTGGTGCCTGGGGTTATTCTTCCCCAGGTACCTGTCCCACAATTTGCATATGCAGATACGCAGGCAGATAAATATACATGTTTGCATATTTCAGGAATTTATTTTTGATAGGTCCTTGGGTCTCACGGGAGACTGATTGCAGGGTATTCCAAAACATGTAAGAAGAAAAATGTGATTTATGACTTGCTGAGAGGTGTCAGATCTGCTGTTTGAAATGTTCTGTGTAGGGAGAGAACCTTACACCTATGGCTGTGAGGATGAGGAGGAAAAGGGAGGCATTTCTGGAAGGATTAGTTAGGAATCTGAAACATGCAGCTAATTTTTTCAATTTTTCTTTTACTATTGGCATAAATTGCATATATAGTTCATTTGACGCAATTGCACTCTTGCTGCTACTGAATTCAGTGTGCAGTTGTGAAGATGAATTTATATAGTTGATTTCTGAAAATCCCGAGTATTAGCATTTGACTTAAGAGCCCAGCTACATAAATATGCATAGAGCTGCCTCTTGGAGAAGTCATTTCTAATTTAAGTGCTTGTAAAACTGTTCTGCTTATTGCTGAGAAACACACCCCAGAAGACACATGTGAGACATTATTTCACATTCCGGGTCATACTGCGTTTGTTTCTGCTAAGTCAGCAGTTCCTGGAGCTGGAACAATATGTTATCTGATTAAAATTCTTCTATTTGTCCTTTTATTAAATAATGAATTTTCATAAATTTCCTGACATCCTTGTGTTTATTGCTGTTTAACTGCTACACATTCAGTGGAGTTATAGATTTCTCAGGGCTTGGTCCTTTCTCTGTATAGTAACAGAAGTTATGGGGTCTGTGTGTGAGTTGGAAGTTTTTTTGAGGAATAAGATGTTTTGTAAAACACTTGCCCTGCTGAAATGAAGAAGACATTCACTTGGAATCAGTTTTTAGCTTAGAATAAATCCATTTCAACATGTTCTGAATAAGTAAAAGTTTTCAACACTAAAGGCACATGTTAGTTATATATCACATCCCTAAATCCTGATTTACATTTTAATGCCCTGTGTTGCTTTTTTTTTTTTTTTTCAAATTAATTGTATCATTTGGGTTGTACTTGTTCATTGCTCTTGGATATTAAAGAAAACAGACTAACCATGAAGCTATCAGAACGTTGTGAAAATTAAAACAGATCATTAACACAAATCTTCTGTGCTTTGAAATCGGTGTGATGATTAGAAATCAGAATGCTTTTATATTTTTCATTCCTGTTTCCTGATTTATTTTCTTTCAAAGCTCAAATAAGAAGTGCACTGCTTACAGAGCATTTTTAGTCAATATACAATTAGAAAACTTCTTTCATGACTGGAGCAAAAGGTTATTTTGAATTACACAGTGTTGTAAATGTGCCCATAAGTGGGAGAAGGTAATTATTGCTTTTGTATTTCTTACCTTGAACTCCAAAGGGAGAAAAGCAGGTCAGAATATAATCCAGCAGTGACTCAAAACTCATAACATTACATAAGATTTTACTGATGGGAGTAGAATCAATGAGTTTTAGCCCTTTTTGATATTTAGTAATCAGTCTGATAGGTAAAGTACACAAGTGCTTAGCAGTGATCATAATTTAAGAATTAAACTCTCTTCATTAGAAAACAGTCTTTGAAAATCAATTCTTTTTCTAGCGGAATAAAGATATTTTGCTAACCAGTAGCCTGTTAGACAAATTAGATATTTTTAGACTGTCTTCATGTAGCACTTTTTTCCTGATTTAAAAACAAAAAAGACTTTTAAAAGATGCTCTACAGAATGGAAATCAGAGATATTTTATATTTTTGTCTAAATGTGATTATCTAATAATGGTTTTCTTGCAGTGTTAGGTTCCTCAATTTTTTTAAATTCACATAACACTGAGATGATCTAGTAGTGTAGTCTGCTAATAAAAATAATCAAAATGAAGAAATTAGTTAACAGAGAATATCCCACTTTCTCTTCAGGTACAAATAACTTACACCTTTCCTGTGAATTTCATGAATAGCCAAGAAACTCTCATAGGATTCAAGGAAGAATAATATTAATTTATAATCCTGAAATGGTTTGAGTTGGAAGGGACTGTAAAGACCATCTCATTCCAACCACCTGCCATTGGCAAGGACACCTTCCAGTAGACCAGATTGCTCAGAGTTCCATCCAGTCTGGCCTTGGACACATCCAGGGATGGGGCAGCCACAGCATATCTGGGCAGCAAGGTTGTGAATTATTTATATATATGATTGTTTTTAATTTTATTAATCTATTTGGATTTAGAGCTACTAGGCATTTCTGTAATATTTATTTTTTCAGAAACTTGGTAGTTAGTTTTGCCAAGAAATGTTGGACCAGATGATCTTTGAGATCCCTTCCAACCTGATATTCTATGATAAATATAAAGCGTTCAAAGGAGGGCAATGAGGGTGGTGAAGGGTCTTGAGGGGAAGCCGTAGGAGAAGCGGCCCAGGGCACTTGGTCTGTTCAGCCTGGAGAAGAGGAGACTGAGGGGACACCTCCTTGCAGTTACAACTTCCTCCTAAGGGGAAGAGGAGGGACAGGCACTGATCTCTTCTCTGTGGTGACCAGTGACAGGAGCTGAGGAAATGGCCTCCAGTTCTGTAAGGGAAGGCTTCGGTTTGGTATTAGAAAGAGGTTCTTCCCCCAGAGGCTGACTGGGCACTGAACAGGCCTTTCAGGGAAGTGGTCACAGCACCAAGGCTGACAGAGTTCAAGAAGGATTGGCATAATACTCTCAAACACATGGGGTGACTCTTGGGGATGGTCCTGTGCAGAGCTAAGGCTTGGACTCATTGATCCTTGTGGGTCTCTTCCAAGTCAGCACATTCCGTGATTCTGTTGAAATGAGACACACTTAGAAAACACCGAGGACCCACCGATCATCATTTCCCATTTCCTTTTGCCTTTTAGAACAAGATCATTCTGGACCCGATGACCTTCAGCGAGGCTCGGTTCCGGCCGTCCCTGGAGGAGAGGCTGGAGAGCATCATCAGCGGGGCGGCGCTCATGGCCGACTCCTCGTGCACGCGGGACGACCGGCGGGAGCGGATCGTGGCCGAGTGCAACGCCGTGCGCCAGGCGCTGCAGGACCTGCTCAGCGAGTACATGAACAATGTAAGTCACACGCTCAGTACGCTGGCACTGCTTCCTTCAGCCTTCCTGAGCCAAAGTTACTGCTCTGATGTTTCACTAAATAATGCGTCTTTATAGCACAAGTAAAGAGATATCTATAAATAATCATTACAAATACTTCTATATTTTAAGCTATATTTTTACGTTTATAATTAAATTTATTTAGAAATTTATATTTATATATGTAAAAGATGTAATCATATTATAATTAAAATTATATATAACTAAAATAATATATGATTGCAATTAAATTATGAGTTAAATTTATATGAAGATTATATGTATTTATAATGGTAAATATTACTGAGTTATAGAGAATATATATTTATAATATATATATATATATCTATGTATATAGAGATAATATATATAATATAGTATAGATAACTAGAATTATAGATAATTAGAATTATACATTATATAATATATAATATATTATATATTATATAATAAAGAATATAGAAAACATATAAAACAGAATATATAACATTATATATTTATATATGTAAAATACATATGGAATTACATAAATAGAAGTATATATAGTATAATATATATTCATACTATATGTAATTATAATTATATAATTGTATAATCATATAATTATATATTATATAATATATATTACTATATAATATATATTACTATATATTATATAACATATAATACATTAGCATATAAATTTGTATGATAATCATACATATTTTAATGGTAATTATTGAATTATTGCTAATATATTTAGATTATAATTCTAATTATATATAATACAGGTATATATTTATTTTAAATGTAATTAAAATTATATATAATTATAATTAAATTATAATTCAAATTTACAAAAAATACAAATCATATCAATTAATATTTTAATTATGTAACTTTTTAATGGTAATTCTCTTTGAACTGTTTCACCTTTTAATGGTAATGTTATTTGATTTATTGAACTTTTTAATATATTGCAAATTGTTTGGTACAAGCAGAAGCTCACGGGAATGGTTTTTTATCTAAGAAGGAACTCTGTGCTCCCCATGAGTTTTGCATTAAGTTCCTACTTATGTAATAAGTAGTCAACAAGCATTTCTTTGGAGGCAGAATGCTTTTTCTGATGAAAATAATGGTAAGCAGTGTGACTGAGAAATGGCTTAAGAATTATTTTCTTATTGAAGGTGAATATAGTTAATTTTCAACTTTGTGTTTGATATTTAGGATGTGACCTGTAGATACTCATGAGAGGTTGCCTATTACATGAATTAAACCACGGAAGGTTTTCACTTGCTGTTGGAACTGGGAAATGCTCAGTTACCATGAAAGTAGTGAGTGTAGCTCTAGTGCTGTTCTCACAGTCTCAAATACAACTCTCTGTGTAGGGTTTTCAGAGGTGTTAAATTGTTCAACATGGTGTTACCTGGCAGTGCATCACCTTTGTTGTGCATAATTTATCCCAGAAAATTCTCTCCACCCGACACTGTGTGTTAAAACCCGTAAGCACTGTTGCTGTGCCCTCTGGAGGATGTGGGAGAAAGTCTGAAGCAATGTCAACAACCTGTTTTAAAATGAAAATGTGTGCTAAGAGGCATCAAACTGAGCATCCTCTACTTTGCTGTTTCTTGTCTTTGGTTGCTCCCAGAGTATCAGGTGGCACATTTTGATCCTGTTTGGTGGAATCATCAATATAAGGCTGAAGAGACTGTTCAAGGATGGGCTTTTAACGTTGTTATTTTCATTGGTACTGTTACAGTTGGTAGAGTGATACACTGAGGTATCAGCAGTGCAGACTTCAGCCCTTTAGTCATTTCATTGTACAGTTCAACTTAAATGTTGCTTTTTAAAGATATTATTCCATATAATTGAGTCACCTCAAGGAATAGGTGTTTGATGGCGCAGAACTGAGAAGCATTATTTGCTTTTTAGTTTTTGTGAAGTGATAGTTGACAGGTTCTTGTGAAAACTTGAATGAAAGCAAAGTTTGTGCTGCTGTGTTACGGGTTAGAAGTTATAAAGAGAACATTAAATAGCAGGTGATGAGGCTGTGATGGAAGGGAACGTGCTGGATTGCTTCCTACAGAATCTTGCTCCTTGGAACTATTACTGACAAGTGCAATCTTTAAAGTTCTTTCAAAGAAACTTTCAGTACTGATTAATTGTGGTTTCTTATTTTACTGTGGTGCCTCTTTTTCAGTACACAGGTTTTTGGTAATGATGCAATTTGTCCTCGGACCACAAACATTCTTATTTTATTTCTGACCACATGTACAGAGGGAGGCGAGTTTTAATTTAAAAAGTGGCATGTAAGTTTAATTTAAAAGGGCATTTAGGACCATACTGAAGGTTGCTAATACAGTTTCATCGTTTTTACTTAAACACATAATGCTGTGAGCAGCTGGTTTTATGATTTCCACAGTATGGTTTTTGAAACAGTCTTTCTCCTTTTTTTTTTTTTTATTCTTAGTCTGAGTTTCACAATCTCTGGGTGTTTTTATTGTTGTTTTTCTGCTTTATATTGAAATGCAATCATCTTAAGCTATTTTTACTTCATTGAGTAAACATTATAAGAACTGAATATATATTTAAATTACATAAAATGAAGTACTTCTAATCTTAGCACATCTGGGATGGTAGAACTTGAGAATAATACTGCATCAAATGTTGTTTTCCAAACTGATCTTTGCGGGTAGAAGGGATGGAATTCAGTTTACAGATCAAGGCCTAAATTTAGGTTTCAGTATATAGGTACAAGAGATAGACCAATAGTGCCAGGGGAACCTGAAGAGCCATTCAGGTGACAACTGTTATGATCTAATATGGGCAGGGGATAAGTTAAATATCTCTTAACTCCTCTGATATGATAACTAAATCCCCATAAGTAGGATAGATCAGATCCCTGGCTTGTAGGCAGCTCCTGTTATCTAGGGATTGAATTTCATCCGTGGCAGAATTTGCTTTAGTATTAAACCATTTCCTTGAAACCTGGGGATAGATTTTCTTGGGTTTGCAATAATGCTGAGCATGTTCCATATAACAAAAGGTTTCACTTGGAAGGTGTTTAAAGGCATGGATGAGTCTCAAAAGGTAAAGCTGAATGGCACACACCAAACATGACATGGTTCTAAGTCTGATCAAGACTTGATTTCCCAAAGAGGAGCATCTTTATCATCTGCCCATGTAGTCTTAAGCCACCACAATCCTGCTCTTGCTTTAAGAAATAATCAGACATTCATATTTTGGTTTGTTTGTGGTTTGTTTTTTTTTTTTCTGTTTGATGATGTCTGGAAAATGATGAGTCATTTTTTGGCTGATGAGTTTTGATCAAATGTGCATAGAACAATGTAAATATTTGTGGTTGTGTTTTAAGGATACGGACAATGAAGTGCAGGTGTTGGAAATATGCTGTTCAGTCAATGTTAGTTCAGTCTTTCTCCAGATAAATACTTTCTTTTATTCATCTGTTTCTTTGATTTGGTGTTTCTTACTGTATACAAGAACATTTCTATTTTTTGGTAGTTAAGTAGCTTCTGTACACCCTTTTAGCTGCTGGACATTTGCACTGCAAATCCTATAAATTGATTGTGGTTTATGTTCTGTTTCATATTAAATTTTCTTGAAAACTGAGTAAAATATCAAGTGCAAAAGAACGTTCTGAGGATGAAAATGCTGTTTTTGAAGCTTCACTGACCTTTGGCTTTTGCACCGGTGGGTGGTATTGCAGGCATGAATCAGGAACTGGAAGATTTACAGGCAGCTCTTAAGTACATCCATCACATCTCCAGGTGTATTCCCTGCACCTGTGAACTGTTTTATCTTTAGGTGCTTTACCCAAATTTAACGGATCAAGATGCTCTGCTACATGGGCAGGGAGACTCTAACACACGTGCCAATGTTGCTTTCCCTGTTTGTCCAACTACTTTTTATGGATCCATCAGAGGCTAACAAGTAGATAACAATGTTCTTACTACAGTTTGTTCTATGCCAGGGTAAAATCTCTCTGTGTGTTATCCAGAGTTTTATAAGAGTAAGTTACAAGTCTTTTACACTTTGGAAGACTAAACAGATACCACAGTTGACTTAGCTCTTGGTGAGGAGGGCACAAGATTGGTGAAACAAACTTCACGAGCTGAGGGATATTAGTTTTTTAAAAAAGGCAGATACTTTCAAAACGCTGGCAACCAAAGAAAAACATGACAAGACATTCTGTGAAGAGAAAGGTAGGGCAAAATTCAAATGAGATGAGTAAAAATAATGCTGGTTTTGCCTTTGTATTATTTGCTGTTATGAAAGGAGAAGCGTGTTTTGCTTCCTCCTTCCTTCTCCTCAGATAAATGTTGATTTGTCCTGTTTCCTACCTGTAAAATAAGGGGTTTTTTAGTTAGTCCATAGGCTCTGTACTAGTTCTATGAATAATTATATATTCGTATAGTATACTGCATTGACTGGAGTCTCACAATACATAAGCGCTCTGCAAGGGAGATCCCTGGGAGTTCTCTACAAGAACTTCTATGGAAATGAGATGTAAACTGTTTCACTATTATTTGTAAACCTAGAAATATGTATTTGCTTCATTTGTCTTATCAGTAACTTTGACAAAATATTTTCCCAGCGTGGTATCTATTATTTCTCTGGTGAACTCATCTGAATTTTAAAATCTGTTATTTTTGGGAGGCAGGGCCAGGAGAGTTCTCAGTCTGCTGGATCTAGTGACTTCTTTTTCCCCCAATCTCTCAGAGAAAATCGATAGGGTTTTTTCAGCTTCTTATGTGTATGTGATAAATCCCATCATTTATTTCAAAATAAAATTACATTTCTAGCCTTCTGTCCTACAGAGAAGAACTAAATACAGCTCCACAGAAGCTCTTACTGCAATTGTTTTCCATTTGTCTAAATGAAAGCATTATTTAACGGATGGTTAGCTCTGATTGGGGTCTAGTTTCCTGCTGGTTTACTCTCCTGGATCCTTCCTGATTTGTGTTGCAGGCTGTCAGGGAGCAAAAATACCAGAAACTTGGGTTTTCCAGCTCCTAAACCCAGACTCCTGGGTTAGAAATACTCTGCTAAACTCAGAACCCAGGACTGGGAACCCTTTCTAGCAAGACTCAGGGTGCCCTTGTGTTGCTGTCTGATCAAGATAAGAAAGAAAGGAAATTATATCTCTAGAAAAATAGACTTAAAAAAGGATGCTTTGAATTTCCTTCTGACATCATCAGATTCAGTGCCAAGCAAAGACAGACTGAATTTTGGGTTGCTGGGGTGTGTCAATGAGAAATTTGGAAAGCAGTTGACAAGTGAGCAAGCTGTGAGTGTTAAAGACCTCTGTAATACTGGCTTGGCATTAGTTCAAATCTGCATTTGAAAAGGCATTTCCCAGCTGGTTCAAATATGAGATTGTCTTCTAAAACCCTTGGGCTTATTTCTAAGCCAACCTGCATTCTCCTGCCTTCCTTTCCCTCTCATCCAGTGCTCCTGCTCCCAGTCACTGCCAGCATTTCAGAGGAGCTTGGGGTTTGTTTTTATTGTGATTGGCTTTTAGGACAGACACTATTTCTATTTATCCGAGTGGAATGAACAATCCTTTGTGGAGTCTTTGTATTACTCCTGATGATTTAATATTTAGATGCACTGGAATGGGTTGCCCAGAGAGGTTGTGGAGTCTCCCTCACTGGAGATATCCAAGGACTGTCTGGATTCAATCCTGTGCAATGTGCTCAAGGATGACCCTGCTTTACTACAGGAATAGCGCTGCTCAGTGTTTTCTCTTTGGAATCTTATTCTCTAAAGTTACTACTCATTCCTGGTGTCTGCTCGCTCTAACTGAGTTTCTATAGGCTTTAATTCCTGTTTCCTACAGAGAAGAAAATGCCATTTTTTTGAAAATACAGAACACCAGAAGAGGGAATGAGAGAGCACAAGCCTGCTGGCAGCTTTTCCTCGCAAATATATCAGTAAAAAATTGGAATCGCTCAGAGGAAAAACATGAAAATGAAATGTCCTTAACAGACAGCTGGTTATTGTGCTTGATTGGAGAGTGAAAAACACGACAGCAACTGGAAATCTATAAACTCTCCAGATACTGTCAGCTGTCACATTTAACAGCTTCATCTGAGTCCATATTTAAGAGCAAAGCAATAATTGGTGTGTACGTTTCAGTTCTGTGCTGACTTGTGCGAGGTTAATCTGGGTGACAGTGAGCAGTAAATTACAGTTATGAGACAGAGGAATGTCCACAGCTGTCCTGAGCTGAGGAATCGGGGATGAGTGACAGGAGATTGACTCCTGGATCAGCAGCCTCCATGGATTCAGGCACGACTGGCTCAGTGGGAAAGTTTTTCCTTGGGTACTGTTGTCGAGTTCCTGGCTGGATGAATAATTTTTAGAGGACACGGGCTCGTTTGAAGCTTCCTACTGTATTTCAGGCTGGAGATTTGCTATTTTGCTACTCACCTGGCTCTTTTGGAGGTTATATGAGCAGTTTTTACCTTTGTTTACCTTGAAAGAAACAAGTGGAAACGCAGTAGTTTTTACTGGAGGAATAGGATATGTTCCCAAATGGGCAAATGTTTTATGCATTATGGGCAGTTTAGGTTTCTTTGCATTTCTGCATCCCTGCTGAGTGCCTACACTGCTCATGACTGTACATAAATCACTGTCTAAATATGCTGCCTGCAGAGTGACTTGAGACACCTTTTCAGGAACGCTCTGTCCCTTTTTTTGATGATGTCAGGGCCCCCTCATAGGGGATGTCCATTATTTTTCAGTAGATTTATAGAAATGCTGCATCATTTCCAGTTGCACAAAGTGAGTTTTGATTCATTTATTCATTCCTGTATTTTCTGGTTTTGCAATTTTATGTTCAGAGGTTGTTGTGTTTTTCCTGCCAGGCTCAGAGAGCCACACTGGTGTTTGCTGTCAGTAACAAATAAAAAAGCTGTGTGAGAAGATGAGATTTCATGGCTTGGAAATGAGAAATATGCTAATAATTTGTCCTGACTTCAGGTTCTGGTGGTTGCAAGTTTACACAGTGGTGTTGCAGCTGTTTGGATGAGTAGATTTTTAAATTTACTGAAGTAATTTGCTCTTTACAGTGACCTGAAAGGAAATTGTAGCCAGGTGGGGGTTGGCCTCTCATCCCAGGCAGATACAGACAGGACAAGAGGAAACAGCCTCAAGTTGTGTCAAAGGAAATTTAGGATGGATACTAGGGACAATTTCTTCACTGAAAGAGTGTTTAAGCACTGGAACAGTCTGCCCAGGGAAGAGGTGGAGTCACCATTCCTGGAAGTGCTCAAAAAATGAGATGATGTTGCATTTCATGAGAGTGGGTGGTACTTGGCTGAAGATTGGCCTCAATGAGCTCTTTTGCAGCCTTAATGATTCGGTAATTCTAATAATTTTGTGAGGAAATGCTGTTTCTGAACCACAGTGATTTCTCTTGGTGTCGTTGACTGGAGAACATTTTGCCTCCCTTTTGCTCTTTGTCTTTAAAGGCAGACCACAATATGTCATTATAAAATATCTGTATGTCATGTTAAAATATAAATAAATCACATAAGGCTTTTGGAGTCTAAGGCTGAATTGCCATATTAGGTTGAAGCAATGTATCTAACAAGATACTTCCCTCCAAATTAGTATGGAAATTTCCTAAACTGACAGTAAATCCAAACCTGATTTTCTTGGTTCCTGTAGTGCTTAGTCTACCTGGGCCTCTGTTACTCTAACATTTAAATTGAGGTCTTGTCAGTCTGAATTCATTGAAGTTTAAATGTCTTGCTATTTCCACATTAAAAATTCTGCAGCAATTGTATAGCTGTAGTGTTTGAATATTGAAGGGTGTGCAAAATGTCTATATTTTCAAAGACATAGGATTTCTCTTTTTTTGATTTCTCTAAAGAACACCTGAATCTCCTCAGCACTTGTGCTGACTTTTTACTGTAACTGGGCAAATACTGAGTGGCTTTGGTTTGCCCTTTCAACAGAAAACTGGGAAAAAAAAGGCATGTGACAGAATGAAGTGGGGCACAACTGTCATGGGAAGATGGTGTGGGATTTAATTTTGATGGGTTTTGGTTTGTTTCTGACCAACAACCCAAACTGCTATCCTATAAAATATTATATTGATTTTTTACATGCCATAGATGGAAATAAATAATTTAGTGAGTGGACCCCAAGTTCATCAATACTCTGGAAAACTTGCCTTTTTTGACAGATGTGTTTGTTATTCCTCATTGTTTTACCTCATACATTTAGGCATGTCTGCAAATTGTCTCACTGTACTGTTGGTACCTTATCAGAGGATTTACTCATTTTAAACTTAGTGTATTAAGAGAATAATAAAAAAAGCAAACTGAAAGCACACCAGACCCCCAAAAGTCCATATTTTCATAGTTTAACTAATTTTATTTTCTATTAATTAGTTTTTGGGTTTTTGTTTTTGTTTTTGTTTTTTTTTTCCTAACGTGTGTTCCTACAGAAGTAATGACTTCTGCACCAGTGCTTTTAATATGCTGGAAAGCATCACCTTAATGTTTGCAAGACTTAGGCTGACTGAAAATGATGTTGTTAAAGCTATTTGTTCACCTGTAGAGAAGTCCTCCATCAATCTTGTCTCTATAGTGTGATTCATAACCTCTGTAATTTTTCTTTTTCCTGAAGATAGCATTTATGGGCCATTAATTTGTTGTTTTTCCATGCCTGCAAGCCAATATCAGTATGAGAGAAGTTTATAATGCTTTTTATGCCTTACCAATAACAATATGATTATTAGCTCTGTGTGTACCTGCTTTGGGTGTCTGGATCTAACTTTCAATATTTACACAATCCAGATTCACATTGTTGTGTTTGTATTCTTTTGGATGGAAAGAAAAATGTTCCCAGTGCATATGGAATGATTGGAAGTGAATCAAAATAAAGGAAACATGGACCTACTGAAATTAGGGAGCTTTCAGAAGGCCACATAAAAAAATCTGTGTCTCCTGGAAGGCTGCATAACATTTTCTGTTCACTTCAGGTGTGCTTAATGTGATCGGATTTTGGTAATCAAGATAAAGAGTAAATTAGCAATGAACATTTATTTCTCTGAGCAGCCTGGTCTAGTGGAAGGTGTCCCTGCCCATGGCAGAGGGGTGGGATTAGTTGGCCTTTAAAGGTCCCTCCCAAACCATTTTGTGACTCTGTGATTCATTAAAAGCTGGTAATAAGTCCCGTTGAAGTAGGGGAAGGATAGAGGATGTGATGTGAAATTTGCCTCATTAGTACGTTTGATCATCACTTTGACAGTCAAGGATTCACTTCACTTCAGGCAAAGGTCAAAACTCTTCTTGTTTAGTAATGTCATTGCAGTATTTACACTGTGATTACCAATCTAAACTACAGAAAACACGACAGTCGTGTGTGCAAACCTGCAGTTTATGTGCCCTGCGTTGGTTTGAAGGATTTTTTTTGTTGTTTCTTTACACCAGGAACGTTTCTACAAGTCAGAGCAAGGCTCTGTAAGTCGGTGATGGGGAAATTCACTTTAATTTAGGGAATTCTCGGCTGAACTGCTGATGTTGGATGTCCAGAAGAGGGCACACTTGCACATCAGAAATGTTTTGTGGATCACCGAAGATCTACATGGTGTGGCTCTGATCCAAGAAAATGTAGTAATACCCAAAATGAAGAGGTTACCTTGTTAGCAGCTATGGGATATTTAGGAAAAAATAGATTCAAAAGGGTATTGGGGGAGAAAAAGTGCATTTTAATCATATTAATATTAAGTGCATGAACTATCAAACAGAAATGTGGTGGCAAGTTCCACTTGCATTTTTTAAAAGGCATTTATTTTACTTTCAATAAGGAATTTGGCAGGGAAGGGTTAAGAGCCTGTCCTGAGGCCCTTTGGAAATTATTCCAGCCGTAGATATTTGATGCAGAGCTTGAGAACATGTGCATTCTAATATAAACTGATTTCCAAGTTCTTTCTTCAGCAGTCAGATGTATGATAATGTTAAATGAGATATATCAGTGTTTAATGGGGTCTGATATTTGACCTGAGAAATTATCTTACGACTTTCAAAATGCAATAAAAATGCAAGGGCATCGTGTCTTGTGACACAGTAACTTGTCACTTTTTTCCAGAATTGTGTCTTAGGCAGAGATTGGGAGCACAAGTGGTTTGCTTTCATATTTCTACTTGAAAGAAATGAAAGACAAAAAAGCCTCTCTACAGTTATCAGTTCCCTGAAAACTTGCTTAGTCAAACAGTAGGATGAAAGAGGATTGTTGCATTTCTTTTAAGATGACTAAGCTGAAGAAATAAATAATTTTCCTTTTGGATTGGGTTCTTTTTGGAATTTGAAGTATTGATCCAGTAGAATTGTTATGTCTTTGGTGGATTAATTGTCCAGTTCTTTTATTTGTTAAACAATTAGTTAAAAAGGAAAAAAAAAAAACAAAACAACACAAAGAGAATGATGACCCGGGTAGAGGCATCATAATTCTAATTATGCATTAAAGCTGTAATGACATTTATACATTTTAGTGTACTGAGATCCCTAAAATATAATTCTGTAGCTTTAAGTGACCAGTGGCTGAGCTCTTTCTGACATGATCTATAATCTAAAATACCTCGGGGCACGATGTGTAGTAATGTAGTTACTGTAAGGCTTTCAAATGCATTGCCAGAGATGCATTTGAATCCTGGGATCAGATAAATTACATTTTAATTGGGTTTTAAGGGTAAGCTGAGCAAGTAGATAAGGGAGAATTAACCAGAGACATATTAATGTAATGAAACCTTCAGTGCTCTTAAGCCTTTGCATTAAACACTGTACAAGCTCCTGTTGAAAAGAGATGTCATGTGGAGTAGGAGGAGGGTGACAGCAGTGGGTAAAAGAACGGTGGTACCCAAAGTAATCACACAGTGACACAGCCACATCACCTGGAGCCACATAAACCCAAGAAACTGGAGAAAATTACATTAGTTGTGTTTTATTACAGCACTTTGGAGAGAAAGGAAACAAGAAGTCCGAAGCTGAGTTACATCCTGGACCATTCACCCAGGGAATTTTCTAAGGCCATGAATGGTGGGGTTTTTGTTTCTTACAGAACAGAACAGAAGCTGCTGTGGTGTGAAATGGCCAAACCATTTGCCTGTGTGTTCTTTTCTCTGTGAAATTCCTTATAACAATTTTCCTCAGTGGAACATTTTTTTGTACCTTCCTTTTGTCAACAATATAGACACAATCAAATTATTAAAATTTTAAAAAGTTACAAAATTCAAATACTTGAATTCGTTTGTCATTCCATTATTTTATCTTTAAGCACATTTTTTTTTAATCATTTAAAGCTGAACAATAGGTCTAATGACTAAAGGCCTTGCAATGAAAACTTTAATGGGAATAATTTATTACATAAGTTAAAACAGAGGTCTGTGTCATGACTAATGCTCCATAATAGTCCATAAGAGAAAACATCATTTTTTTTTTAAATTTCCTACATAATTAAAACAAAAGGAAAACAAAAAATAAAAGGGAAAGGAAGTGGAAGGAGGATTTTTTTGTTGGTGATATCAATCATAAACACATTAGTTCATTAGAAAATTATGTCTTATTCTTCTGGCTGGGTAGGTGGGTCTGAACCCTTGTGCATCATGAAGTACTTTTGATTTTGGCATATGTGATGAGGATCATGGAGCCAAACCCCCTGGATGTCAGGGAAGAGTAGGTCATCCTTAGGCATAAGCATGAGGAATTCAGTGGGGAATGTAACCTGCCTGATTTCAGTATATAGGTACCCTCAGGAAAGGCAGCAAGGCTAACTCACAAGATTTAAAACTTAATTGTATCATTTGTTTGAGTCTTATTTTTTATGGAGGCTGGTTCATCCTGATGTGTTCTACCTGGAGAGCCATCACATGATTAATCCAAATGTTCAATTGCAAGCATTTTGTCAGGGTGAATTTTAATTAAAGTTATGAATTCAGGCCTTTAAGAAAACCCAAATAATAAAGAAGCCAAAAGTTTTGTAATTTCGTATTGTGGTTTAACTACTGAAATAAATTTTGAAGCAGAAATACAGAGGGGTTTTTTTTGTAATTTCTTACTATCTTGTTTTCTCTCCTTCATGTGTAAATAAATAAAGTAGTGGGTGAATCAATGGAAGCTATACTTGACTGCCAATGTGTAAGGTGGGACTTCCAAAGTAGATTTACATCCAACCATTTGTGTGAACCAAACAATAAAACTTGAAGGCTCATTAGCTGGGAATGACCCAACTGTGTTTTATGCATAGGGGTCATTTCTTTACTAATGAGCCTCTAAGCCAGATGGCCAAACCCACAGTGCTCTGACTGCATTACTGTGATGTAGATTTTTAGGTAAATAGCTTTTCTTTTCTTTCTCTTTTTCTTTTTCTTTTTTTTTTCTTATAGACAAGAGGTAGAGGGACAACTTCTAGAACTGCTAAAACACAGTATTTTGCTTTAAAAGCTAAATAGCTGAGGTGCCCCTGTACTTCTTAAGGTTTATATCAATTTCTAATGTATTTTCTGTTTTTTACTGATGAGACTGTTAGATACTGTCCTCCCTGAAAACCTTTTTGAGTAGAAAATTATTTTGACTGTCTTTGTCCATACTGGATTTTTCTTGCCTCGTATCTGAAAATATGAGTATGAAAATACATGTAAACTGCTGAAATAGAATTGTTGTGCACATGTAACAGTGCAAGGATAATATGCCCCATCCCTGGAAGTGTTCAAGGCCAGGTTGGATGGAGCTTGGAGCAACCTGGTCTAGTTGAAAATGTCCCAGCCCATGGCAGGGGGTTGGAACAAGATGGTCTTAAAGGTCCTTTCCAAACCAAACCACTCTGTGATTCTGTTATTTGCTTTTTAATATGTATTTTTGATAGGGGTTTTGCTTGTCTTCATGGATTTAAGATGTTTCAGGTGCTCAGGATGAAGAATGGTTGCTTATTTCAGCCTCGTGGATACCCCCAAGTTAACTGAAAAAAATGATACCTTCAAAACATACTGTATGTGAAGTGACCTGGATTATTTTCTTGGAATGCATTGACTAAATCATACACAAGGGAAGTTTGGAAATTACATAGAAAACAACTCAAAAGAGAAGAGCACTTGAAGGAGGGCAGCGTATGAAGGACAACATCAGCAAAATAGTTTTGAAAGTGTGTTTCAAATTGTGCAATGAATACCCATGGTCCTTTCAGCAATCCCACATTTCAGGGAAATTTGGATGTAGCAAATTGTCTGTTACTGTGAATAACTTGATATGATGATTTGCTTAAATCTTTTGGGAGTTTGTTGCAGTGATGTTAGACAATTTTATATAGGTTCTTAGCACTGAGAATTGGTCTCATCTTCAAAGAAGGTGGTTATATTTGGGGGAATAAGAACATAAAAAGGCTCAGAATAAAGCTTTATCTGGCCTAGTATCTTATCTCTGATAATAGTCACGGGGGATGACTCAAGAAGAGTATAAGAACCTGACAAACATGCTGTGATCATGATTCCTCTTTGCAAAATTTATTATCTTAGCCTCCAGCAATTTATGGTTCAGGGAGTTCCTGAACCAAAGGTGATATTTACTGTTTAAAAGTGAATAATCTAGGAGCCTTACTTAAACAGCCTGTAGAGCATTAGGATTTTAAGGGATTTGCATAGGTCTCTAGAATAGCTATTTTTGCATTGTTTTGACCCATCCTCCTTTTATTTTTAACCTTTTTTTTTTCCTCTTCTGAATTTTGTTTAGTTCAGGATGAATTAGGAAGTGGACAAATGGAGTCAGTAAGTAAAGGAGAGACGTGAAAACTTCTACATTTTGTTAAAATCTTTTTGAACCACTTTCTGTATGTCATGATCAACTTTAACCTGCAGTCATTTACTTTTGCAAATACTGGAGTGGGTGATGGCCTGGAACCCTGTGCTCTTACTTTGTGCTCCTAGAACAAACCTGATACTAAAAAAAAAAACAAAAAAGAAAGAAGAAGGAGACCTGATGCAGTACTTTCAGGATGTGATTAAAATGAAGAACTGCCAATGCACTTTCCTTTGTCAGAAAATATTACAAAATGTTTAGTAAGGCTTTGCTTCAGTGAAAGGGTTTTCTTCTAAGCAAAGTCAGAATCGGTGCCAAAATAAGCTTTCTTCAGAGAGGAGGAATAAAAAGTGTCAAATCATAAGAAAAATAAATGAATCTTAGATGTGAAAGTGCATGGAAATGTTAACACTGTTGTGATTTGCCAGTGCTCATAAATCTCTCATAAATCAAGAATTAAGACATGGGTCATTTTCTGATGGAGATACAAATAACAGGCAAAAAGGAGTTGTGTTTTTCTGTTTTCTATCCTGATTTCTATGAGTTCCCATTTAGCAATGTGTTGGGGAGGGCATGTGGATCTCATATTTTCAGCTTCTGTCTCTCTTAACCAAAGGCAAATGAAGTCTCTCCCTGAATATTAAGTGTCAGGAAGGAAGTTATTCGAGTCCATCATTGATTTGTGTGTGACAATGAAACTTCTACTTTCTAATTGCAAATGTGAATCTGGTCTCCAGATCACACCTTAATTTGCAGTCTGGGGAATGTAAGTGGTATTTTTCCT
Source organism: Chiroxiphia lanceolata (assembly GCF_009829145.1). Lineage (NCBI taxonomy): Eukaryota > Metazoa > Chordata > Aves > Passeriformes > Pipridae > Chiroxiphia > Chiroxiphia lanceolata. Next base: position 4,239,639 of record NC_045640.1, read on the forward strand.
CTTTCCTTAGTGTTGCCACACTAACAGAACGACAATAATGTAGCTGGATTTTGTCAAACCGTGTAATTAAATGACTATGAAAACTAAAGAGCATTCCATTCACTGAAGAGTGGTTACACTTGTACTGCCATGTAAGCAGAATGGTAATAACAAAATGATGGAGCTTCATACTCTGTGTACGTTTTTATTTGTTAATAACAAATTTGGAATGATGAATCCTTTTCCTTCGGTAAAATTCTCACTGAATCCCGGGAGAATTCCGCAGCGCTGGAAATGTAATTTGCAGTTCTTTACAATTATAGTTTAAATAGACCAAGTCTAAAGGGAGTCTGCCTATTTGATTTCCAAATTTGCATCACTTAAAATCCAATCAGGCCAACTGTTCAGATTTTTATTAGATATGAAATCCACGAATGGGTTCAAGGCCACGCTATGTATAGCAAATACATACCTTGTTGTGCAGCATGGATTATCTAGCTTGTTCCTTAGCATGTGGTTCGACCTTCAGCCCACCAAGACTGCTTAGTGACTCCTTGAATTGTTACTATATTAAACCCTTCGATTTTCAGTAACTGGTGTTTTATAGCCCAGCAGATTGCATTTGATTCTGTGAATGCGCTGGAACATATTGAGCCGAGCGGATTTATGTAGGAATGTAAAACAAAAATAATACAACAGGAGCTCAGGATTTTCGAAGGCGAGGCATTAGGCTTGCAGATGGCCCAGGTGGATAATGACATTGAATAATTTAGTGGGGAGGCAATCCGGTTTGGGCAGAATACATTACATTTAGCTGATGTGTACAGGTGTTTGGGCAGTGCTGTGCGTGCTCAGGCCTGAGGCACAGCACAGTGACGATGTGAAGTGCAGCATTACAACCTTACTGGCCATGATTAAAGGAGATGTGTCTGTTCAAAACATATTAAAATAGATTTAGAAGACCCTCAGCATCACAGTTGTTGAAATAATTTCTCGCTGTCTGCTGTCATTTTTTATTTTGGTCATGAGGGGAAAGCAGCAATGTTTATTTAATGCTTTGATTTTTTGATTAGTTGTATGTTCATTACAGGGTGGATCTAACAAAACAAGGAGGAAGAAGGCATAGCAATTAAAAGAAGAGATTTCCCTCCTGTTCATGTCTGTTGTGTCAAACCATGACCTCTGCCTTTTCCACCCAAATTCACAATAACACTCACCAACCTTTTTTCCATGACAACATCATTAAAATACAGTAGACATGATGTTAATTTTAGTGGTTGTGATTTAGAGAGAAACAATCAGACTAATAACCTGGGACCAGTTCAGCTCAGCTGGCAGCAGCTCTTTGGGTTGCATTGGCTGGTCTGTGTGTGTGCATTCCAGGCAGGAGCTGTGCCATGACTTTGCAGTTCCCTCTCCCTGACACAGCACGAAAACACACACAGAGTCCCAGGCCAACGGGTCACAGAATGATTTGGATTGAGAGGGACCTTAAAGATCATCTATTTCCAACCCCCTGCCATGGGCAGGGCACCCTCCCTAGCCCAGGTTGCTCAGAGCTCCATCCAGTCTGACCTTGGGCACTTCCAGGGATGAGGCAGCCACAGCATTTCTGGGCAACCTGTGCCAGGGCCTCACTACCCTCTCAGGAAACAATTTCTTCTTCCCAATATCCCATCTAACCTTACCCTCTGTCATTCCTCCTTGTCCTGTCACTTTAAACCCTTGTCAAAATCCCTCTTCAGCTCTCTTGGAGTCCCTTTAGGTACTGGAAGGTGCTCTGGGATCTCCCTTCTCTTTTCCAGGCTGAACAACCATTTTAGTTTGTTTTCTTTCAGCCTGAAGTCAGTTTACCATCACTGTTATTTTTGTTAACTGATATGTCTGGAAGAGAATAACCAGTTCTTCCCACCTCTTCAGTGAAACACGTTGCTCTAAAATCTGTATTAATAAAGGTAACAAATACATCTACTTAAAGGAGTATTCACGAGGACATTGGTTAATGAATATGTGACTTGAATTATGTACATCATGTTTATCCACTTCAGGGCTGATATTTTTTTCAGGCAAACCTGAATAATTTTGCCTTGGCAGGAAAGAACCTGCCAGTTTGCATATTTTGGAACTTAAGGAGCAAAACATTTCCACTGTCTGTGCATAAATGGGAACCTTTTCAGTGCCCAGCTGCCGTGCTGGAGAGAGCCATGGATCATCTCTTCCAAGCAATGAATGTGTCCCTGACTGTTCTGAGTGATGAACAGCAGAGCTGAGCTACTCCAGATTTCCAGCTTTCAGCAGAAACAAGGCACAGGGAGCTTCCTGAAGAAGACATCATGGCTTGATTTCAGATGCAGCCTTGCATAGGCTGGATCATTTTCATGACCACTCAAGCACTGCTCAAGTCCCTGGTTCACTGGCGTTGTTGAACCCAAATAAGAAGCTGATGAGAGGAAGGGAAGGAGCTTCCCTTCAGCAATACATAGTAGAGGTGTTAAATTGAGTTAAACTTGCTGTTTTCTGCATCTTTTGCCTTGCCTATTATAAAAGGCAATAGCTATCAGATTTTCTGGAAGAAGGTAGCACTAGATAGAGCCAAATGTGGAGAATTTGTGTTGAACAGTTGAAGTTTTTCAATATCATAGAAAATTGAAAACTAGAGGAGAGAGGGGGAAGAGACCTTAATGCAGTTAGCACACCAGTTTTATAAAATAACCCCTAAGTATTATGAATGCCAAGAATAGTCTGACCATCATATTGATTTTATAATGTTGTTCCTGACTCTCAGATTGCAGAGCAGTGACATTTCATTGCACCCATTGGAACCATAATAACTGAAGTGCAACACTAGCTGATGGAAATTAAATTAAATCTATCTTCAGTAATAAAGAAGTGATGTCCGCGAAGAGCAGAACACAAACCTGTTTTCCAGTTTTATAATGTTCTATTACAACGAGCTACAAATAAAAAGTAGCAGTATTGTTGTAGCAATACTTCTATATAACCTAACAATCAGACAACCTCATTTCTCTTTGATTCACAACAAGAAGTTCCTAAAATAAACACGTCTCCGACCACGTTATTGTGAAATTTGTATCCTGCAAAGTATTTAGCAAAGTTTCGTAAGTGTCTTAACATTTGTGGCGAAAGACGTACAGAAAAAAAACCCAACCAATCTTTTGTTGGGAAAATACAAATCTGGAGCACAAATGCAGTTTATCTGGAGTTTTCAAGTCATAGAATCTTTAAGGTTGGAAAAGCCCTCCAAGGTCCTTCAGGCCAACCATTGACTAAACTCCACCGTGTCAACTAAACCGTTGCATTAAGTGCCACATCCAGTCCTTGAAATACTAAACATTTAAGCAACATCAGGAATCACTTTGGCTAGGAAAGTCATTCTGTTTCAGTCACTGAGTGATAGTAAATCTGTTTAAAATTAATAAAGAAAACAAACTCCTGCCCTAAAAAGAAATATTTATCTTTTATATTTGCAGTTGTAGGGTTGAAATGGTACTGCCTGCACAGATGTCAAGATACTGAGAGGAACTTGGAGCATTCATAATTCATATGTTGTTGTGGCATGTATTATATTTAATTTTTCCATTTGAAAGTGTCTTTTTCATTATATGAACAGATAGTAGGATCATGTTTCAGGTCCCTGTGCACATTTTGGCTCGCATAAGAGCCCCAATAATGAAAATGGGAGAAGGATGACTTGAAAAAGGGGTTTAAAGCAAGAAAGATGGGGAAATATAAAGAGTAATAACAAATACATTTTAATTGGAGAGAAAAAATAGTTAACATTAACAGAGGGCTGGAAATTTGGCGCAAGGAAATGTTTGCAAATAACATGAAGGATTTCCATCACTTGTGGAGCTGGTTAGCAAGGAGGCCTTTAAAGAGGAATGTAATTTTTTAATCGTCTTGTGGACATTTTTTGTTAGATAATTTACTTATAAAACGACTAATCTAATAAAAAACCCACCTGCATTTAGTGTGCAGCCTTTTTCCTAAAACAAAAACTTTAGTTCTGGTCAGGCAGGGTTTTTTCCTCATTGTAACTATTGTGACTGTGGAAAATGCAGGTCATAGAAGATTTTAAGAGAAGTATGATAATTTTTTTAAAGCTAAAACTTAAGATGGCAGCTTGACATTAGCATACAACCTGATATACATATATATTTATGTGTATTTTATCTGATTCAGAGCCTGGGCAGACAAGGAGTGGGCAGAGACAGGTCCTAGATGATGCCTCTGAAAACATTAGGCTTCAGTACCTGTGCTTTTAGTACTTGCAGAGGCTTTTCTGACAGGTTCTGTGGGAAAAGGCTGAAAAAAGCTCCTGTGTCAAAGCAAATCTCCCAGTAATGGCAACAAGATCCTTGACCTAAAGATTTTTCTTCTTTTGTTTAATTGTTTTCTTCAAGAAAATAAAATTACTGCCTTCTGTTGGGTTCCTCATTGCTCTTCTTTAAATTACCATTGACTGACAGCCTGACCCTCCCAGACAGGGAGGGCCCCTTAGCTTCCTTATTTACCTTTTATCTGAATACCAGGTGAAAGTAGCTTATTATTTAAATCTGGACATCCCAATCATCACTGGAGATGCAAATTTTGCTGTCATTGCTCTTCTGGATACCAAAGGCCTTTGCAAAGGTGTTCATTACAGCTCACCGGGTTCATGGCATTTTGCTAAGGATTGCAGTAGCAGGATTTTGTGTATCCAAAGGGAGAAACTTGCAGAGTACTTACTACCAGGTTACTAAAGGATTGGACTTCACACCCAGTATATGGATGGTTACAGTGCCCAGTTCTTTGCTTCAGGTTCTCAGCATTTTTTCCCAGCTTTCTGTGAACTGAAAACCATTTGAAAGAGGGGCAAGACAGTATATTTTTCAATATGTTTTAGCTAATGGAGTAAGTTTTGGGAAAACAAAGGATTAAAATTCGTCCATTTGAGTTCATTCGTTTCTCCTTTGTGGAAGAAGAATGGAGGTAAAGTCAGAGCTGCTAAATGACCTTTCAAAAGAGTTATTAAGAATTCAGAACAATTCTTACCATTTTCATCTCGATTTTGATGTCTGTATTACTCTTAGTAGAGTCATTCTCATTTCCTTGTCTCCTTTCCAAATTTCCTGACACATAACTGACAAGATCTACCTGGAACATAATGCTTGAGGACCCAGCTGGAAGGGAGCAGAAGGAACCTGACACTGGGATATGAAACGCAACCTTCGCCTGTCACTTTATGATATTAAAGTGTGTCTGGCACCTGTGATCCCATTTCTCTGAGAGGGATGGTAAAAAGTGTAGTTAAGTTATAAACTGATCTAGTTTTCTTTATAATGGTCTTTATTTTTATTATTTTGCCTGTATCTGAAATTTTATGGTTTCGGGGGACCTCTAAATATTTTCAGTTTTCCTCTAAGTTCTAGAAATAATTATTTCTACCTATCTCAGAATATTTGTTTTCTTAAATAAATAGAGGGGTAGAAGTGGGTCTTCTCTATCAGGAAAACATGGTTTCTTCCTGTCCTTTTGAAAACTTAAAAAGATACCAGTACCTAAAGGGGACCTACAGGAGACTGGAGAGGGACTTTTTGCAGGGGCATGTAGTCACAGGACAAGGGGGAATGGCTTTAAGCTGAGAGAAGGCAGAATTAAATTGGATATTGGGAAGAAATTCTTTGCTGTGAGGGTGGTGAGACCCTGGACCAGGTTACCCTGAGGAGCTTTTCCAGACCTGACTGGATAAAGCTCTGAACAATCTTTTTTGACCTCATTACTGACCCTGCTTGGAGCAGGTGATTGGACCAAGTGACCTCTAAAGCCCCTTCCAGACTGAATTATTTTATGATACTGTGATATTTGAGAGGGTTTGGGCACAGTGACAGCCCATTTGACATCCTGAGTTCCTGCCCATTTCCAGCTGACAGCAGTTTGTATTTCTGGCATTTCGTGGAGTGGGATAGAACTGATATTCCTGTCAGGTGGTGAAGCTACATAAAAGTAGAATATTATTTAAAAATGGATAGTGATTTCTTGTAGAAGGATGGTATGATGGAATGCTTAACTCCCAGTTCATCCCCGTATTCCTCTGCCAATTTTTAAGCTAAAAGTTGGGTAATTTTTGCCATTTAATATAACGGAGGAGGGTCACAGTGGTAGTATCTTGCTTTTTTTCTGAAATTAGGAAAAATAAAAATGGTTTTTACTACAGCAGCTTCACTTTGTGAAGTAAATTCGATAAAGAAGAAAAGTGCCTTGGTCCTTTGTGTGAGCCCTGACTTCTACAAGCAAAGTATGTTTCAGGATTATATACACGTGATTAAGAAAAAATCTACAAAATTCAGTGTTTTTATGGGTTTTATTTGAAAATCATGATTTACTTGGCCAAATTAAAAAACTCTCTCTCTCTTTTTTTCATTTTATGACTGTACATATTTTATCAGAGAGACTTAAATTGTTTAAGCCAACCAGGAATTTACAGGCATAGTTCTTATCATTGTATTCTCTGCTGCTCAAAAATTTATTTGAATCTATTTGTAAGGTACCAATAATTAAAATCTACTGTTGAGGAACTGGAAATTAATATTTGTGACATGTTACTCAAAGTTAACACGAGTAGAATTTACTTGTGTTAACTTACTGTTGGAGCTTAATGGTCTTACATTCACCTCCATTTGCATTAATCATCTACTTGGGAATTTCTTTTTCTATTTGAAATCGTTTACAGAAGGCAAGAACACAAATGGTATTTTTTATTTATTTTTATATATCTATATATATAACCCGAGTTACATTTATTTGGTCATTTCTTTTCAGAATAATTTTGCTTTTGCATGTTATGAAACAAAATAAGTGTAAATAATGCCTGAGCACACTTCAAGTTGTCAGCAGATCTGTGTTCCTGCCCAAATATATCATTACAGTTTGCTAATAAATTAGCTGAATTTGAAGGCCACAAGCCAAGAAAGTACCATGGTATTAACTTCTGTTACCTGTTTCATTATAACTTAAGGACATTTGCCAGATAAGTTCTTTCCTGTTTCTCGTTCACAATAGCGAGGTTGATTTATTCATATTCTGGATAAAATGGTGTTCTACCAATCTTTCATGAAGTAAAAGACTAATGAGGGACCTCTTTGGTTTAGAAAGTAAATGGAGAGTCCTTGTGAATGGTGCAGATTTCTCAGTGTCTGTGTTTGTACAGCAAATACATGAGGCAGTGGGTTGCATTTGTGGTTGGGCTGATTTGTAAGTCAAGGACTCACCCTTAAAGAAGGTTTCTGTTGCTTGTTTTTCCTGAGTGTTCTTTGATTTCTGGGACAGTACTTGTGTTTTCAGTGAACCAAAGTAAAACAGACTCACTGTCACAAGAACTGTGTTCAAACTATGAAAGTGTGATTTATGAGAATATAGGCATTTCTTTACCTATTCTTTTTTTATGCTATAAGCCTTTAAAATATCAAAACTGTTTTTAAAAGATATCTAAATCCCCCAAATTTACATCAAGTAAAGAAAAACTAGTGAAAGGGAGATCTCAGAGTCCCTTGCAGTGCCTAAAGGGGCTCCAAGAGAGCTGGAGAGGGACTTTGGACAAGAGCCTGGAAGGGCAGGATAAGGGGGAATGGCTTTCCACTGCCAGAGGGCAGGGTTAGGTGGGATATTGGGGAGAAATTGTTCCCTGTGAGGGTGGTGAGGCCCTGGCACAGGTTGGGCAGAGAAGCTGTGGCTGCCCCTGGATCCCTGAAAGTGTCCAAGGCCAGTTTGGAGCAACCTGTTCTAGTGGAAGGTGTCCCTACCCATGGCAGGGCGTTGGAAGTGGATGATCTTTAAGGTCCCTTTCAACCCAAACCATTCTCTGGTTCTATGATTCCATAATATCCTGTTTGTCTTTCCTAAATAATTTTCTAAAGGATGTAGGTATCTGAAATGTAGATGGACTTAGGTGGCATTGGAAGGAGTGTCATTTTGGTGAAGAAAGCAATTCACATTTGATTATTTTAAATATTTTATTGAAGCCAATGTAATTATATTTTACTATGGAATCAGTATGTCATTAGATTGTCACCAATTTTAACCTCATAATAAAGCCACATTAACATAACTTTCAATCATTGTGTTAATATTTATATACTTCTTTAGTAACAATATCTAATTAATAAAGGAGAAACTCAAAATGGTTAATTTAAATATAATATTACAAAGGTTCATTTAGGAAGGGAAAAATCCTGAATCTGTCTTTTGCTGTTGATCGTGTGTTGGAGATTATGAGAGGTCTGCATGTTGCACACATTTTAAAATACATTCAAAGATGTATAATAAAAATAATCCAGTTGTGCCTGCTTTTGTCCTGTGTAACAGGAGACACTGATAAGATTCAACTGGAGCCATGTTGTTAAATAGAACAACATGACCATTGATTTGCAAATAATGGTCAGAAATAAGAACATTCTGTGTTCATAAATTCTGTTTTTTTTCCAAAAGGCATTTTTTTTGCCAGTCCAGGCCCTAAGCAGGGGCTCCAGTGGTTCACCATTCCATTCAGTTTTCATTTTTGTGAGGGTGATGATGTGGCTGATCATTAGTAATGCCCTCTAATTTCTCCTCTCTGCCTCCTCATGACTTGAACCCTTGTCCAGGAGGGGGAAAAGTTCTGTATTCAATGTAAGAGAAATCTCAAATTCTCTACTCTAGTCTTTTTTTCCTGGGTTTTGTGGAAAATCAAGTTTTCTTGTGTGGATCTCAAGTAACATCCTTACAATGCTTTTCGCTCTGTTAAGACACTAATTGTTACCCAATGTTCTGAGCACTTCAGGTGAGTGTTTAAGACATAATGATGATGCTGTTCAGTGGGTAAATTGGAATATTGGGAAGGCAGAGGAATTGTTCCTTTGTTCTCTTCCTTCACCAAGGTGAAGGTAAGTGACATTCAGCAGGATGTGACTGATCTGTTGCTCACAGTCTTGTCTTTATACTCTACAAGTTTGGAAATACCTGCCTTCCCCCTGTAAATTTACTAGGACATTTAGATTCTGCCTGCCTTTAATGAGCCACTAACTCAATTCTTTTAATGTGTAACTAATTTCTCCTTTAAAAATTATAGATGAGAGCAGAGATTAGAATAAATACAAGCACTGAAGAATTTTTTTTTTCCTTCAGGGCTCTAGCATGGAAATGTAATCACCTGGGAAGAGATCTGGGTTCTCAGAAATGAGGTCACCTTGGCAACAAAATCTTCTGTTATTGTCTGAAAGGAGCTAATCAGTGGTTTGGCAGAGCAAGAGAATGATAAAAGGGACCTTTGAGCCATTTGCTGTCTTTTTGGTCCTCTTCTGCAGCACAAGGTGATGGTCAGGTGCTTGTGTCAGAAGCTGGAGGAGGCTCCTGCCTTTCCTTGGTGCACCAAGGGGAATTAGTGAAACCCAAGAGGGATAGGATGTTGTTCTGGTGTGTAACACCACACAGCCATTCACTCACTTCTCCCCAGAGGGATGGGGGAGAGGATCAGAAAAAAAGGTAAAAAGCATGGGTTGAGAAGTCAGTTTAGCAGGACAGAAATGGAAGGGCAAGTATTATTATTATTAGTAGTAAAAATAATAATAATAAAGAATATACAAAAGAAGTGATGCACCATGTGATTCCCACCACCTGCTGAGCAGTGCCCAGCCAGTACTCAAGCAGCAATCACTGTCTCCTGGCCAACTCCTCCCAGTTTTATTGCTCAGCTTGATGCCATATGGTCTGGAATATCCCTTTGGACAGCTGGGGTCAGCCTGTCCTGGCTGTGTCCTCTCCCAGCTCCTGGTTCCCCCCATCATCCTTGCTTGCAGGGCAGTGTGAGAAGCTGAAATGTCCTTGACTTGGTGTTAATGCTGCTCAGCAACAACTACAAGATCAGTGAGTTACCAACTTTATTCTCATCCTAAATCCAGAACACAACACTGTACCAGCTCCTGGGAAGAAAATTAACTCTATCCCAGCCCAAACCAGGACAGATGTATTCTGTTTTTCTACTGATCCGTAGCAGCTTGGGTTTTATTCAGTGACTAAAACCAATGTTTTAGTGTGTTCAGAACTATGGCAAATCTTTTTGTGCTTCCCAACACGCTCATTAGTTCTGGTGTGTTTTTCCTGGAGGAGTAGACTGACATTCAGGAGGTCCCCATCTTTGGTGGGGTTTTGTGAGGTGAATGAGTGCAGGTGGTGGCTGCAGGAGGGCTGGTGAGTCAGGACTGATTCCTGGGGAGAGGTACCCTGGGCTGCCCACCCGTGGGATGCTGTCATGTACAGTATCTTAATAGTATTTTATTTTACATAATTACCTAATAGTCATTTTAGGTTTACTTCTAAGTTTACTCCCAGAAACCTTTTTTTCCTAAAGGCTTTAAACATTTTGATTGTGTCTGAGTAATAATGTACCTTTTGAGCCTGACTCCTGTTTTGTATCTCTCATATCATTGACAGGGAAAACTTCTAGAGATGAAAATATAACAGAATCTTCTTCCAGCCTTGGTGGGCAGGGAAACTTTCTCTTCTTATTTATTTTCTTTTACTTTTCCTTTGACACCCTTTTGCCTGTATCACTTTTGCACCACTCCAATAATTATTTCTCTACTGCTGCAGTTTCCTGTGCCTTTTTTATTTTCTTACTGTGGTGCACTTTGTTTGTTTGAGAGAATAAGAGAGGGAGGATTTGTGGTGTTTAAACCAATTGAAGTCTTCTTTACAGGGCATATTTGGAGGAAGTGGAATTATGTGAATTGTAGTGGGTATCACAGTAGATGATCTAATGGTCTTTGGTTTTGCTGTCTATTGATCTGTGGATCAATAGCAAACCAGTGTGTATTTACTCATCTGAGGATTAGCCTGTTTCCTCACCCAGAAAACAGTGTTTGGTGTTGTCAACAGGGCTTAGAGTTTGCAATGAACTCCACAATGCTGAGGTGGAAATTTTACAGTGATAACAGGCTCAGTCTTGTCATGTGCTTTGCCTTAGAGAAGAAACACTTGAATCAAACCAGGAAGGGGAGTTACTGTACAAAAATTTGTCAAAGAACACCTGGAAGGACATTCAGAGCCCAAAAAGGAATTTTAGAGTACAGAACTACTGACAGTGTTACACCTATTTTGTTGGACTCCCGGGCACTTTGGGAAAAGAGCCTGGGAAATGCAGTTAGAGCAGCTAGAAATGACCTTTTCTGTTTCTCTATAGACTGGGCATCATGTTGAGCTGTTAGACACTGTCAAAATCAGTAATTTTTGGAGCTACTAGTTAAGAAAACAGCAAGGATAGAGAACTTATCTAGTCATTCTAGGAAATAGTAGTGAAGGAAGAGACAAATGTATATGACTTTTTGCCACTGTATAAATTAATTGTACACTTGTGTTTTAGTTAATAAATGTTCTATTTATATAGCAAGAAGGTTCAAGATTGGTTCAGAGGAGGTTCAAGATTGACAATAATCTTTAGAAATGTGGAGGTGCTTTATGAAAAGGAAAAATTATTCTCCATCTTGCTTAATCATAGAATTGTTTAGGTTGGAAAATATCTGTGAGGTCATTGAGTCCAGCCCTTAACCCAGCAGTGCCAAGGCCACAAATGTCCCCAAATGCCACATCTGCACAGGTTTTAAATCCCTCCAGGAATTGTGCCTTGATTGGCCTGTTCCAGGGCTTGACCACACTTTCAGTGAAGAAATTTTTCCTGATATCTTTGACCAGTCAGGCAGCAATGGCTTAAAACCTCTTCAGTTTAAAGGCTTTTTTTTTGGTTTGTTTTTTTGTCCCTCCTTCTATCAATTTAATCTTAATTTTAAGGTGTCTAGGGGCACAAGTCATATGAGGTGCATCTGATGGAAATGGGAGGGCTCAGCTTGGAGAAAAGGAGGCTCAGAGGGCACCTTCTTACTCTCTACAGCTCCCTGACAGGAAGATATAGTTAGGTTGAATTTATATATTTTTTTTATATATCTATGAAAAATACCTGGTATTTTACTAACCATCTTAACTTGCAATTTGTTTTACAATTGAGCTTGTAGATGAAATCTTGGCCTCATTGGCAATCATTAGCAGAATGATTTGGAGTTCACTGCCATTGAACCTCTCTGTGGAAAAGGCAAACAGATTGTAATTTGGGTACTGTTGGACACTGATAAAGATTTCCCACTGCTAGCCAGAGATAAAAGAGAGAAATAATCAAACATTTGCATGTTCTTGTGGAAAAAAAAAAAAAAGAAAAAAAGCCATTTCTTCACACTTTTTTTTTGGTGTCACAGTAACCAGCAGCACTTACTGAAAAATTAGGCTGATATTAGAGATTGGAAGACATTGGAAAACATTAAGTGGGCATGGGATTCAGTGCCTTTTTTCCTTGTTATTTACAATTCCACACTGCCTTAAACATTTTCTGTCTTTGAAACATTGTATACACATTTTTTAGACTACCTTCTGAACTTTTTCGATTCCTTTTGGGTTTAACTGTTAGTCGATGCTGTAGCTGATATATCTGGTTTAGGAGGCAACCACAGAAAGATTCTGAGGGATGTTGTGTCATTTACTAGTATCAAAAATGATACATTTTGTTTTTTACTGGTTTGCACAACACTTTGCAAAAAATACTATGAAACCAAGGGAATATGGAAACATAATAAATATTAAAGCACAGGATGTAAAATGCTGGTTTCACTGTATTTATTTTCAAAGTTGTCATGGGCCATAGAAATAGTTTGTGTTTGGTGACAGTATCCACTGAGTCCTGAAAATCAATAAACAGCAGTGTCATGGCTTTAAATGCCAATATTCAGACGGGCAGAGATCAATGTTATTAAGGTATACACAAGTTAATGGTTCCATAGTTATTAAATAACAAATAAAAGCCATCCACATCTGGAAAAGCTCTGCTTGAAAGGCAAAGGAGTGGAGATTAGAGAGGATTTAGGGAAAAAAAAAGAGAGTGTGACAGGTGAAAAGGCAAATTCAAAGCTTTGAGTAGCATTGGAGGAGACATAAAACTGTTACTGCACATCAGAACAATAATTCAGCACATACTTCAAAGTCCTATTTTTATTCTTTTTTTTTAAGATACACAAACTGCCATATTTCTAATGAAGAGCACCTGTGATTTAATTTTAAAGCTTTAATTACAAATGCTTGTTTTGTTCTTAATCTTTGACACACATGAAGAGTTGCAGAAAATAGCTCCCTGTTCAGTCATAAACTGTTGAATTCAAGATCAAGGAAAAGTTGGTCTTATCAAGTTCAGCAGAAAAATTGACCTGGAGACTAAGCTTCTAAACCCCCAAAATTGGCAACAAGGAAAGTTTGGTCTAATTTTCAAATGCTTGGGGTTTTGTCTTTAATAAAATGTGCTTTGTTGTGCTATAAGAATCTAATTTTCTTTCATTCAGAGAGATTTGTACATTCATCTCAACTATCTCAAAAATTGCTTTATTATTTTCTCATGTTTCAATTTCTGCCTTATTCCAAAAAAATCCCCCATGATTCTGTGAATATAAAAATTATATATTGAAAGAATACAATAATATGAATAACAAATATAATAATAATTTAAATTATTTATTAAAAAGTGAGGAACTTTCTGCTGTTTGTAAAAGTAAGCAAGTAGGATGAAAAAAAGGTACCACCCTGGCTTAAAATACAACTCTCAAAAAAGAAAAGAGGGGGAAAAAGAAAGGAATTTGCCAGCTACAGGTATTGCTTATAGATAATAAAGGTGATTGTCATAAGGCAGTAAAAAACACTCTTCAGGACCCTGCAGGACTTGATGTGGATATAATTTTTTAAAGTAAATGCTGACAGATCTTTGACATCCTGTATTATTGTTCAATATTTTCCTAAATTTCACATCTTGCTGAGGGCTGTCTTGTTTCTTTTGTCTTAAAAATATTTTGGATTTCATCTTTATGAAAGTGAATATGTAAACATAAACTGGAAAAAAAAAGATGTTTTTTGCAAGGAAATCTAAAATTTCTATTTCTATTTGGCAGATTTTCTTGAGAATATAAAGTAATTCTCCTTCACATAGCAATGATTATCTTTTAGAGGTGAAAAGGAAAACAAACCTGTCTCTACTTAGTTGGTTAAAAAGAAACTGCTTATAAGCATTTCCATTAAATATGAACTACTCTGATTCAGTTTTTCTAGATGACAGTAATGGATCAAATTGCTCATTACAGAGTGTTAGGAAAAAACCAAAATAATATTTTATGGCATTTGTGTTTCTGACCAATTCTCCAGTGAAAAATCGGTCCATCTGTGAAAAAACACCAACAGCTTTGAGACTTATTTTTTAGGTATTGTTATTCAGACAAAAATCACTTCTATAGCAGACATCCCTTCAGCTCGATTTTTTTGTTCCCACAGCATTATCTTGCACAATTTACTTATTGAAATCTGTCCTGAAAGCAGCGTGAGAGAACTTTACATCTCTTGTTCTGTCCTCCCAAACTGTAGGCCCTGGTAATTTTCTCACTCTGCCTCACTGAGTCAAAATTGCTTGAAGAATTGACTGCAGGTGATGTTGGAAGTTTTTTCCTGTTTGCCCTCTGATATTCAGACTAATATGATGAAAGCACAGTAAACATCTTCTCCTGAAGGCCCCAATTGCTTGTTTAATATTAGGCAACATTTAGTTTCTAACTACGGAAAAATAAATATTTTAGGGACCCTCTGCTTAAGAGATGATAGTGTCCACTTAAAAACAGACAGATGGACAGGATTTCTAACAGATATCCTGTATCCATGGAAATCCCATGTTGGTCTGTGAAGTTGTGAAAGGAATATTCATGAAATGAAGGGAACAAAGCAAGAGGATCCAGAATGTTCATTGATTTCTTGCAAAATTAAACAAAAATGAAAAAAAAACCAAACCAAAACAAAACAGGAAAAAGAGCCCCAAGGAAACACAAAATTCAAGTGGTTATACACGTTTTTCATTCCATAGTGTAATGCCTAGGGAGGAAAGGAGTGCTGCCAGCCTGTGCATATGGACCTATACATATGGAATCAAAGTGAAATATCCATCTAAAATGTGTGGAGAAATAGAAAATAAAATTAGTAGATGCTAGATGAGCTGTTTTAACAGCTGTCTGCAGAGGGAAATGTGCAATTCACTAAGGAATTTCACTCTGGTTCTAGATTGAAACTTTGATCCACACTCGTTGGAATGTAATTTTACTTGCTGTTCTCAGGTATGCAGTAATTAAAGGGTAGTTATACCTATTCCTTGGTAAATGAATGCTGGATAAAGCCTCCAAAAACTTATTGTGATTTTGTTTATCCTTTCCAATAGTATCAAAGAAGTAATTTTGCTCTGTAAGGCACATTTAATGAGGTACTAATGCACCAAGCAGATTAAAGAGGCAACAATTAGATCCAAGCTCGTGTTTATTAATGAGGAAGCTGGTTCTCTGAGGTGGACAATATATTGGGCCTATAATAGTTAACTAATACCTGCAGTTAATGATAAATTCTTAATTAAATATGGTTGTGCCTATAGTGGCAGAAAGAGCTCTTACCATACTTTTGTGTGATTACATCACTTGCTACATTAAATTCATTAGAAACATGAAGCACTGAATAGAGGCCAGGGGAGATGAATCATTTTTAATGAATGATGAATTTTACTGAATAAGGAGGAATAATAGTGGAAAAGGCTGTTAGTTTTCTTTTGTGGTCCACTAAAATATATACATTCCTGGTGGGGTTTTCTCGGGGTTTTTATATTGATTCATTAAATATCTTAGGAAAAAAGTAACCAGAGCTCAACCTCATCTAGTTTTTTATTTTAATTTCCTTCAGTAGTTTGAAAATGAAGGGATAAACAACCATGTGAGCACTTCTATGACAATAATGTCATGAAGAGAACAAAACATTTCTTCTAAATATATGAGCTTTCTCTGAGTCACTCACCTCTAGGCAAACCTTAGAGCAGAGGGAGAGCACAGGGCTGTGCAACCAGGTCAGAGGCTGGCTTTGGAAACCAAGGGCTCCAGAAAATCCTGTGCTAGTGGCTGCTTTTCCTGCATGAGGAAGAAATCCCCCATGAATGCCCAGGTAGACCTCAACAGTGTCATCTCAGCAGCTTAAAGGTGG
This sequence comes from Chiroxiphia lanceolata, assembly GCF_009829145.1. NCBI lineage: Eukaryota > Metazoa > Chordata > Aves > Passeriformes > Pipridae > Chiroxiphia > Chiroxiphia lanceolata. Next base: position 4,255,734 of record NC_045640.1, read on the forward strand.
AGGATATCTCCTGTAAGCCAGTTTTCAACAATTTTAGTCTCTGTATGTGATTATCGATGTTTTCATTTCCAAAGAGCTCGTTTTGGATCTCACATCAAGTATCCCACATCAAATCTAAAAAAAAAACCCAAACCCATCAAAATTGGCTTTATAGGATAAGTTTGATTAATTCTTCATTCTTCCCTGGTGTCACAGAATTGTTGAGGCTGGAAAGGGCCTTTGGATATCCTGTGGTTCAATCACTCTACTCAGGGCAGGACCAACTAGTCCAGGTTTCCCAGGTCCATGACTTCTAGAGTTTTGAATATCTCCAGTATCAACCAAAATGTTTCCTCCTAAAGACATTTTTGTACAACCCTACCAAGAGTTAGGGACAAATTGTTATTTCTTTGTGAGGCTGGGTTGACACTGTTTGAGCAAACTGCCTGTGCTGGGACAACAAAGCCAAATTATGGCCCCATAATACCTGTGATGAAGAAAATTAAATCTATCCCAGCTCAAACCAGCTCAGACTGCAAGAATTTTAGCATTTACCATTCCTGATCATCATATTAACTATTGCTGAAGTGGATTTTTGTCTTATTTAATAATATTTTTATGGAGTAATTTCCTTGTTTCTCAGTCACACAGCCATGGCTGTATCTGAGGGATGGGACTGCAGTTTTAAAAACATAAGATTAACTATTTATTAATTATTAACTATTTGCTAAATAATGATCAATAGTTTCTGGAACTGTTTCTCTTGCCTTACATGATGTTTTGACTGCTGTCTCTAAACTTAATTTTACCTGTGTAAAATTCCTAAGAACAATAGTTTGGTTCTCCAATACTAATCATCATGAACAGCATCAGAAGTGACAGATAGACTTTTATAAGCAGGTTTAAAAAAACCTGTGACTTTAGTTGGGAAACTTTTCAAGACAGGGACTTAGACTTTTTATACAAAAAAATTGCCTTATGCATCTTGGGTACTGTCAGAGGTTAAATCAATGCTACTTTTAATTGAAACCCAGTAAGATTGTTTTTTTTTTCCCAGATAACTACCCTTTTTAGCCCAGCTATATGAAGATGCTGCTAAAATTTTAGCATTATTAAAACCCGTTTAAATGAAATAAATGATCCTTCTTTAAATATGTAGCTATAAGCTTTTCTAGTTATGGAACATTGATCAAAGTTTATGTTCCTTGATAACAGAATACTTAATGTTTCCTCGGGTAACTCTACTCAGAAATTTCTCACCACTATGAACAGTTGTCTTCAGCCAAGCTTATATAAAGAATTTAAAGTCCCAATAGATGGAAAATAAGTGAAGAACTATAAGTGATATATTTTAATTCATAGAATTCATTGAGGAAAAACTTGTTCTTAAACAAGTTTATGGTATCTCAGTGTTTAAGGTTTACATACAGCTTGTGGGACTCACGCCTGGGAAATTCTGGAAGATAAATTTGCATATTTAAGGAGAAAGATTTTCAGAGACTTGATACATGTATTTTCATTTCAAGCTAATGGAGTGGAGAATGCATAAATAACTTTCATCCAGAATTATTCTGATTTTTATAATGACTCTACTGAGCTGTGTTACTCACTTTTCATTATATGCTTCATTACATAATTACTTTTCGCAATTGTTCCAGGATTACGTGCAGGATAAAATACTTAAGGAACTGAGCAAAGGGGAGATATTTGAAGTTTCACAGGGATTTCCACATTTCTGCACTGTCATCTTCAGTGTTTGCAGAATGAGCCAGGCAGAGGCCTTTCTGAGGGCAAACAGCTGAAAGGACTTGGGATAGTCAAGCCAAGAATCTCAGAGAAGCTGTAAAACTCACAATTTGAATTAATGGTAAAAAGGGAAAACAAGAAAGAGTTTTTGAGGGTTTTGTGGTGACTTGGCATTGCCACATTAGCGATAAAACAATTTTAGTTCTCTAAGACTCTTTCTCCAGTTTTATCTGATTTTTAAGTCAGAACGCCTCAAACAGATACCTACTATTGATTTGTGCATCAAATACTCTAATTATCTTCATGTTCAGGGCTTTTTGACTATTTTATGCTCAAACTATTACAAGTTTTTATATTCATCAGTGGATATGTCTCACAATCAAAAGTTCTTTGTTTTTCTGATGATAAAAGTTTAAAAAAATGCTTAGCCAATGTATCTTTTTCCCCCCCCTCATAAAAATCCCCAGTGTTTTTTACTTAAGACTGGCTTGTAGTCACAGAGCTCTGTGTCCCCTTTCTTTGGCTGTCAGCTTTCTGTCCCACTGAAGGTTGCAGTGCCAAAGTTATTGCAGGCAAACTCATCAAATGGCTTGTCAAATTGTTCTGATTTCCTTTCTAATCTCAGAGCAAGCTTTCACCTCTTTAGAGGTCCAGGAAGGTTATGAAACTAAATTCAACAGTTAAAGGAAACTTCCTACAAACACAGAAAAGAGTCTGTGATTCACAACCTCTTTTTGTGCTGTGTGTGCTGCAGGACTGACCCGTTATCCAAGGGGAAGGAATGGAATCACAGAATCACAGAATGGTTTGGGTTGGAAGGGACCTTAAAGACCATCTCATTACAACCCCCCTGCCATGGGCAGGGACACCTTCCACTAGCCCAGGTTGCTCCCAGCCCCATCCAACCTGGCCTTGGACACTTCCAGGGATGGGGCAGCCACAGCTTCTCTGGGCAACCTGTGCCAGGGCCTCCCCACCCTCACAGGGAAGGATTTCTTCCCAATATCCATCTAACCCTGCCCTCTGGCAGTGGGAAGACATTCCCCTTTGTCCTGTCACTCCAGGCACTTGTCCAGAGTCCCTCTCCATCTTTTTTGCAGGCTCCCTTCAGGTACTGAAAGGCCACAATTAGGTCATCCTGAAGCTTTCTCTTCTCCAGGCTGAACCAAACATTAAGTGGTACCAAGTAATACAATGTAATATTTTCATGTTTTTCATTTTAATTCAATTGCTTCCTAGGGGTAAAATCTAGAATATCTATTCAAAAACATAGAAATCACAATAGTTTGCTTTTCTAGCATTTTTGATACTTTGTAGGAAAAAAAAGTCTAGAAGTATATAATTCTCAGGCCTTTACTAAATAATTTTGTTTTCTGACATAAATTCAACCTAGAGAAGGTACTGACCTGCTATTTATTCTTTCTTCATCTTTCTGATCCTTTACTTTCCCCATTTTTTTTCCTTGTTTAAATGAGTCCTGCCATCTAATTGCAGCGAAAAGGATTTTGCTTTAATTACTTTCCACTGTAGGTGTGAAAATAAGCAAGCAGTTATCAGAGCCATTACACCAAATGGTGCAACATTAAATTTCTGACCCCTCTACTACCAGACAGAGCTGTTCGATTGCAACAGCGTCTTAGTGTAGTTGAATCTAATTATTGCCTTCTGTGAATGCTGTCTTTTGAACTTTGTGCCCTGGGATTGTCTTCTTCACAACTAAGAAATAACAAGTGCCTTCATCAAAATGCAATGAATTCTCTGACATTTTGAAGTAACTGCCAAAATCAGCTGGGGGATAGAAAATAATTACCATTCAAATATATCATTTTTTTGGGAGGTTTTCCTTCTTTCTTTTCTAGACTCCTGTGCGGCGGTGAAGTTCCTAAACCATAAGTAGCAACAAACATTTAGGAGGAAATATTTTGGTTTGATTAGGTCCTTCTTTCAGGTAATTTTGGTTTCCTTTGGAAGAACAACTGTGGTTCTCTCTATTAGAGAAAGGTCAGTTCTCAAAGCAGACCAAACTGCTCCTGTTGGACCCCTCACCTTTCTTCTGGGGAATGGGGAGGAATGTGGGGTGTCTTACCTGCTTTGGGAGGTGTCAACCCAGACCTCTTCCAAGCACAGGTGTGAGGATGGGAACTGAAAATAAGTTGTTTTCCCATCTTCAACAGGACAGGATGGGCAGTGTAGCTGCTGGGGTTGACTGTGTGGGAAATGAGATCCAGAGGAGCTTGTGGTGTCTATGAAGTTCAAGGGTTGACTAAGGAAAAGGGTGTTTACTCTTCCCTATAAGGGCAGTGAGGCCCTGGCACAGGTTGCCCAGAGAAGCTGTGGCTGCCCCATCCCTGGAAGTGTCCAAGGCCAGGTTGGACAGGGCTTGGAGCAACCTGGTCTAGTGGAAGTTGTCCCTGCCCATGGCAGGGGGGTTGGAAGTGGATGATCTTTAAGGTCCCTTCCAACCCAAACCGTTCTTTGATTCTGTGCTGGAGGAGAAGGATGGAAGATTAAAGCACTTGGTTTGTTGCTGATAGTTTTACATAGTAAAGATCCTGTATGTGTTCAGCTTTAGTGAAGAGCACACAGACTGCACTGGATTTAGAGAAAGGACCTCCAGACTGGTTAATTGAGGTATGTTGAGCTGTTATTTATTTCATCAGCCCACACCCTGTGGTCATGATTCAGAAGATGCACATTGTGTTTTGGGTGTCCTGATGCTTTTGGTGAAGTACCTCACACACACCCTGAAGACACCAAAATAGACCCATAAGAGAACCACCTGATGAGCATCATCCAGGCCTATGGGAAAAGTGATGCCAAACCTGCCTTATCACTTATGCAGCACAAAATCTATTGAATTGCTTTATATAGGGATATTTGATGCATGTTTCATAAGAACCTTTTTCCTATCTGAAATAATGTGTAAATAAGTAGAAACAGACATACGCATATATTTATTTTTCCTTATTTCCTGTATTAGAGATTATAATCTCGTTTCAAAACACAGAGTGGAATTTCATACCTATTTTTGTAGGCTTGAAAGCCACAGAATGTGATCTGAATTGCAACTTCTTCCGTTAACATCTTTAAACCTGTGAAGAATTTCTCACATGTGCAAAACTTGTTTTTTACTTCCTTCTTCTTAGCGAACTGAAAACCGTTTCTCCCTGTTCGATGATAAAAGGTAATTTTTTTTCTTTATCTGTTCATTGTAAGAATAATGTAGGTTTATTGTCTCTTTAATCTTCATTATACCTCCTCTGCCTTAATGTAGGCTTCACCTGTATTTTAGTATAATCACAGATTTGTTTAGTGCTCCTATAAATAAGCATTGTAGCAATCTCCAGTGATTCAGAAACCTCATGCTTAATTGCCTATACACGTTATTTTGACTTAATCTCACTGGTATTTATTAATATGGACAACATGAACTCATTCTCAAAAAGAAACATAGAGAAACCAGTAACTTTCTTCTGTCACCTGTCTCTGACTTGCTGTTTATAATAGCTGGGAAGTTTTATGCGTGGCATAAAAATTTGGAAAGGCAGTAAGTAATATTTTCCTCATTTTGCAAACTAACTTCCAGATTTGCCTTCTGTATTGCTTCTGTGGTATACATGCTATCTTCTTATTTGAGGGGAAAAGAATGTCTTTACCTGATGAAATTTTCATCAAAAAGAACATTATTTCAGCTTTTCAGCTTGGCACATTCAGAAGGCAGATGATTATACCTGTGCTGGATAGTCAGGAGTACCTAGTTAATTGCATTAATTTTTAATATTATCATTCCATTCTTTACAATTGGAGTGTTTCTGATTTTGTTTTTGTTTGCCACATAGTCAATGAGAGACCTCACAGCAGCTGGTTTTGTTGTTCAGTTTTGGCAAAGTCTAAGGAGGAAATGGCAACTTGATCAAAATGTTTCTTTTTTAAGTGTTTGCCAGAGATTTCACTGCATCTTTGTGTTACTACTCCACTGAAATGATGTATTCCAGAGGGCAATCTGTGCTTGACTAGGAAATGACATGGACTTTCTCTCTGCTCTGTGTTTTTCTCCACTTTGATATTTATGCTACAGTTTGACATAGTGGTGGGGGAGGGAGTGAGGGGGGAAAGGGATGGGAGGTCCATCCATTGGGACAAACAGTCACTGTTAGCAAAGACAGAAGCAGCAAAGGCACATAAACTTTGGGTTTGTTCCTGCACTGTGAATGGAGAGTGAATGGAACAGGGACAAGGTTTTTGTTATGCCAGGGATGTCCGGGGGCTGCAGGAATTGCAGGAGGGGTGAGGAAGAGCACTGGCTGTAGTGGCCTGCAGAGACTTAGAGCTGAAAAGTAACATAGATCTTAAAATACAATACTCAATAAGTGATGAAAGATGCCTGCATATTTCTCCTCTTTTGCAGCTTGTCCAGAAATGAAAGTACAGTACAAATCTTTAATTGGATCCAGTCTTTGTTTTCTTATTCCATGTGGTCTGTAGAACTTGCAGGATCTAAAGGAACTTTACCATGGAAAGTGCTTTTCTGTACAGATATGGCACATGGGGCCGTGGTTTAGGGGTGCCCTTGGCAGTGCTGGGCTAACACAATGATCCTAAGGGTCTTTTCCAACCTAAATGATTCTGTAATTCTATTTAAATCATCCCTGTGTGTGTAGTAAGGGCAAGCAAGAGACAGGTCAGGGTGTGTATCCCACTTTTCATTGCCCGTGCATGGCCCAAAGAATCTCCTTAGGGGTCACTGCTCTGAATTTGAGGGGTGATTTTTTGCTCTTTTTCTCCCACATAGAACTTTCTTCCCCTGGAAACACATAGAAAGGTGATTATGAAGTTGCTCTTAGGTTTTGTGCCCTCACTGATTCCTCTTGCCAAAGGGAAAGCCTTTGAAGACAGTCTGTGCTAGTGCTGTCGAAGGCTATAGCCCAGCTCAGTACCTTGATTTTTTTTTAATAAAAACTGATAAAAATATGGCACTTTGTGATGCACTGATATCTCGTTATGATCAACTAACAAAATCAGAATGAGATTCTCCATTTCAGTTTGGTGAAAAAACAAGGCGAGGAAACTTTAATGCCCTAGTTTTATACATATGAGTGATGAGACCGATATAGAAATGAACTGAGAACATAATTTAAAGGATCTCAGGTAATCTTTTAGATCATCCATGTTTTCTCCAAGCCATCAATTATGAGTAGACTATTTCTGACAAAGAAAGCAAAGAATTTTCTGGTGTGTAAAAAAGATGCATGAGGAGCTGCGAGTTCAAACTGAGAGGGGGAAAAAGCCAACAGCTTAACTTTAATACATATAAATATACTCTAAAAGTGTTTATTTTCATTTTCTCCTGACCTGTTAGGTTTCAAGCTACTCTTATGTAAAAATAGGGTTTAACCTCAGTGTTCAAAAACATACTCCTCTGGAAAATCAAATGGAGATAAAGACAATATAGGTCTATTAATACAATAATTTATTTTTTAACCCAATATGGCCTTTCCATTTCTATTGTCTAAGATTGTTTCCACATTTGGTTTTTATCTATTTGACTTTGAAAGAGAATTAGAAAGTAAATCTATATTTAAGATTTTAGAATCTCTGTACATTTTAATAAGGCTTAAATATAACATTCTGCTAAACATTGTGGGGAGAAGGCCAACTGAAATCACTAATTGCCAGCCACTTTTTTTAGAGTGGCAGAATTATTTTTGCCTGATAATAATCCTCTGCAGTTTAGAACATGTTTGACTACCAGTTGTTAAATGAGCTTGTATCATTTAAGAGTGGGAGAAGAACATTTGAAAAAGGAATTAGAGTATATTTATTTTAAATAGGCAAATTAACCTGTCACAAATACCATTAAGAATAATTTCTAATAGACAACCTTCACATGGCTTTCAAAAATATCAGTTTAAACCTCTCTGTGTGTAGTTTTCCATTATAAATTTCTTTCTGAATTATATGGGCTTCTCCAAATGTTGGTTTCCCCTGCTTTCTTTCTGTTTAGTTTATTGATATATATTCCCAGCTCTGATATTTTTTTACTTTTTAACCTCAGTTAAATGTAAGAGCATGAAAAAGTACAGTTCTGGACAATGTATTTGCGAGGGCCTTGACATTAAATACATTTTTATGGCAAGAGGTTATGTCCCTTTTGGAAAATTTCTATGGGAAATCGTAGAATCCTTGGTATTTGGCCTTCTCTCACCCCTGGCTGTTTACTGCTTCTCTCCCAGAATATGGATTTGATCCCAGCAGCTACATCACACTGCTGGAGTCTGCCTTCCCAACCCTAAAAGTGTGTGTGCTCTTTATCTCTTTGGAATTTGGCACAGTGATGCGTTGGCAGGTGAGGAATGGTGTTGCACTGTGTTGGAAAATAAGGTTCTAAAATTAATGTCTAAATAAATGAGCAGGGAGGTGATGGACCTGCATGACTGAAAAGAGTGAGTGGCAAGGGAATGGAGAGAAATGAATATCAAAAACTATTGATTAACCAGAAGGAAGAGGGAAAGAAGACCCATGTGCTCTCTTGTCCAGAAAACACAGACCAACCAGCAGAGACCAGCTCCATGTGTGGGTGAACGTATTTGTGTCATTATTTCGTTAATATTTTCTCTCTGTCCATTATAGAATGGTTAGATTGGTTTGGAGTAGAAGGGACCTTAAAGATCATCTGGTTCCAATTCCAAGCCCTCGTGTTGCCTCATATCTGTCTGTTTGTGATAATAATCTGTGTGTTAGGTCAGATCAAAATGGGTAACATTCAAATTAGTGACCAAGACAAGCAAATACCTAAACTTGAGTAGCTGGGTAATTAACTCTGAGGAAGATGGTGATTTAGTGCCACAGCAGTTCAGGTGGCAGCACTGGAAAAGTGTGAAAGAAAGCAATGCAGAACTAGTGGGCAGTAAAGGGATTCTTCCTACACTTGAGGGGTGGGATCAGGAGAAAAGACAGGTCAGTGCCTGAGCAGAGCAACACACAGATCAGTCCGGGGGGATCTGTGTGATACAGGCTTTTGGGTGAAAAAAGGAGGTTTTTGGAACTAAGCAGAGTTATCCTTAAAAAGTTTAATTAATAAACAGTGGAGACAATGCCTGTGCACGTTGTAAAGAAGGAAATGTTATTCTGAAGAAATATATCTTCTGAAGTGCTGTGCTTGCCTTGTGATTAAATTGCACTTTATTTTTGGAATGAGCTGCTGCTTCTGGAAAAAAACAGTTTTCTTTAGAGGAGATTTATTCTGTCCCTGGTTTCTAGAGGACAAGAGTTTACAGTCTTCAACCCAAACTCCTTAATGTGCCTTGTGACTGTGAAGATTTCCAAATAGTGACAGAACTGTGTGGTTCCTTTTACAGCAAACTCACATCAGAGGCCAAGGAGGCCTGAAAGGTTTCAAAATTAAGCTTGCTCCAGAAAGTTCAATAAACTTCACAGAAAGTTAAAGTGAAGAAAAAAAACCCCACCAAACCTGAGAAGAAACACTGAAGTGCTCTAATGATTAAGAAAAATATATGTTGTCGCATATTACGTTCTGAAATAGAAGTCACTATATTCTTCGATCATAATTTTTTTCCACATAAAAGTATATATATTGCCATTTGGCTGAGGATTTAATGGGGGAAAACATGAATGAATCACAAAAAGTTCTATAAAAATGGATTGCTCAAATGCTCAGAACTCTCTTATGAACATTAAATAGGTGGTTAGATGTGCAATAACAGGCCAATATGCTTATTTTTCTGGAGACAAATCAAGTAATACCTCATATTAACTTATAAAATTCTTGGCACACACATTCCAGATTTCCTATTAATAAGAAATCTTCATGTCAGTAGGTTAATTGTGTAAGCAGTTGAAGACATGGGATGGAAATCAGTCACAATGTCCATTTTCCAACATTTATTGTTTTCTTACAAAGAGCTGCTTTAAAGGTGCCATCAGAACGTTAATGTTGGAAAACTTGGGTTTCTGTGGTTATTTATTTAAAGTCCCTGTGGTTCAAAGTAGGGTTTAAGGGTTAATCAGTGTCCCCCATTGTATTTGAAGGCCCAAATGTATTAAAGAATGATGTTGATTTTGTGGGACTCTTAGAAACTTGAAGAACTCTCACCCAAACCTATTTGGTCAATGTGATTTGCAGGAGTAAAACTTTGGGGCATTTCACTTTATTTAAGGTGGTGATGGATCTTTTACGGACCAGAGGTAGAGGGGAAAAATTAGGCCCAAAAATATTTGAACCTGTCAAGGTAAGATGTTTTCTGCATAGACAGGCAATAGCCCATTTTTTCATATAATTTCAAATCCATGTGAATTTTTGAAAGATAGTTTAGATTCCATTTATATACAATAACTGACTAAGCCATGCTTAAGGAAAATATTTCATCTGACTCATGGAACTGGAATTTCTGGAGTTTACATCCTTGTAGATGTTGTACAGCCTCGTCATATATTTGGTACTTGAACTCCCTGAGAAATATTAATATCTCTTTCCTCTGAAAATAGATCAGATCTCTAAATATCAGAGTACCAGCATCTACCAGACTTTAAATACTGAGGCAAGAAATGGAAAGAGAAGCCTTGCAGCAAATTCAGCTCTCTGTAAAAGGGACCAAACAATTTTAAAATGGAAATCTGGAAGAAAAGCTTGAGGCAGAGTTGAATTAGCTTTGGTCTAAACCATTTTAAAATAAAATTAAAAAGGGACCTCTTTGGTGATTTGGATGTTTGTGTTCATTGTAAGACTAAAAGCTGGATTGTGTTTGGAGGTTAAGTGATGTCATATAAATTCTTCAATTTTTTTGGATAATACCTCTGAAATTTTTCCCAGTGAAACATAACCCTAACACAACCATTTCAGACTCACTATGTTAATTTGTGAAATTGTTTTCTCGCAAGAAAAAAAAGTCAGAAAAAAAATGCTAAAATTCACTTTTACCTTATTGACAAATAGTCTGGATGTCTTCCAGCTTCCATTTTCGGAGGAAATATATTCACCCAAATGGAGGGGCTGTGGGGCAGGAGGAAATAAAAGATCAGATTTACTGAAGTCCCACAGTTACAAGTGCAAAAACATTGTATTTTGAGTTCCCCAAGTGGAGTGTTCTCTTTTCAAAAGACATAGGCATAACACACCAGGATGTATTCGTAAGGGTTGTATCGAATTTGTGTAGTGTGTCTTTGTTACCACGAAAGAGTTGGGAATGTCTGTTATTGATCCTTGGGTGCTTCAGGAGAAGGCTTTTAAAAATAGAAGGAATTCTTCCTTGTTGAATTCTAACGTATTTGTACAACAAACGGTCTCAGTTATGTTTTTAGGGCATCTCGCAGGTTTTTGAGCTGTGGGGATTGCAGAATTCCTCTTTAACCTGAGGAGCTAGTAAAGGAAAACCCTTTGAGAAGGGTTAAAAATGCAGCTGTTGGATAGGCTCCTCTACTTAATTTTTGATTTCAGATGCAAAGCTCCATTTATTCTTAACTATAACGCTGAACTTTTTGCCTTAGTATAAAGAATTCAATGAAAAAGTGCAGAATGCACTTTGGATGTTATCCTGAAGGTATCCAATAATCTCTAACACTCAAGAGCTTTAGTTAAATAGTTTAACTTTCACTCCCCACTGGATTATACTTTCTTACTTTCTCTCCCTCTGTTTTTTTAACATGTTATCTTTAGAACTGTTATTCTCAGCTTAAATGTTTATGAAGATGAGTTTACAAATAGCTGTTAGCTAGTAAATCTTAGTGTTGCATAACGAGTTTTTGTCCTGACTCTGGCATCGTTCTCCAAGGGATATGTGATATTATTTTTTTCCCTTCATCGTCTTTCAAAATTTAATGTAAAAAAGAAAGAAATACACAAAACATATTTAATCTTCTCCTTTGCTGTCATTGCCATGGAAACATTAAAAGTAAGAGGAGCTGTAGGAAGAAGATGAAAAGGTGGAGACAAGGAAGGAGATACAGAACAGTAAAGAAAAAAGGAAGGCAAGTGGCAGTGAATCAGTTGTGAGACAATATTTATATAACAATTCGTTCAGCAGTTGTGTGTTATGTGTCTTATGTTTTTAGACCTGAACTGCAGGTTAGTTTGATCAATTTGTGTAAAAATAAGAATATTTTTTTCCCATCGAGTAGAAACAGTGAAAAACTCACTTCAATTAATGTCTTTTCTGATGTTTTCACAGTGTTGTAACCCTGGTAATGATGGAGGTTTACAGCTGAGCTGTGTTACACTGGGATGAATGTTTCTGAGCTGCGTGTGTTCTCTTTGCTCTTCTGTCTTTTTACATGTCTTGGACCATTGCCCAAATCCTTTGGGAAAAAAAGACCTTCCTGATAAGTGCAGGGAAGTCGCTGTAGTCTGGGTCCTTAAATGTGAGTTGGTCTGAAGGACTCGGGGAGTTATCGATGCTCTTTTCTCGGCTGCGTGAATCCAATCGAATTTTATCTGGATGCTCTTACTATAAATATCACAAATTTCCCCTGTAGCCAGCCACTCCCTCTTGTTTTTCTCCATCCAACAGTCCCTAATTTGTCAGTCCTGTCTTTATATCTGTATATTGTCAAGTTCCAGCAGGTGGCAGCCCTGCAGCATAATTTTGGGGTTTTGTAGGGTGAATAAAACACTGTGCATGCAAATGGCTTCTTTTGAAAAAGTCTTTGCAGTAATGCTGAACTTCTCATCCCTTTCATGCCTGTGATTTACCACTCTGAGAGAATAATATCCTCGAAGCTCCATTGTATATATATATATATTTTGTCCTATCGTGACGTCTTTAGTTATATTCCATAGTAAAATATATGTCAGTTCTTTTTGGTTGTTGTTGCTGGATTCTTCAATCCCACATTGTGGTTTAATACTAAAACACAAGCAGGAATTACAGCTTTACAAAAAGACCTGTTTTTTGTTTTATTTTTAATAAATGCATGTTACATGACTTGCTGCCACCGTTTTATTTTTGGAAATTGGTATTTTGTTTGCACAGTCTGGTGCTGTGTGGGAATGAAGTAGGATGTTATGAGAAGTTGGGCTAGTGTGAACTTCTCTGTATCACCCCTCTGGTCCCCTCTTCATAATCTGATATAGTAGCAGGATTCCCACTGCATCTATTTTTCTGATTTATTTGGTCTGTTAAGCAAACCTTCACTTCATCCTTTTTAAAGGTATTCTGGCATTTCATGAGCTCAGGGTAGTACCTGGAAACGTAGGCATTTCTCCTGCCAAAGGAGAAACAATAGGTTTAATGATAATGTATTTATTAGAACCGTGTTCTTAAGCATTTAAAAGCCAAAAGTGTGTGGTCTGTGGAACCTTATTTAAGTCTTCAACATGCATTGATCCTATAAGTCTTACTTGGGTTCAGGAATGAGAACCTGCTCCTTTGAGAGAGCAAGGACATAAGGCAGAAGGATCCAGCTTTCTGGATAAAGCACTGGGATGAATGTCATGAAGCTGCTATTTTCTGGACCTACTCATACATATGTTATTGTCAGAGCCCTTTAAATAGAGTCGGTGTTGCTAAGCAATATTCAAATCATGTAAAGATCTTCTGGAAGCAGTGAATACCTGTTAACAGTCCTTTGGGCTATACTAGTTGATTTACTACTAGTAAATCATGAATACTGAACTGACTTCATGCATTTTTCCCTGTTTTCCTTGTCTTCGTTGTTTTCTTTTTACTCCAAGAGTTTAACCTTTAAAAACAGAACTGCAAGAATTGAAATGAGTGAGTTAGAGGAGAGAACCAGTGGGGGGAATATGGGAGAAAGGTGCACAAATGGGGATTCTGGGCTCATTAATGCACGTTTTCTACTGTTCTACTCCTCGAATCTCAGAAATTTAGAAAGTGGAGATAAGAATTGCCAGACACTATGTTGTTGCCTGGCAGCCTGTAGAAATCATAGGATGCTGTGTGAGGCTGCCTGACCTAAGAGAAATAGATATTGCTGCCCCTTTCTTCTTCCTGTTTGTTTTTGAAAGAGTTGTTGGGATACTGCCTGGTTATAGTGCTAAAAATGTCTCCAGTGAAGGAACACATATAGATACCAATATATTTTTAGAAGTGATGCAATTCATATTTTAGGTAAGGTAGAATATTTTTGCATTCTTAGTTGGAGATGAAAGATGTTCTCATAAAGAAAGGCTTTATTGCAATTTGTGATGGGAGTGTAGGCTGCTACTAGTTGTGAATAATATAAGTAACCTATGGATATTGTAGCTGTGTGTTGCATAAATTGTATTTCTCTTTAGAATTAAGAATTGGGGTGTTTTTGCTTTCATTTCAAAGACACTGTAGTCTTTTCCTTTCATTGAATTAAATCTTTGCAGTGAATCATCCTCTTTAGAGCTTTAGAGTTCTTTTTTTTTTCTTAATTTTTAAATCAAACACACACAAAGAGCAAAACAGAGACATTCTTACTTTGATATGCTGCATATGAATCTCCTGTGTGTCAGTGCAGCTTGTTAAAGCAAGATTTAAGGAGATATCTTGTTGGGTTTATATGAGTTTCTCTTTGTAGTAGCTAGTTCTGGTAAGGAGAGAAAATCAACACTGAGTTTTAAATTTGTGGAACTCATTTATTAACTTATTGAACCTCTGACGTGTTTTTTTTTTTCCTCCTAATTGGATCTTGAAGAAATCATTTCCTAAAAAGATGACAGTTTGAAAACCTGGTGTTTTCCCAATGTGTTGTAAAACATCTACACTGGGTCTCTGTCAGGAGTAACAATGATGACAGCAGTTTATTACAGAAGCAGGTAACAACACCACAGTTCAGAGCTCCCTTCTGGTGGGTGCCACACATATTAATTGTCTTCGTGCTTTTAGGAGGTGATTTATGAGGTTCCTGAGACACTCTGCAAATATTGGAGTGCTATAGCAAATAAGAGAAATAACTGGTGAGGGAAACATTTGAAAGCCTAAAATAGGTGTCAAATATACACCTTCTCAACTACAATACATTTGAGTTGTGCCTTGTTGCATTTCAATGCAGTTTACCTCATGCTTTCTTCTATCAAAAGAGAAATAATAGGCAATGGACAAGGTTGCCCAGAGAAGCTGTGGCTGCCCCAATCCTGGAAGTGTTCAAGGCCAGGTTGGAACAACCTGGGCTGGTGGAAAGTGTCCCTGCTCGTGGCGGGGGGTGGAACAAGATTGTCTTTAGGGTCCCTTCCAACCCAAACCATTCTGTGAATCTACAGTGTGTGGAGTGATCAACTATGAACTCTCAGATATTATATGACTTGTTCTTCTGTGTTTTGAAGTCCAAGATGCTTTACAGCCAAAGCAGCTCAAGCTGAGAAACCTGGAAGGTACTCATTTCTCTCAGCTGATCCCTGGTCTCCTCTCCTCAGGGTGATTTTTTCATGAGTTAGAAGGTTGTGCTGCTCCTGCTTGGTTACAGATAATCTTGTGGTTGCAAAGGCTTTAATTTATGTGATCCTTCATTAAACTGCATTTCCTCTTTCATTTTTTTCTCATGGTATTTAAAACAAAATTCTGACACTTCCGTTTTTAACTTTGCCAAGTATATAGTCAGATAACCTGATCCTAAGCTTTTCATTGCACATATTTCAGCAGACAACGTTTCCTGGGATCCAGAGCGTCACCTGGGAATTAAGCAATGCCAAGTGATTAATTTGGAAATGCCAAATATCTCTATTTAAAATGGTATGCCTTTTAGCACAAACATGCTGATAATCCTGTCTCGAGGTAGTGTATTTAAATGCACATTCTTTTATAAGCAGTTGAGCTCATAAAATTATGGGTTTGGCTATTATCTTTCATTGTTGATTTCTTAATTTTCTAACAAGCACACATCAAGTAACATCTTCAGCCAGCGGCATTGCTCCTTCTTGTAGTTAAGAATTAAAGTCCAGAATCAATATCTAATTTTTCCCAGAATCCAAATCAAAATCCAACTTTGGAGCATGTATCTAAAGTAGGATTTTACTTGGGGTTTTAGGGTTTTTAGGGGTTAATTTTTCTTTTTAAGGTTGCTTATATGTGCAGTTGGAACCATCTTCTGGTAAAGTTTGTGGGTGTCCAACTCATAAATAGTGAGGTGGTGATGTTTATTCTGACATAAACAAAATGCCCTGAATGTACAGACCAGCCGGGTTTGATCTTAGAATCATAGAATCATGGAATGATTTGGGTTGGTAGAACCCTTAAGGACCATTTAATTCTGACCCTCAGCCATGGGCAGGGGTGCCCATCTTAATAACTAGTCCACTCCACTATAGCATTCTTTTTTCTCTCCCAAACTTGCCATTATATTTACTTTTACTTGGACAAATTTTAATTGCTCATAAATAAGAAGTTAGGGTTTCAAATATCCTGTTTTAAAATTCTTCTGTCTCCGAATTCGACAGTTCTCTACTCAATTCAGGATTTCATGAGCCTTGTAAAAAGTCTCCGTGTTTGTCTCAATTTCTCCTGTTGCTGTTAATGCTACACTGCTTACTAATGTTGGCACAGCCAGCAATGGGGAAAAAAAAATAAAACCAAACACACCAGAAAACCATCTTTCTCAAGAAAAACGCGGATCTAATGTCTGATGGAGAAACTGGTTCTGGATCTGGAAGAGGTGCTGTGTGTTCAGATGCAACATTTACATGCCCATTACCACGCTTAAAAGGTAATTGTATAAATCAGTAGTCAATTGAGGTCAATTCACATCATTAATCGGGGTCATTACAGGGAAATGCAGCTGCCTTTGTAATTAGGTAACTACTTTAATAACAAACAAGATGATTTCTAAAGACAAGAGTTGGGCTGTGCTGAGAATAGCAGTAAACACTGCTCCTGCAGTAACCTTGCTATCTCTATATTCTGTTGCTGGTGTCCCAAGGTTTGTCCCAATCTGTTTAAATTCAGGCCTCTTCCTGTGATCTTTAAACTGTGCAGCCTCTGAGCATAATGTAGTAGTGGAAAGTATTTAAAACCCCTTCTCAGTGAGTGAGTGCCATCAATGACTCAGCCTTTGATGTCAGTATTGTCAATGAATCCCGTTCCTGTCTTTGAAATGCAAAAAAGTAACCAGCACTGGGTGCTCAGAGGGGCTTGCTCATCTTATCCTGTGAATATTCCAGTGCTTTTGTCATCCTGCCTTAGGAGTTCTCCTGCGGGACAGACCGTGCTGGCTGAGGGGGCAGGTACCTGCAGGATACTGCCAGGAATTCTGAGTGTAGCAAAGGTGATGAGTCTTTTCCTTTTATAGCCTTGCATCAGTGAAAGAATCCTGACTCCTGACGCTATTTTGGGATAAAAGAAGAGGGTGTTGTCTCCTTCTACAGAACTCCTATCTGTTTCAGTCAAGGAAAAAACATATTGCAGTACTTGTGACTATCAGTGACAAAGAAACTTTGTGTGGTGTGTATCTGTAGATACTAATGAGCCATATAACACCGCACATTTGTTACTAACTTAGTGGTGATTGATCATTTTCATCGTGTGTGGATAATTATTTCCCTAAATAGAATTCCTAATATCATGACAACTCACACAGCCCCCTCAAACTGATTCACTTGTGTTAACTGTAGCAGCTTCTTGCTGCATTGTGCCACAAAGATTGCCTGATTAGTAAGAAATTGTAATTTATTTGGATAATCAAACTCAATGTACGTAACAGGGAAACTTAATGATCTCTTAGAAGTTCTCACAGTGAATTTTATTCTCAGTAGCATAATAGCATTAGAGGTTTTTTTCCCCAGCATTAGCATGTAGGACTGAAGTTTGTGAAGTGCCATTACTGCACTAATACAGAATCAGAGAATCCTTTTCCATGGAAGGAACCAGAGGCTGTTGTTTGGTCCCAGTCTGCTCAAAGCAAAACTGCTCTCAGTGTTACATTGGCTTGCTCAGGGCCTTGTCCTCTCCCACTGTCTCCAAGGGTGAGCACCCCAGTCTCTTTGGGCAGCCTTAGTTTAGCACTACATTAGGCTTTACCTGGACACCAGCTGAGCTCAGTTGGGGTTGACAGTGGCTTCAGTTACTGGAGGTTTTCCCAGAGTGTGAGGGAGCACCTGGCTCTGCATGTTCCTCAAAAGTTCTGGCACAGTCCTCTCCAGGCGTGATTTTCCCCTTTCCATAATGGGAATCTGCAATAAATAAATAACTTAGTTTTGTAAATTTTCCATAAAACAATCTATCCTTTTGTTTTGATAAAATTTATATAACATGTATATTTCCATTAAAGTAATTTTTTTTTTTCTAAGCCAATCAATAAAGAGAGACTGGAGGGATGGAATCCACCTACCTAGAAGAGGCAAGGGGATTTTTGGCAGCAGGTTGTCCGCCTTGGCAAGGTGGGCTTTAAACCAAGGGACTTGGGGAGCAGGGTCCAAAGTGCTGGTGGGTCCAAAATGTTGTTGCTGGGTTGCATCACCAAGAGCATTATGAGAAATAAAAATATTATTTATATATATATGTATATATATATATATATATATATATATATATATATAGGCATATTGTGAAGTTGTAAGATATCCAAGTTCCAAAAACTAAACTTGAGTATCAGGGTCTTTTTCGGCTGGAAAAGGGAAATGTGAAAGTTCTTAAAAATTAAAATCTTTTGGGGCCATTTTGTACACGAGATTCCTTTTTCTCTTTGGGCTAAGAACAAAGGAAGGTCCATCATCTTTGACAGGGGATGCCTTGCAGCCAATCGGGATAAAGGGGAAACCCTTTTTCAGAGAAAAGGAACCTTTTTAGGCAAACATGAATATATTAAACCTATCTGAAAAAGGGTGGGATTTTGTAAAACTATAAAATGTATAAGTTGTAAGCCCAAGGGGTCTTTTTCCCTGGAAGCTCGGTGAGAGAAAGACCCGGCGCGCTGAATAAATTCTTCTTTTTTCTTTGTTCTCTGAGTTTATGCCATCTTTCTAAATTTAAAAGAGGGATATTTCCCACAGGCATCACCAGCAGAGATGAAGAAATCATTATCCCAGTCTACTCAGTGCTTGTCAGAACGTACCTGGAATACTGTGTTCAGTTTTGATTTCCACTAAGCAAAAGTAAAGTGGACAGGGCTGGAGAGGGTCCAGAGAGGGGCCACAAAGATGATCCAAACACTGGGAGTCTGCCATGTGAGTAAAGGCTGAGAGAACTGGGGTTTTTTCAGCCTTGAGAAAAGAAGGCTGAGAGGAGACCTTATCACCATGTTCCAGAAGGGTGGCTACAGAAAAAATGGAGATTCTCTTTTTACAAGGAGTCACATGGAAAAAACGAAAGGCAATGGGTGCAGGTTGTTGCTGGGGGGATCCAGTTAGACACAAGAGGAAAAATTTTTCACAGTGGGAACAATCAACTGTTGGAATAATCTTCCCAGGGAAGCAGTGGATTCCTCAAAGACGGACACATATAAAATACAGCTGGACAGGGTGCTGGGCCAGCTTGTCTAGACTGTGCTTTTGCCAAGAAAGGTTGGACCAGCTGATCCTTGAGGTCCCTTCCAACCTGGTATTCAGTGATTCTATGAAAATATTTGTACCTAAACTGGAGGAGACGTTTTGCCATAAGGTTGAACCAAGTCTGTATAAATAGCAGACCCTGCAATTCCAGGCTGGTTTGTGTACTGAATATGGGTTAGCAATAGTAAACTGATAATACATTTGATTGCCATAATTAAAGGGATTTGATTAAATCAGCTTGGAACATTGTCTATAATATGATTAAAATTGCACTGGGGCACATTCAGCACTTTTACACTTCAATAATACACAATATGGAATGAAAACCTGGCAGCAGACTGAGGAATTCAATGTTGCATGCAGGAATACAGAGTAAGCACAATTACAGTGTTTCAGAAGGAGAGGACAAGTAATGCATTTCAACAAATTCTGCTTTTGTCTTTGCTTAGTCTTCAAAATGAAGCTTCAGATTTCACAAGTGCAGCTTGTAAGTTGTTCAAGGTTCTTTTAATAGTTATTTTTGAAAGTGTTCAAAGACCAGGATATATGTTTTATTATCTGTACATATTTCCCATTTCAAATGAAAAGCTTAGCTGGGATCATTTCTTCATTGAAACATCTTTTTTTGTTTGATTCCTCTTTTTCTTTCCTCTCTTGTTTTCAGAACCTGATGTTTATTACTTATTTTGTGCTTTGACTTGTTTTTTGTTTCTTCCTTTTGTCTTTTAAATTACCTGTTCTTCATCTTTTCCACTGAGACTCTTTCATTCTTTGGTTTCCCTCAATTTGTTTTTCTCCAGTATAGAAAGCATCCATACTGGTACCACTTAAGGTACATTCTTTCAAATCTCCTTTCTTCTAAGTTAAAGTCTAAGAGAGACTTTGCCCTCCTTAGTCAGTAGGATTCTGCTGCTTCCTGATGGAGTACCATCAGATTATCTTATTGTCATGTCTAAATTCCCTAAAAGTCAGAGAAAGGATGGAAAAGAAAAGGACGTGTTAAATAGAACCTTAAGGGTAATCAAAAATTGAGACATGAAAAGGGAATGGAAGTGTAGAGACTGAGCTATCAACAGGCAAACAGTAGAATGGAACAGAACTTTCCTGACAGTAAAATAATATATTTTTGGTCTGTACTATTTTGTTTGTCATAATTTTTTAATATTGTAAAATGTTTTAAGCAGTGTGAATGAGTTGTTGGTAGTAATCACCATACGATTATTTTTTGAGCATTGTGGTAATAATTTAACATTTTGGTAAATCTTTTACTCATATTTTTGAACTTTCATCAGCTAAATTCTGACTGGAAATCAGGAATAAATTCTATTCGGAATAAGAGTTAACTTCCCTGTGTAGCTTTACTGATATAAATCAACTTCAAATTTACTGAAAATGTAAGGTTTCAAAGTTGCCAGTCTCAGGATTTAGGATGAAAATCACTGAAAATATTGTCCTGAAATGCAAATTTAAAGTAATTCTTAGTTCCCAAATTGTTTCTCTATGGACTTTTACCTATAGAAAGACATTTGAGCAGATGAATCTCTACCCCATCCCAGTTTTGGAGTCAAATATCATAACTCTGTTCCTCTGGTTAAACATTTTTCTCTTCACTGTCATGTTATGACTAGTAGTTTCCACTTGATGCCCATGAATCAAATAATTGTTATTTTCAAAAGAATTCACACATGATTTGAATTTCTAAGTTCCAGGTGTTGTTGTTGTTATGTTCAAATAACACAAATACATTTAAAAAAGCTGTCACTACAAAGTTAAAATATGAAAATACTAAATTAAAATAAACAAAACAAAAAAGTCAGTGTTATTGCTCATAATTTAATTTAGTGCATTTTATGTGCCTTTTCTGGTAGGTGTTAATCTTCTCCAAAATTAAATGAAATACTGTAGTTTGTCATAGGAGTATGCATGCAGAAAAAAAACATTTTCCTGGGATTGATGGATAATTATTTTCTCCATCTGAACCAGAGAATTTAATCACTCAAATAAAGTACTGAAATTTTACAATATTAAAAATTTACCATAGTACATTGCATTTGGATTGTTATATCCTCTTGAAAAGAATGTATTTAGCTCATATAATAGTTTAATTCCTTAAATGAATGTGATTTTGTGAGAACTTTTACCAGCACCACCAGCAGAAATTGTCTGTATCAGTTCAGACGTTCAAAAAGAAATTTCCAGCTCACACAGTGTAATCGTGGCCTTGTGTGTCATTCTTGTTCACTGCAAAGGTTAATTGGGTTGGCCAGTGTGACACCCATCCACAAGAAGGGTTGGAAAGAGAAACCAGGGAACTCCAGGCTTGTCAGCCTGACCTCAGTGCCTGGCAAGGTCATGGAACAGATCTTCTGGAGTAACATCACACAGCACCTACGGGACAACTAAGGGATCAGACCCAGCCAGCATGGATTCAGGAGGGGCAGATCCTGACCAGCCTGACCTCCTTTTCTGACCAGGCAGATGAGGGGCAGGCTGTGGATGTGTCTACCTGGACTTCAGAAAAGCCTTTTGCACTGTCTCCCATGGCACACTCCTGGAAAAACTGCAGCCCATGGCTCAGACAGGGACACTCTGTGCTGGGTTAGGAACTGGTTGATGGCTGGTCCCAGAGAGTGGTGGGGAATGGTGCTGCATCCAGCTGGGATCCAGTCACTGGTGGTGTCCCCAGGGATCAGTGTTGGGCCCAGTCATGTTTAATATCTTTACTGCTAATCTGCATGAGGAGATGGAGTCTCTGTGTAGTAAGTTTGTGGATGACACCCAGCTGGGTGGCACTGTTGATCTGCTGGAGGGCAGGAAGGCTCTGCAGAGCGATCTGGACAGGCTGGAGAGATGGGCTGAGACCAACAGGATGAGGTTCAACAAAGCCAAGTGCCAGGTCCTGCACTTCGACCACAGCAACCCCATGAGAGCTCCAGGCTGGGGGGCAGAGTGGCTGGAAAGATGCTCAGTGGAAAAAGACCTGGGAGTGGTGGTCAGCAGTGTCTGAACATGAGCCCAGGTGTGCCCAGGTGGCCAAGAAGGCCAATGGCCTCCTGGCCTGTATCAGCAATAGTGTGGCCAGCAGGACCAGGGCAGTGACCATCCCCCTGTGCTGGGCACTGGTGAGGCCACACCTCGAGTGCTGTGTCCAGGCTATGTAACATTCAGTATAAAAATAATATGAAAATGGGTTGGGATATAATTGGAGGGTAATAGAATTCTCTCACACAGACTGAAAAGTCATTACTTACCACTTATATTTGTTACATCGTTATTTATTTATGGGCTGAAATGGTGGCATTGATTGAATTTTTTTATAATTTGGTCAACATTATACTATTGCACAATCAATGTCAAAGTGATAGAAATAAAAATCCCTGCGAAATTAGTGTGTCAGAGCTGGTAAAATAACATAGGCTCAAGGAAAGGAGAATTAGAGTGGAAAACACCAGTGGAATTTTTTTATTTAGATTTACTCTACACTTTTATTTGTGGGAGAAATGTACAACAAGCCCACTTCACTCTCAAGAAAAGACTTTATTGTTGGTAACCTGGTATTGTGCGTAGGTGACATTTACTGTTGAAACCCTGGTTCCTACTTAAGAAGAACTTAAGAGTTATATTTGGAAAATTATAAAATTTGTCTGATTGCATAAATACACCACCACATGAGCAAGGAGTGTCCCACAGAGGTAAACAAGCCTGTGCTTGAAAATATTTGGAAAATAATGAAGTTTGTATCCAGCTGTCAAATTAAGCAGAAAATAATCGCTCATCTGCCAACTCCAAAGGTAAAAACAAAAGAAAGACATACAAGAAGATTTGTTTCTAAGAGAGATAATCATGCAAGGATTAAATAGGAGCAGGACACAGCTACCTTGGTGGGTCAGACCAGCAGACCTTCAGCTCCCTGTCCTGGTGTTGATATTTGCCATTAACTGTTGTTTAACAAAGAGTACAAGGTGCATGGAAAGTGTGGGATGAGCTTTTCCCTGCTATATCTTCCAAGCTTCCACAGGCTGTGATTTAGGAACTTCCTGAGTTGAAATTAGCATCTGAATTGCTGTTTTAATAGCCATCTGTGGACCCATAATCCACTCTTTCTGCTCAAGACTTATTGAGCCCACTCATATGTTTGAGCTTCCCTGCAACAATGAGTTTCTGAAATTAATTAGATACTGTATGAAATAGTAATTATTGTTGTTCATTTTAAATGTCCAACTTGATCATCCTGTTTTAGATCTCCTAGTTTATTGATTACTGGCCAAGCTACAAAATAATGGTCTCTCCTTTTCCCTCTTTGCTGAATAACTGGTCGTTTTCTTTGTTTAGAACCTGAACTGCTGCATCTACTCATCTCTCAAGAGATGCTAAGCCCTCAGATATATATTTAGCTTCCTCATTTTGTTCTTAAAGAGAGAATACTCTGGTCCTACAATGTGTATATGATTATCTTTTTAACCTGTAGTTTTTCATATAATGTTTAGAAACTTAGTGCTATTTAATAAGCTGATTAAAAAAATGTGGAGGCAGCGCTCATATTCAGCTGAATAATGTGCAGTACAATGTGTTAAATTTAGGTGGACCATTAGAGAACTGCATTGAATCTTCTCAGAGCTGAAAAGAATGAGGTCAAATCCAAATCACTACAGAATCATAGGCCCATTAAAGCTGGAAAATACCTCCAAGATTATAAAGTCCAACCTCAGCTAAATACCACTGTGTCCACTGAATCATACCATGAAGTGCCACTTCACTTGTTTCTTTGAGCACTTCCAGGAATGGTCACTCAGCAACTTCCCTGGGCAGCCTGGTCCAAGGGCTTGTTTTCAGCCAAGGATTTTGATAATTTGTATTCTTAAAAATGGCTTAAAATTAGAGAAAATGGTCCGGGGCTGGGGTGGTGAGTGTCCACTGAGGGGCTCCACTTTGTTACTCATGGCCCCAACAGCAGCTCTGGAGCACAACATGACAAGTCTATGCTGATGTCACACAGTTTATTAGCTTTGAGTGACCCTTGGCTGAGAGCTACAGCTGAAAAATATTGACAAATCATGGTGGATCAGTTTAATTTGTTTTTAACACAATTTGCTAATTACTCTTGAAATTCAATTTTCCAGAGGTTTTGTTGTATTGTTGGGAAGGGATGTCGAGGAAGGAATTGAAAACTTGAATCAGTAAGCACAATGCCTAATTTTAGGCAATTTCTGTAAAACATTACTGCCATTTTAACAACAAACGTGGGATCAAAATAAGAATTGGATGCCTGGGAAAAAAAAAAAAGAGAAAGAGTAATAAAGTTACAGCTAGCTGGTTAATGGGATGTGATGATGGGGAAAATAAGTCTGTGGGTTTGAGACAGGTTCTCTCTATTTCACCTCCATTCATTTGCAGTGTTAGGTATGTTCCTTACATTCCTTAATCCATGTGTACTTTCTGAGAGGAAAAACCTTTAATGTGAGCCATCATATATTAATTTTTAATGTATTAAAGTAACTTGCTTTTGATGGCATTATAGAAATGATTATGGTAGTGTAAAATGAGTTGCTGGCCTTCTCAAATTAATTGAAGAATAATGAAATTAATCATGAGTAGGAGGGAGTCCAACAGAATTTTAATATGGAAGAGCAAAATGGGTTTAAGTGGAACAGACCGTCTTTTATTTCCTTTTTGTTAAAAAAGAAAAAAGAAAAAGAGTAGATATTTCATTGTTTGAATGGAATTTCCTAGGGTGTTATGTGGTTTCTAAGCAGCTGAGTCAAGGGATAAAACCTCTCTGTGAGTAACTTTGTGATATTGTGCCTTGAGTTTCAGGCATCTGAAAAGATATGGACTTGAGAGATCGAGGGGAAATGGCCTCAGGTTGTTCCAGGAGAGGGGCAGCTTGGGTATTAGGAAAAATTTCTTCACAGAAAGAGTGGTTAAGCATTGGAACAGGCTCCCCAGGGAAGTGGTGGAGTCACCATCCCTGGAAGCGTTCAGAAAACAAGTAGACGTGGCCCTTCCCGTTATGGTTTAGTGAGCAGGGTGATATTCTGTCAAAGGTTGGACTTGATGACCTTGGGGGGCTTTTCCAACCTTAATGATAATGATTTTATCAGTGAAGAGAGTTCAGAGGCATAAACACTCAGTAATATGCCACATAGGAGGTTTTCTGAACAGGTTAAAAGACTCAAGCTCCGTTTTAAAGAATAATTATAAATTAAAGTGTTAATAAGATGATGACATCTCCCTCAGAGAAAGAATGACATCAGAAGAGCAGGCAGGAGAGTGAGGGGCAAAGAGGAAGGTTTTCTGGAGGCTTTCCATGTATGAGAGGCTTTGCTGGCCCCCTCTGTGAGGTGGAAGAGTCAAGAGCTGAGGCTAGAAGTGTCCCTGCTTCAGTCTGTCCCCAGTCCATATGTGACAGAGATCCCCTTTCACCCATTGCCTTAAATAGGATCTGGACCACTCATTGTGAGCTGTCACTGGTGTTTAAACTTGGGTAAACTGGTGTAGAGCCATGGATTTGTCATTCTTTTTGTGAGCTGAGAAGTGTTCAGGTTTCCTCCAGCTGCAACAACTTAATGTGATGGAAAAGCACATGGTGATTTAATAATTCTGGAGACTTAATTTTATTTCAAATAATCAAACAGGTAATTAGATCACTGGATTTCAAAGAAGCATTTTGTCTAATCAAGGGCTTGGAAAACAGGGGATTTGCAGAAATGAGCAGATCTTTTCTTGTTAAATATTGTCAAACTATGAGATATATCACCATATGGTATATTAAGAAAGACACTTGTCCAGTCACAGGCATCATTTTGCTATTTTAGGTAATGCAAACAGAAATGTTGTGAAAGTCTAGAAATTAATTAGAAAGGCAATAGGTAAAGCAAGGGAAGTGGGAAGTTTGACTTTCCAATTAGTTGAACTTTTCTCATTAATGAGGTAGAGTTAAAACCTGTGGAAAAAAAGCTTTTGTGGGCTGTTTGTTCTGGAACTGCGTCTGTGTCAAACAGAAAAAATTCGAGGCTTTTCCTTAAACCACTTTTTATAAAGTTTTATAATGTACTTCTGGTACAGTCTGATAGTCTGACAGCAACACAGTATGAAAGCCTGGAGAGTGACCTGATGCTGTTTTGTACTTTCAGGCTGTGATTTGGAAAAGAAAAACAACTTTGGACAAAGAAAATCAGGTTTTGTTATTATAGTAGATATGACTCAACATATTAAAAAATTTAATTTTAAATCAGTTACTTATTGTGTATTTGAATGGTTGATCAGCTTGTGTGGTGAGATCTTAAGTAGCACAAGAAATATCACAATAACTGTTAAGTTCTTTTGTTATGTTTCCTTTAACAATTAAGTTTTAGAGTACTTTAAGGCAGCCTCAAAAACGAAATTAGATGGTTCCTAAATTGTCAAATTATGTCAGGGCTCTGAAAATGTTATTTTTAATATTACTGTGCTGACTTGTCTCTTGCCTGACGTTATTATGGAGCATTCCCAAGGTGCTTTGTATTTGCCCAGAAAATCTGTATACCCTGGACGCCTGAATTCTCTATCCCCGCTTATAATGTCACAGGACTTCATTTTTCTTCCACAAATGATACTTGTTCCAAACACTGGGAATCACTGAATTCCCCTTTTTGGGAGACATTGGATCTGTAGTCCATTTTAGGTGGTTTTGAGTCTCTTCTGCAGGTCCCTTGGCCTATTCCACCTTGGGAAGATAGGAAGTGTTGTGTCCCTGAAGTGACTAAAGAGGTTGAGGCAGTGGAGGTGAGGAGAGCTCTGAGACAGACTCACAGACTCACCCAACCGTGCTGACTGTGAATAACATAAATTTGGGTGTATTTGGAGCGACGGGACTTTGCAAAGGATGCAACAAAAGCTTATGGAAAAACTGGCATTCCTGAAGTTGTCTCTGTGTGATAGAGCGTGTTGGAATCAGGGGAGTAATTTTTAGGATGCACAGGCTGGGTTTAGTGTGAGTGCAGCTTGGATGCTGCTGTGGATGGAGCTCTTGGGAGCAGAAGAACCATCACCAGTTGAGATGTAATTGGAGTCTAAACTGCAGGGTCTAAAACATGACATGCTGGGGGTTTTTTGTTTGCTTGTTTTGGTTTTTTGTTTGTTTTTGTTTTTGTTTTTTTTCACATTTCACATTTTCACATTCCTAAAAATGAGGACGAGCAAACTAGTCACTTAAAATAACTGATCTTTAATATATGAATTAGTAGAAGATGTACTTAAAAATGGTTACAACTAGGTGTTAGACATTTGCTACTAGGTCAGACTGAAACATCAGCATGTTCTTTGTGCATGAAAACTGTTGACAACAAAAGACCAGAAGTTCACTGGGATTTTTTTCCCCATAGAAACCAGAAATAATTGCAAATCTGTTGTGAAAAATAGTGAGTGTTCTAGAACCCAAGCAGGAGGGATGTGGATGTTTTCTGGGCTCTGCTCATCACTGAACGCTGTAGTTTGTACTTTGATGTAATTAATTTCCTCCCCTCCCTTCTTCTGTACCACAAACAGCCCATCTGTTCAAGTGAGGGGATTGAAGACAGCGTTTTAATGTTGGTATGGGAAGTATTTTTGATGTTTTCTGTAGAAATGTGAGGCTCTCATAAATCTGCAAAGTGCTGATTCTCTGCAGTGAAGGGTGTTGGCTTTTTTCCCTACATGTGAGAGCTGAAAAAGCACAGATCAGTATAAATAATGATAAAGAGAATGAGCAGGAGAGATTGGCTTATTTCTGATTTTTCCCTTTTTGGACAAAATACCTCAAAACCCACGATAAGAACTATCATAAACCATCAGCTCTTGCCAGGTGATCTTGATCTTTTTTACTTTGATTTCTTTTTGATGAGTGTGGCAGACAAATTGGATTTTTCTTGTTGGCTGAGCGTCTGCATTTTGGTCTCACCCTGGATAGATTGTACTTACAGAGTTACAATTTGGTATTGGAAGGAAAACATCTCATTACTCTTCATAAGTGATGGCACTTGTTGCACTATTATACTATCAAATTTGACCATAGTAATTTAAAATATTAGTAACACGAGTGAATATTATTTGTGTTTTGCAAGTTTTAGATTTTTTTGGGGCTTAACCACTAGGCTGCTGGTTCACTAAAATGAGAGAGGGTGGATTTAGATCAGATATCAGGAAGAAATCCTTCCCTGTGAGGGTGGGGAGGCCCTGGCACAGGCTGCCCAGAGAAGCTGTGGCTGCCTCATCCCTGGAAGTGTCCAAGGCCAGGTTGGATGGGTCTTGGAGCAACTTGGGATAGTGGAAGATGTCCCTGCCCATGGCAGGGGGGTGGAACAACACGGGCTTTAAGATTCCTTCCAACCCAAACCATTCCATGATTTTTTGCAGTGGTGTGATTAAAGATTGTCTTGTTCCCATTGAGAATCTTGGTTCTTGAGACTGCTGTGAATGCAGATTCCATGGAATTACCAAGGATGGATGTTGGACACATTTCTAGGTTTCCTACTACTGAAGCAAGATAAGATGTTGTAAATCCCTAATGGAACTAGAAATTCTAAATAATCGTGTTTCTTCTAATTCTTCCCAAATCTCTTTATCTTTCAATTAGATTCCAAATTATCCCCCAAACAATTTGCTGTAGGTGCCTGGTCATGGTCAGTTTGCCATCTCCCAGATGATAAATTGGGAGCAGGATGAATAGTTTAATCATTTTTTGTTGGTTGTTCCTTTCATCATTTCTTTGGTCATTACATTGTAAGTCAGAACATGACTGTTATAAAATAAGCCATATTGTAAACTACCTGGAGTGGTAGGATAATCTGTCTCTTAAAACATGTTTTGTATTCTTTAATTACCAAAGGGAATTTAGATTATGAAAGTACAAGAAAATGCAGAGTGAAAATCTGATTTTATGTTTTGAATTTAATCAGAGGAATTCAGTGCTGACCTTCAGTGGGTCTCCTCAGTCTCCTGGATGAGATGTACGAGTGTGAGATTGCCAACTCTTTTATGAAGGTCACAGTCATGAAGTTAATGGGAGACTAAAACCCACAGCTGTATTTAATATTTTAAGGAAGGGTTTGTTTCCAATGTGAATTGACAAGTTTCCTGATATGGTGAGTTTTGCCCAGACAGCAAAATGCTACATGATGCCATCTTGTAGAGCTCTTTGAATATCAAAGTACATGATAGATTAACGATTTTTTTTCTAAATTAAAAGTGAATTCCTCCTTTAATAAGAATTCAAATATTTTAAATGCTCATCCTTTTTCTCTCTGTATTTTTTTCATTAGAATTCTTTTCTACTACTTTTATTATGTATTGACAACTCTCTGCAAGATTAGTTAAGCAGAATAGCAGTCCAATTATAATTATGGTGGGAAGTTAAACCTCTAGATATAATAGTACTGATTGATATAAGAAATGTAGTGACTTAGAATCTGCAAAATATTGAAAGAAGCCTTGTCATTAATAAAATTGGAATATTCAGATTGGAATAATTTAGCAAATTTTGCATGTGTGAAGGCAAGTATTATTATCATTATTATTATTATTATGTAATTATAGGAAGCACTATACATGCCTTTAAAAGATTCACAGTGGGGCTTTTTTGTATTTTTTGCACACATTGATATATGTACATTGGAAATTACACCAACTGTTAAAGTCCTTTTTGTGTTTCTTATATATTGTCATTTATATGGCTGTAGGTGACAATCTAAAAGGAGTTCAGCTTCCTACTGTTCCCTTCCTCTTTATCTCTGGAATTGTTTTAGGACCCTGGTGGTTCATTGTCATTGAGGTTACACGTTTCCATTATTAGGGCTCTATCTACATTTTTTTGTTATCTAGTGTAGAAATGTTTAAATTACAAGATCACAACTTCTTTGATAGGAAGACTCCAGTTAGTCAGTCCAGAAAGCTTGTCCTGTTTTCCTGCACAATAATACAAGGGAAACAAAGCAAAGTGAAAAGAATGCATTTGTAGAAGCTTTAAAAAATAATGTCTAAGTATAACCATAAATTTTCTGAATTTTGTTTTGCATTAAACCTGGCTGTGGTTTAGAAATACATAATTGCCACAGTTAACTGATCTAAAACTGATACATTTGAGTTGGCTTTGTGAAGTGTAAAGAAGATGTAGTTAACTAAAAAATAAATGGGCTAAATCAGAAACCCTTATAATGCAGATATGTATAGTTGGCATATTTTACATTAATATTGTCACTTTAAAAGCAGAGCATGGACACAATAAAAGTGGTATATTACTGTTTTAGAACTAAGCAGTATCAAAGGCTGAAGAATTAGAATCTTATTAAAATAATATTCCTAATTATATGACCCGCAACAAACAGGCTTCAAATTACTTTTTACGTAGCAGGAGATGTTTCCTCTTGCATTTTATTCTGACAGTTAATAAGGACTGGGGAATAAATGTGTTCTCACTCCTCCCTCTTGCTGCAGTTGTGCAATTTTTCCTCATTCTTCAGTACATTATACTATCACTGATGGGCTCAGCCTTATCCAGTGGTGGGTCCATCCTGGAGCCAGCTGGAATTGGCTCCATGGATATGGGTGAAGCTTCCAGCAGCTTCTCCCAGAACCCATCCCTCTACCTCCTCACTATCAAACCCTTGCCACACAAACCCAGTACAGAATCTTCTTCAGCTTCAGGGTGCCCAAATATTAAGGAGTCTTTCAGTTTACTTGGAATTTATCCAGCAGATTAGTTATATAATGGAAATTCCTTATTGATTGGGAAGCTCGGAATGGTTTATCAGTGTCCTGTGCAAAATAGATTAAGACGTTATTTCAGATCCTGGTGAGCTGAATATTCCAAGGTAGGCTGAAGATGATGGCAGAGGTGAAGAGGGAAGGCCAGGAGGAGTAGGGAGATGTGGGATATTTCTAACCAAAGTTCCTTGTATAAAAAGTAGAGTTTAACTGGTTGGCCAGCGCTTGACGTTAATGAATGTCACCAAGTAAGTGTGTGAAATGGCACCTGGGAACATCTAATGAGTCTTTCTCTCTTGAGGCAGGCAGGCAAAATGTTTGGGTTTTTCTGTTTTCCCCCAACTCTTGATATTCTGTGTGCACTGAAGCCTCAAATTGTGAAAAAATAGAATCAGAAGCCTCCAAATATTTGCAGTTTCTGTGATTTGCTGCTTTTGTGATAGTTCTGAGCAGCATGACTAGGAAAGCCTTGTAAATTTATAAATATCAAACTTAAAAGTTATAAATGCTCACTTTGATAGGGCTGTGTTTCACTCACTGTCCTTGCTGTTTTGAAGTTTTGGATAGAGGATAACAAAAGAGTTTTTTTTTCCTCCTCTAATCACTGTTTCTGACAAATTCAGAACTGATGGAATATGCCATTAGGAAAGAAAGTAAAAAGAACAAGCAGAACCACTGCTTTATGCCATTCAAGTGTTGTTTTGTTTTGTTTTGTTTTACTTGGGTGGCATTTTGGGGGTAGGCTGCAATTATTTGTTGAATGTTGTGCTTTTGAGTTGAAGAAGAAAGAGATGTTCCCTCATTCTTTGTTCTCCATGTGCTGATGATAATCTTCAGTGCATGTTCTTTTATTTCCCTTTGATATCTCATTATTTGTATACTGCTACATCCCTATTTGATCAGCTAAGACACTGCTGCTTATTTACCTCTTTAACCTACTTTTTCTCCAGAAATTTCTTACTACTCTCACAAGCTCCTGACTCCAAGCCACGTTTTGCTGTTTTTTACTTCCTTCCTTTTGGATTTAGTTCTTGTGATCCACATAAATAGCTTTGTTACTATTTTCTATTATAAAACTAAGACAAATTAGCCAATGGATATTTTCTTCTGTCTCTCTGTGTCTCTGGGACTTTTTTGGCTATTAGGTTGTAAATGTTTCTCTGCAGTTACAAGATAAATCTTATCCTCTTAACCTTCCCAACCCTTGTGCCAAATGCAATAAAGTTACCCATGTTGTAGAGATGGAAATACTGAAAGTTGTGTAACATTAGGCTTTGAAAAATTTCTACCATGAAGTAATTTTACCATTCATTGTTACAATATTTGAAGATATTTAATAACCCTAAGAAAGAATAGAAGAAAAAGTGCTTTTCTCTCCTTCAGTGTGGTTGTCTGTGGGATAACATGGAATTACAGAATGGTTTGTGTTGGAAGGGACCTTAAAGACCACCTAATTGCAAGCTCCTGCCATGGGCAGGGACATCTCCCACTAGACCATGTTGCTCCAAGCCCCATCCAACCTGGCCTTGGACACTTCCAAGGATGGAACTTACCTACTGTAGTGCATATGCCTGCACTGTTGTATTTGTGCTTTATACAACAAGAGAAAAGAGAGGAAAAGTACTCAGAGAGAAGAGTATAAAACCATCTTCCTCTCCCCTTGGAGCTTTACCCAGAACCAATTAAAATCCAGTCAAATCACTGAAGTACAAGATGCACATTCAGAATAGGAAAGGTTCCTGGAAATCAGTGAGATCAGCAGAGCTGCTTGGAGCTACGTTTGCATTCTTTCATCAGAGGGACCCAATTTCCAGTTGCTTGTGTCCAAGTCAAGCTCAGGATTAGGGAGGAGATTCATGGTGCTCTGCCTTGCTTAAATCACTGAACCAAAATTTCCTTTCAAGCAGGAAGCAGGTCCAAAGCAAAATTACTCCTTTCAGCCATCATTTATCATGATAAAGAGAAATATCACGTAGCTGAGTGCTTGAATTACCAGTACTATGTGTACAAAGAAGGGTGAGAGAGTGTAATGAACTCCTTTAATCTTTCCTCCAACAAATCCATACACCTTGAAAGTGCATTTTAGTTCATCTTTGTGCTCCCTGCTATTCTGCTTCTCTGCTTGCAATTATTTGTACCATGTATAATAACATAATTGTTTAATTTTGTGATAATGTTCATTTATTCAAAATTGTACTCGAGATTCTGCAGGAACTGGTGCACTTTTAGCAATAGGAGATTATTATGGAAATACTTCAGAGAAAAAAACAGAGCAAAATTATTGTTGTTTTTATTTATAATATTTGATAGGTTTTTTTTCCTCCTCTTCTGCCCTTGAACTGAGTACTTGCAGTAGAATGGCAGAAAGATATAATTTAATCAAAAAGAGTGTGCTGTGTTGAAAGTAACTTCAAAGCTATGATTAAATGTACTTACAATAATTAGTTTCAAAGCATTCTAATTCCTAGCAGTGTTTGAAGAATTCGGCATCTAATGAAGTAAAATAAATTACACACCACTTTGTTCATTGAATAACCAATTTTCTTCTCCTAACCACCATTTATCAACACAGCCTTTCACCAGAAAACTTCTCAGCTCTCCTTTAAATATGCTCAACCCCAAGCACACTCCTCGTCCTCCCTCCCACACTCACAATGAGCTCGATTATAACACCCCTGTTGGGTTGTAATGCACAAAAAGTAATGGTTAACTTTGGATCAAGAGAAAGGAAACGTTCTGTAATGCTCTGCTTTAAAGAACTCTCATTGGTATTGATGAAAGAAGAAAAATTGCATTCCCAAAATCCTGTTTTCTGAGATTTTTAAGTAGTGCTGAGTTGAGATGTTCCATGTGCTGTGGCATTTGAGCTGTAATTTTTTTTGTGGAGGAAACATGAAAATTTGTATTTGTCATAATTGATTTGCACCACACCAATAGATTAGTGTTTTGGATGACTGAAGCAAAAAATACAATATTTATATATTCACAAGTAAGCTGGCAGTGAAAATGATCTTAAAGTCACATTTTGACCAAAGGATGTGAAATAACGTGTGATTTCTCCCCCAGCAACGTATTTCAGCAGCAACAAGAGAATTTAGGTGGGAAATTGAGACAAGTGGAGACGTTTCCATGTGAGTTTGTGCAACAGGAAATGGGACCAGCTTTTGATCTCATAGCCTGGCTTTCTGTTTTTTTATATATTTCAAATATAATGAGAAGGCAAATTTGCTTGAAATATCTTATGGACTATAAATGATTTGCAGTACAAGTGATGCTGCACCTCTTCTGCCTCTTATCCCTTTGGAAATTTAAAAGAGTGAGCCAAATTTGGACTTTTTGTAGAACTGGGAGGATTCAACACGTAGGAAATCCCTGATGTCGTTGGGACTCCAAAAAGCACAACAGAAGAAAAAGAAATGGGAAAGGTATTTTGTTGTTCCTTGGAGTTATTTATGTCTTTGATGGGGTTTGATTTCATATTGTCTTTTGAGATCATGCTGCATTATTTTTCCTGAAGTAGGACTTTAGTACAATCAAATTTTCTAACTGGTTGTACAGTAATTTAACCAGAAGATCGTCCTACCTGTTATTCTTCCTGTTTTAGTATCAAAATCATTTATTAAGTTTTTTCTACTGCAATTTGCAGCATCTCTTGATGATCTGTACAGCTGGAACACCCACTATCAAAAAAGGAAAATCACTTTCTTCCTACTGCAGTGTTACATTTTTCCTTACTAGGACGATTGGACTCGGGATTTACTCTTTCATCTGTTTATTTATTTATTTACTTATCTATTATTTCTATATTTACATTTGTGTCACAGTTCATACAGGGCCTGCCTAAATTGAGAGTTTTCATCCCCTCTGTGCACACACTCGTGGGCAACACCTGCAACCATTCCCAGGCCTATTAATCTGAGGAACAGAATTTTGTAAGGATGATGTAGTTTGAGTGTTTACTCTCCTAGGCAGTGTGGTGAGATGCAATATTCAGAATGATAAAAACACCAGCAAAATAATTTAATAGCAATTTTGAGGAACAACATGACTTATTTATTTCTAAAATGAGCTTGCATCCACTTTAAAAATGTTAATCTCAAGTCTCTGGGAAACTGGAGGCAATCTTTAGGCAACTTTCTTCATTAATTTTCCGTTTATAATGAGTGTTGTGCAGGGACATTTTAAACCCCTTGGGAAGACTTTGTTATAGATTAGTCTGTGATGTAAGATTCCATTTAGGTAAAGTAATGAATAAGCAGACAGTTTACATATATATATATATATATATATATATATATATATATATATATATATATATATGTGCATGTGTCATGTAAGAATCCAAATATAGTAATAATAAATATAGTAGTAATTACACTCCTGTTACCAGATGTAAAGAGGAAAGATAAATAGAGGTAACAGAGCAATAATGGCCCAAACCAGTGAAACTACAGAAATGAAAAATTGAAGGAAATTCTCTGTCTGTAGTCTAGATCACTGACTGTCATTCTGTGTTCATTATTCAATGGGGATTATTTATTGAAGAAATCCCAGCAATAAAATATGTGGCTTACCTGCTCTTCACTGAGGACATGAAAGATTAGAGCTCTGTTTTCTTATAAATTTGTAATGGATGGTCTTATCAAACCCGGTTATATTGTTGTGATATTAAAATTATTATTGTAACTCTTTATGGGTTTGGCAGTGAATATATAAAAAGGAAATTACTCTGTAGAAGTTGTTCCTATTTTACTTTGAAAGCTTTGGTTTCTCTTTGTTACTGTGCAGAAAGTTTTTAGGACTATTCTTGGTCATTCCATACTTTTGTTTTGATTTTTTGTTACTTCCTGTATAGAAAATACATTCTGTTCTGTTTGTACTGAATTATCAGACTTATATGTATATATATATATATGTATATATATATACACCCATGGAAGCTGCTATCTCTGTATTCTCAACTCTGAAAGAAACCTGTAGGACTAGACTTTTTTTTTTTCCTACAATTCAACATGCCCAAAATTCTTTGGAAAACAGATTCTAATAAGATTCTCACGACTTTGTGAAAACATAGAACAGCAAAGGCAACAGGAGGAAGAAAATATATCCATAGAACAAGTGTGAAGTGATGTTTCCCTAGACTGCTTTCCCAGCCTGAGCTAAATCATAGCTTGTAAAGGAAGACGAGGCTGGAAATGAAAATTCATTTGTTAAAAAGTTGGGGAACAAGTTTTATTCCTACATTTTGTTGGGGAGATATAAAAATGGGTTTATAACGTGCACTGTGCTGAACTGTTGTGGTTAACTGGTTACTGCTATTCTTTGTGGGATTTTGTTGTTTGGTTTTTTTTGGTAAGTAAATCCAAATTTATATCAGGATACATAAAAAAAAAAGTTTTCATTGCTTTATTTATAGGGTGGTTTCACACATGTGTTTCAAAATGGAGATATATATTCATGCTGACTTAATGCCATATTTGGAAGGTTGAAGCAGCTTCAGATTTGTTTTTCCTGAAGTTTGAAGTTTAGTATTATCTCAGCCTTTTTTAGTAGAAAACATACCTTTATTGAAAGGCATAAGTAATAAAAGTACAGAGATGTGCAGTGAAAATTGTTTGCCAACGTCTTTACTCCCTTTGTTGCTTTTAACATATTCACATGTTTTTTTCTTTTGTAAGTCAGTGGATTCTGTTGTTTCTTTGGGTTACTAAGCAGCATCACAAACAAGTTCTAAAGAACTTAAAAAGTTCAAAAGAGAATTTTCAGTGTGTCCGATCCTGCTTTGTTTCCAGAGTTGGTGTCCAAGGCTCTAAGGTGTTCACAGAACTGAATTCTGGTTTTATATTGTATTTTCCTTTTGGTATTAAAGCTGATGTGAGTTAAGCCTTTTAGTTCTCCACTGGAAGATGCTAAATGGATATTTTGTAATGATATTAGGATTGTTTGAGAGTATGCCCAGGAAAGGGAAGACCATATTCTTAGGTATCAGGAGCTCTGTGCTTTGTGATATCTTAACAGATAATTTTCCTCAAACATCTGGAAAGAAAAGAGGTGAGATTGGATTCGGTTGATGTATTGGTGATCTTCACACAATCTCCTAGGCTGTGTAAATTTGTATTAATCAGCACTTTCATAGAAGACTCTACTCAGGTCATAGACAAATTACATTATTTTCTTGTTAGTATTCATGCATGTAATGAACCCTTAATGCTTTTTTTAATAAGTGTGCAGAATTTTTGGCTCCCAGCTCTACTATTTGCTTCGCTTCCTCCAATGTAATCCTTTGGGTTTTGGTTTGTTGGGTTTGATTTTTTCCAAAGGGATGTATTTGGTGCTATATTGATTTACACAGCACTTACTTAAGCTTGAAAAATTTATAGTGATTTCTACAATAGCCCTTTAACCTGAACTTCCCTGGCTCTCTGTCACCTCGAGAGCTTCAAAACGTGTGTTTTCAATCTGGCTGCTCCTTCCACTCCATTGCTTCCTTCTACAGCTGCTTCACTCCCTCCAGATCCACTTCCAGCCTCCAGCTACTCCCTTTGGATGATGGTGGTGAAACTCAGAGAGCTGTTGTTGGTTTGAGGCTGCTCTCATGGGCCTGGGGTAAATTATATTGAGGCAAGAAACAAGAATTTACTTTTTGATGCACAACTGGGAAGTACCAATCAGAGGGAAAAGGTTTGCTGGAAGATCTGTTCCAGTTTTATTTACAAATCAGTAACCATAGTTAATCATTCAAAGAAAGACAAATAGGCAACTCTTGGTTTAGTGTTTTATTCTTACAGTTCTCTTCTTGTACAGAAAAAAGAAACCAGATCACCCTTGATCCCTTTAGCAGTGTTACAAAAGTCATTGTTTTAGCATTCATGAAATAAAAGACGAATACAGAAGTAGAAGATGAGGACTGGCCAGATGAATGGGGGTAGTTTTTATGGGATATTTTTTTCCTTTTTTATTTGAAAGCCAAGTCCTGCTTGTTGCTCTGGATTTTACAGAAAGGACATCAGCATTTGCAGATCACAGGTTTAAATCTGACAACACCAGAGTCGTTCGAGGCAAACTTATGAAAATTAATAACCTGTGAAGGTTACAGGCCCTCTTGTTACTGAAAATCAGGTAGTTAACCTGTGTTCCTCAATTCGTGCTGTAGATCAAAGAAACATAAATAAAATTATTTTCAGAGGTCATCTTATCCTAAAGGAGAACGAGTAAAATAGTGCATATGTATGTGCATGAAAAATATGCTCTGTGGTGTGTGAGCCTATAGCATCTCAAAACTGAGTGTCTTATGTATGTGGTAGTGTTGCCCTCAGGTTGTTATTGATCTTAACCTTGGATATAAAAATCAAAGTATATAACTCTGGACTATTGCAAGGTCTAGTTGTAACAGTGAATGCCTTTGTATCAGGAGTTTTTAGTTATGGCTCCTGTAACTCTTCGAACAGATAAGGTGAAAGAAGTTGAAAATCTAAAAAAACAATGGGCCATAAATGATAGAGGGACATTAATAATTAAATGCATTGCAAGTTTAAAAAAAAAAAAAAAAGAAATCCACTACAGCAATTCTTAATGATATTTTCCATGGACCATTTAAGTCGATGAATTTCAAGTTCAACCATTTGTGCTAAACAAGGTTAAAATGGCTAAAAGACTGACTATATTTTAATGTGCTATAAAGGAATTAAAAGCAGCCAGCAGTCCATAAAAACACCATCCTTCAGCTCTGAATGCAATGGCCATTACAGGGAAAGATTTAGTCAATCATAGGGCAATAACTGACTCTGTAGGGGCTGCTGCAATGTCTGCTCTAATTGTATAACTGAGGTTTAAATTCCACTGTTGCCTATTCCTTCAGTCAGAAATGAAGGTTCTTCAGTCTTTAAGGATGTATTGTATTTTATACTGTTCTATTTACTTCATTCATTTAATACACAGCTAATTTCTCTAATTACTGGTGACATGTATTTAGTTTATTGAAAGGAAAATACCACATGCATTTACTTTGTTTATCTACACATTTGTAAATAATTGACAATAAGTAGTGATTAGTTTTCTATGTTTCATTCTAGCATTGCAGTTAACCCCTTGACAGTCAGGATTCTGCTGTTGCACAGTGGTTTTTTATGGTGTTTCAACACTCAGCTCACAAATGTATTTGTCCTCCCAGTTGTAATTTAATCAGGTAAAACCCAACAGCAGCAATACAGCTGAGATATTTGATTCCCTCTATGTTGAAAGAGAATGTGGCTTTATTTTTGGTTGAAACAAATGGTTTTAAAATTGGATTTAAGTCTTAGATTCAGAGGAGTTGCAACTTTCAGAGTGGGGCAGATTTTGTTATCACAGAGAGAGCCACAATTTGGTGTCCCAGCTGTCGCATCCTTCAGCTGAGAGGTGACTGCAGTGCCCTGTGGGGAGGTTGCACAAATGTGTTCTCATCCTTGGGGCCAGGGGGACCTGCAGCTAAAAAACCACGTGTGGGGCCATGGGCTTCTCTTGGGGAAAGTCCAGAAAGGGTAAAAAACTTTGCAACAGCAGAGTGAACACAGAAGTGAAACTGGGTGATCCACCATCCTCCACCTTCCTCCCCTCTAATCCCACCTTTATCTCTCCTCTCCTCTGTGCAGGACCCCGTGCTTGTCCTCAGAAAGAGGGATGATTTTCAATTCCAGTTTTTCCTGGTTGTCCCTTTTATCATCAAAACCTGCCATATTTGACAAGCAGAAAAGAAAGGAGCTTGCCTGCAAATTTTGTTGGGAGAAACACAAAGTGGGGAGGAGTCAGTCTTAAAAAGTGAGAAAAGCTGCTTATGTGTTTTCCTTTTAATTATTTTTAGGGGTTTTTTTGTAATTTCACCATGTCTGCTCAGCATCCTGTTCTGAGCAGCAGCAGAGGCACTGGAGCTGTCAGGCTTAGGAGGCAGCCATGGCATTGATATTCTTGCTTTCATGTTTCAGCAGTTATCTTTGCAACTATAAATGACAGAACTTTTTTTAAATATCATTTAAAATAAAAACCAGAATTCTGTAGACATTGATGCGAATCGTGTGGGAAATATTGCTACTTAATTGGAAAATATGACTTTTTTAAGCTCAGGGTAAGAAATGGATGAGATATATTGAAGAGAAAAAATGGGGTTTATTTCGGTTTTTTTGTTATTAATGGGTGTGATTTGATAATTATATGGTAAATTTTGGAATGGCAGATCTACTCCTGATACAATAGGTTTTATACAAAATGAAGATTCACATCAGGAATAAAGGAGAAACTCATAGAATCAAAGAGTGGTTTGGGTTGGAAGGGGCCCTTATAGATCATCCAGTTCCACCCCCTGCCATGGGTAGGAACACCTTCCACTAGCCCAGATTTCTCCAAACCTCATCCAACCTGGCCTTGGACACTTCCAGGGATGGGGCAGCCACAGCTTCTCTGGGCAACCTGTGCCAGGGCCTCACCACCCTTTTTGTAAAAAATTTGTTCCTTATAACTGGCAAAGCTCCCTGAACCAAAAACGTGAAGGCAGGAGTAAGAGTTTTTCCAAGTGATACTAAATTCAGAGACAGTGACCATAAGGACATTTTAAAAGAAGAAACAAAGGAGAAAAAGACAAAGTACAAATTGTAGAATCATGAGTAAACAGAAGGACTTTGTGAGAGTGGCCACCATTTATTAGTCAAGTACAAAAGTGAATGAATGAAACGAATGTTTGTTACATGCATTTCTTACATTACTTACTATTGAGTAAGAAATGTGGAAGAATAAATTACAAGTAAATGGAATCTAAACCAGATTTTTTCATAATGTGAAAATAAAACTACAGTTTAGTACATCCTCCTAAATCTATGAGCAGAAGGAGAGTGGGAACAGAAGAACATGATTAATCTTTAACAGTAAACTTTTTTTCTTGTCACTCTGAATCAAAGGCAACCATGCATCAGATGTTGAGTTTGAACTAAATCAATGATTAAAACTCATAATTTGATGAAGTCAGTGAAAATTACTGACTACTGATATTGGGTTACAAAAAAAAATCTCTGTTCGCTTGTGTTTAACATTGAGTGGCTGATTCTCCTAGTAAAGTTTATTGAAATTAATTTAAAAACCAAACCAAACCAAGCTTGAATTAAAACAAAAGATAAAGGAAGGGGATAAAACAAAAAAGAGGGAATATTTTTAAATTATGTGGCTTTAAAAGTGGGGTAGATTCCATGGACTAGTACACTGCATTGCTATAATTATATTGAGTTTGCCTTTGAGGAACACACTTGGAGCAGCCATCACTTTGTTCCTACCAGAATGCTGTAACATCAGTTGACAGTCACCTATTAGCACAGGTTAAATTATTATTACCATCAGAAAATATAGCACAGGAAAAAGCCACTGGAGAGATGTGAATTCATCCAGGCAATGCCAAAGAAATGTTAGGTCTTCTCTCCTATACTACAGGGATTTAGGAGTTGATCAGCTTTGCACGTGAGTGCCTTGGTATCTCCTTGACCTTCTCCAGATGAGTGAATTTTGCAGTTTCTTCTTAAAAAAAAAAAAGGCATATAAGAGATATGAGGAAGAAATTCTTCCCTGTGAGGGTGGGGAGGCCCTGACAGAGGTTGCCCAGAGAAGCTGTGGCTGCCCCATCCCTGGAAGTGTCCAAGGCCAAGTTGGACGGGGCTTGCAGAAATCTGGGCTAGTGGAAGGTGTCCCTACCCATGGCAGGGGAGTAGAACTGGATGGTCTTTCAGATCCTATCCAACCCAAACCATTCTGTGATTGTGTGATTCTATGAATGCCAACAGAAGGTAAAGCTCTCTGAGAGAGAATTCTGTGTTTCTAAAATAGTACCTGAAACCTGAAGATTTTGGCTTGGCTTTGTATCCTGTAAGACATGCTGAGTGTTTAGCTTCTAGCTGTATCTCATGCCACCAAATTGTTAAGGCTTGTAAACAAAAGCTGCATCATATTTTTATGCAATAAGGGTTTGTTTAGGGAAAGGAAATAGCTTGTAACTGTCTCCCATAATGACCTGTGTTTTCCTGTGAGCCAAGAGACATGAGAAAAGGACAAAAGCACCCACCAACAAACCCCTTTCTGCAGTGTCTGTTTAACAAAAATTAAACATAATTATATGTGTGAATTGAAAGAAGCTGAACTTCTTACTCCATTTATAGAGCTGAAGCCCATCTATGGTTGTAGAGTGAATTAATTCCAGCAGTCTCTCATTTTTTCCTTTCTGAATTGCTGAGTGCTTCAGACAGTCAGTGCCCAAAGTTATGGTGGCCCAGTGAAATATTTTTGTCTGTTTCAAAGCCCACACTAAATTATACTATGTTTTTCTTGTCTGCAAATTCATGGAGCTATACTTAGAAATACAGTTTTGCCCAAGAGGTTAAGTGAATACTGTGAGAATCTATATTCTTCCTGAAGTTGCCAGAAATTTGTTTGTAAGAAGAGAATGTGGGGCAGCACATGCTCTCATTTTTCTGTCTTCTTAGTGTTGAGAGAGAGTGAAATCAGAAAAAAAGCTCTGGCTTGCTAATAAAGTTCATTGTGGAAGATACCACATGAAGTAAAAAACAAGTTTAATGAACTACAGTAAAGGGCTTGACTGTGGCATGTATCACTTCTGTTTTCCTAAACTGCTTTTATAGGATATTCATTATGACCTTAATAGTTTATTTTGTATAAGAAAATTGGCTTAATGAATAACTGGTTGGGATCTGCCCTTGGTTGTTGGTGCAACCTGAAGCACATGCCACAATGCAAACAGCAATTAAAAAGAAAAAAAATTCTACAATTTTCTGCATTCACGATCATTTATTCACGTTTTTCCTCCTAGTAGTAGAGTTGTATCATTCTACTCCATTGATTTGTGATAGATGCCACCATTTCACTAAACAACAGTGGGAATGGGGTAAAACAAAATGTGTCTGTACATATGTATCGTGTGTCATCTGAAGGTTTCATGCAAATTTCTTAACTAAATAAAACCATGAGAAACAGTTGGAGAATGAGCTGTAGCTATAGCTCTTATGCACTGGAGTGCACTCCTTTCTAGTTGTGGGATAAGAGACCATATAATCATCATAGAATCATGGAATGGTTTGGATTGGAAGGGACTTTAGAGCCCATCTTATTGCATCTCCGCTGCCATGGGCAGGGACACCTTTCACTAGACCAGGTTACTCAATAATATCTGCATTTTAGTGGGTTTCAGTGAATAAAAGAAGCCACCATGTCCTTCTGTGATAGATAATTCTCTTCTGAATTTTGAGATTTGAAGGTATTTCCTCCGAATTCTTGACTGTGGCATGTGAAGAGGAAAGGGAGCGCTGTGGGTGGAGTGTGTGTGCCAGGGCAGGGTCCTGTCCTGTAATCAGTAATTGTAATGATTAATCATGTAATCAGGGATTTGATTTCATGTTGGTATCAAAGCTTAAATTTTCTTTCACTGTGTGCCACAGACTGTGCCTGGCCCACTAGGAGGGCACCGTCAGTCGACTGGAATGTCGGGAATGGGATGGGTCACAACGTCCTGTGTGTCCTAATGCCTCCTTACAGGTGTTTTATTCCCAGTTTTCTATGGAATAGAGAATGTTATATGGAATATAACAGCTGTTACATCCCTGCAGCACCAAGAGCTGATGGGCAGTGACTTATGAGTAGGACTTGGGGCAGCGATGGTTGAACTTCACTGCTTGCCCTGTTTGTTGATCTCTCCCATGGCTTTACCAAAGTCATGTCTGATCCTCAGTTTCCTACATGTAAAAATAACTAACAGTGTTTTGCTGATTGGTTGGTGGGGTCTTTTCCTTGCACACAAGAAGCTGTTGCTTCCTCCAGACTGTGGAAATTTCCCCTGTTCCCTTCAGAACTGTGGGAATGCTCTCGCACGCGGTGGCACCGTCACAGCTGAGTAAAGGCACTTAGCATCTTTTTGAGAGATGATGGGGAGAAATGAGGCATTTGTTCCATCATATGTTAAAGAAAACCCATTAATGTCAAAATCTGAAGCTGTGGTATTAGTGTGGTGTCTGCAGTGTGAGGTGTCTGCAGTGTGAGGGCTCTGCCATCGGCTCTTGGGAAGCTGCCTCTGGGAAAGAGAAAGGATGTTCCTTATGGACAGTCTTAGTCTGAGAGGATGTGGATGGTGAACAACCCTTCAGCTGATGCCCTTGGTACTGTGATGTTGTTATTTTACCAGACTTCTGGCCCACGATTTTGTTGCCTTAAATGTTGTAATTCTTGCTGGATCAGCTCGTGGAATGACAGAGTGTAACATTTCTGCTCTTTAGCACTGAGCTGTATGCAGAAAAAAACCCATGTTTTTAGGATGGGAATTAGAATTCTGAAGTATAACCCACCTCCAAATTAAAAAGTGTGTGTATATATATATAGGATGTGTGAATGGGAAAGTAAAAGCAGGCTGATAAATAGCTCTATTTTTATGCTTTAGCATTTAATTTGTTATCCATATTTAGCACATTTATTCTGGTAACTATTAAAGTTTCCATGTATCTATCAGTAAATGATTTTTTTTTAGTCTGACTTTTAATTAGAGGCAAAATTGGAAAAAAAAAATCACACCTAAATTTCCCCCTAAGTATTTGAAGTATTTGGAAATACAAATATGCAAAGTCAGCCACTGTTAACTCTATGTTTCACATGCCTATTTCCTCTTTTTTTTCATAAACAGGATAATTTTAATATTCTGTTGATTGTATTCACTTTTTTTTTCCCTCACAAGACAGAAAAAAACTCCAAACTGTCAAGTTTTTTGTTTTTTATCTACTTTTCAGTATCTCTCAGGCAGCTTTTTTACACTTCCAGCTGTATTTATTTCATGTACCTTCCCCACACTCGATCTTTTATAAAGTAAGGTGGTCAATAGTGAGAAAAGGAGGATGAAAATAGCTCTGCAGTGGAAATGAGCTGATGGGTGTTGCTGCAGTTGAGAAACTGAGGCAAAGGTGTCATAGGAATTTATTTAAGTAACACATAATACAGGAATTAGGGCACGTGTCCACAAAGATGTTTAAAAACTCAAGCAGACAGAAATAGATAAGTAAACAAGA
Source organism: Chiroxiphia lanceolata (assembly GCF_009829145.1). NCBI lineage: Eukaryota > Metazoa > Chordata > Aves > Passeriformes > Pipridae > Chiroxiphia > Chiroxiphia lanceolata. The sequence continues at coordinate 4,300,668 of NC_045640.1, forward strand.
ATTAGATATACTGTCTTATTACTTGGTGGATCTGGTCTCTTGTTCAGGCTTGATAAAATTATGAATCCACTGGGAGAAAATTCTGTATTTTTGAGGATGTGAATTGTCCATCCCAGATTTTCATGCTGTGTGTCAGAGCTGCTTATTCCGAAGATGTTTATTGCTAGAGAGGCACTGCTGGGTCACCAAGGCATGAGTGTAGCATGTGTTCTGATGCCATAATAAATAGTTTTATCTGAGAGATTCCTATGCCCCATTTGCAATCAGTAGGAGCAAGGACTGGAATGTGGTTACTGCACAGTGGGAGGAATGTCAAATTGTTAACAGCATCTTGCACCCTGGAGCAGCAGAACAGGTGATTTATGGCTGAACTGAACAGGGGAGAAAGAAGAAAATGTCAGTAGAAGTTGAATTTTCAGACAGTGTGTCAAAGCTCTAGATCAGGGAATGAAGGGTTGTTTTGAAAATCTGGCAGCCCTTAAATCCTCTTCCCTGTTAAAGTTTCCTACTCTTTTTTGGTCCACAATCAGAAATTTTTTCTTGTAGGGTCTTTTGTTTGTTTATTTGTTTGGGAAGTTCAAGAGTTTAGTTTTCAACAGTAATTCTTCCACAGGAGGATCTGCAGCTCTGTGACTCACTGTGCTTTTTATCTTGGTGTAAACATCATTATTCACCTTAAAAACACTGTATTCTTTTTTTTTTTCCCCTAAAGTGTAATTATTTTCTCTCTCTCATATATTTTTTCTCGTTTTTTTCCGTGTTTTTTTGGTTCAACTGACCAAGAGGTTTGCCTCCTCCATCTGCACAATTCAAGCACCTGCCTGCTGGGTGAGAAGGGATTGATGGAGAAAGTAAAAGCAGGAAGAAGTAAAGGAAGGTGGATGTGTAAGAGAAATGTAGATGGTGCAATTAAACAAAGTAACATAGAAAAAGCTAAATGAGGCAGGAGAAGGGAAGGAGGGGGTGAGATACAGTGAAAAGAATGTCACACACATTTGTAAATCTTAAGTTCTGGCAGCTTTTAGTTTTAAGTATGGGGGGAGAAATTCAATACAGAGAATATCGCTCAGAACTGAGTTTATTGTCAAGCAGAGAAGAAAGATAATGTTTGGTCCTGCTTTTCCACAGTAAGACTGTATAAATCTGTGAAAAATATTTTGAAGGCTAAGTGTGATTAAAGAACCAGAGAACAACACTGAGAACAACACCAGTGAAAACAGCCCTAAACTCAGGAGTACCCCAGGTACCATAGGTGGGAAAAAAGCTTCCAGACAGCACCAGCACCATATTACTAATCAGAAATACTTAATTTAACCTCTAAAAGAAATGGATTTTAGTGTATTTTGGGTGTGGGCATGCAGCAGAAGTTAGGAGTCTGTGCTATCTTGTGTGCAAGCTCAGTGGACAACATTAAAATACTGTACAACTTATAAGACAGACCCTCATATATTGTCTATAACATGATGTTTCTGTGTCTTGTAACAGTGTTATTTAATATACAGTTGACTATCAAACTAAGTTTAAGTTCACTTTACCCTTCATTACTTCAACAGTTAAGGGTTTATGATTTGTTTATTCTGATTTTTTTGTCTGCCATTTAGCCCAATTCCCTCTTTTTGGTCCAGGAATAAGGCAGGAGCCTACAGGAGCAAGTAGCTGGAGTGTTTTATAACTCTTGATGTCTACAGATGGCTTTGGTGCCTTTCCAAGGGGCTGTATAGAAAAGAGGAGAAACCAGAGCACTTTCATGCATTCCTTTTCAACTCACAGGTTGGAGATCTCTAAACAAAATCCTTCTTTGTGATATTTTGTTTTTATCTGTCATTTTTAGGTATCATCTGTTGAAAGGTTCCTATGTGAGTGGCACTTTGAATTCTTTGTAATAGTGTTTGGCCAGCTTTCATCTCTGTTTGGTTCAGGTAACTTGAAGGCTGATTCCCAGCTCATTATCTGTCGTGTTTGACAAGGTGTTGCTGTACTTGCACTTTTGTCAAAATGATTCTGTTTCCTGGTACTGCTGGTGGGGGTTGTTCTTGAGTTTCCTGATGTTTGCATCTCCAGCAGAGCAGTAACTCAGAACCAGAGATAAATGGGCAAGAAGAAAGCAATAGAGTGATTATGGGGTGTCTACTGCTACTCCTTTGGCAGCAGGAAAAAAACCAAACAGGGTAGTTATGCCAAATGGAAAAAGAAAAATCAAAGTTTGCTGATATTGCTGCTCAGTGTTAAGTAAATTTAAATTTCTCTTCCTGGAATGATTGATACAAGCATCGATTTTTCTTTTTTCATATTGGTTCTTCATGCAAGAAACACTGATACAAAGAGACCCCGAGCCTTAACTTGTCTGGCAGAAGGTGGGGGAGCGAGAACAGTGACACGAAGGGGGTTTGGCACTGGAAAGTTCTAGAGGTGGGGGAGAGAGAAAGAGAAGAGCTCAGACAAATTGCAGCTTTAGGATTCCCCAGGGCTGACCAAGAGCTGACAAAACACTTTGGTGTGTGGAGTTATTGGGAAATCACTTCCTTTGGCTTTTCCAAAGTGGAAGTTGTAACAGTCCTGACCTTTTCCAGGAGCATCAGTGGAACCCAGCTGTGCACTGAGGCTTATCCTGCTTTGTTTGTGTTCTGTTGTTTCTTTAAAGAGTGGCACTCGAACACAACCTTGTTACTATTTTTACGGAAAAAAACAAGCCATGAAATGCACTAATGTTCCGTGGATCAATAATGAGGGATTTCAAGCCTAAAAAGACAGTGTCTGCTTTCCTTTCAGGTGTGGATGGTGTGCAAAGGGAAGGTGACATGTTCTGTGACAGTCTGTGTCACAAGGACCGGGACAGCTCACCCATATGCAGGAGTTTTATGAGGAGCTGGATGCAGATGATCTTAAATCGCAGTTGGTCAGTGATTTTGCAATTAAACAGGGAGTAAAAAATGTGATTTGGTGTCAGTAGGTCATTAGTTTTACTAATGGATTTGGCTGTAGGTTGTTATATGGGTTCTTTACATTAGGAATATAGGAACTACCACTTTGGATTAGACTAATGGTCTTTTAGGTCCTCTGCCCTCTACCCTCTGCATTACTTAAATTTTTTTTTTTCTTAAACAAAAGAAAGTATATGTTTTCCCATATTTTAATCTGTGGTTATTAGAAATAGCCTTTAAAAATGAAGGTCATATTTCAGGACTTTTATTAGTGCTTATTTGTAATCTGAAAGAGGAAACATTTCCTAAAATTTCATTGCTTTTTATCAAGCCCTGTAAAGCTGAAGGTTAAAAAATAACCATATGATGCCTCAATACCTGTATGTGCTGCTGTCTTAATTGATCTGACATCTGATGAAAGAAATTGTAATTTGTCTAATGTATTTCTCAATCTGCAAAAACATTTCAATTAATTAGAGCAGTGGCTTAGTAAAGGCTCTGTTCCCACATCTCACAGAGATGGACATAAATGCACTTTGTGTTGCTGAAAGTCGTCTGAAAGCAAACACTCAAAATTAAGGGTTCAGAAAGATGTTGGATTGATTTAATTTTTTAAGGGAAAGGTTGACAACTGTTACTGTTAATGTCTAATTCTGGGAGCAATTTTTCATCCAGAAAAGGACACATTGACAGCTAAACACAGACAATTTGTTTAATGCCCATGCACGGAGCCTTCGAGGTTTAAGTAGTCATTTGGTTGGGAATCAGAGAGCCCTTGGACTGTGCTCCCACTGTAATTTAGGGATTCATTTACTTAGATAAGCACTTAATCTCACTGGGTCTGTTTCCCAATAGTAAAAGAGAAATAATAAACCTTAGCAGTCTAATTATGGGGATCTTGTTAGGCTTAATTAATCTGTAAGGAATGGTAATATCACCATATGAAAACTGGTGTGTGGTGTGAAGTGTGTGTATAATTACATTTATTACACACACACACACACACGTTGTTAAAAGAGCACTGTTAGGGTTGCAAGACCAAGCTGTCAGGAGGAAATAAAAGTTTTGCATGTGGACACTCCCTTGTGGCTACTCATTGTGGTAAATATTTAATTACACAATCATGTGCTGCCATCCCAGCCGAAAGCCTGTCTTGTTCACTTCTCATCAGCTGCAAATTCCCACCTCTTTCATCCAGCCCTCTCTGTTACCACTCACTTCAGCCATCCAGTTGTCCTTCTTTCTCCTTTCTGGTCCAGGCTGGTTCCCTTTTCCCATCTCCCAAATGTCCTTGGGAAGTTCCTGAAGAAATAATTGTGCCAAGGTATTTTTTCTTCATGTTTCTCCTTCCACAAACCAACGTGTGTGTGGAAACAGTGGCACTGCCTTTCCAATTACAGATACATTTCATGAACCAATTATTTCCAACTTGCAGAAATCCAGGACTGAAGCTGACAGGAAGTTTTGCTCAGCTGGGATGTGAGTTCAGTGCAGCTTCAGGTGCCTGAACAGGAATGGTGCAGAACAGGCACTGAACAGCTGCACATTGACTTTGGAAAAGATCACAAATTGACCCATTTTGTGTAGGTCAAAGAATAGCAAGACTCTCGTTTCTTACAACAATTCCTATTAAATTTCAGGTCTATGAACAAGGAATTTTGTGCCAATGCTCATTTTTCTTCTTATGGTTACTTCTAAGGTAGTGTAACTCTGTCTAGTACATGGGGTGTTTTGACATCCATATTTCATGTTCCTGGCAGTGACTCTTTTATATTCAAGAAACTGATGAGTGAGACAATCGTTTTTTAAAATTAGGGATTAGGAGATCCATGGAAAAATCACTGAAGGCAATAAAATGCAGTTACAGGATATATTATTGCAGACCTTGCACTGTGTTTCCCCAAGCTGTAGGGGTTCACTGCTTCTTTTGAAATATTTCTTTCTAAAGTCTAATTTTGTTTTAAAAAGTATTTGCTTGTGAGGAGTGCAAATATAGTTAGTCCATTGTCTAGCAGTGAGCTAAAATATATGTATTTGCACTGTTTAGATGTGCTGTGTGATGCTGTTGCAGTGATTTTACTGGATGGTGTTCAATGTTTGAATTCATTGAGGCTCATTGAATAAAACCTCTTTCATTCAGCTGGGAGAAAGAGTTATGAAATTAGCAGAAGTGCCATCATTAACACCTATTATTCTTGTGCTTTAATAGAAGAAAACCATGCTCATTGCTTTTCCAAAAATAGAGATGTTTTATCCAGAGCAGAAATTACAACTTTCTTTTCTCACTTGTTTCAAACTATTCATTATTTTCAAAGTAATGAGGAAAATACATTGGGGCAAAATTGGTATTTCTCTTCCTTAGATTGAAACTTCTCTGAGAGCCAGAATTTTTAAAGAGGAAGAGAGTTGTTATAATAAATTAAAATACTGGTTGTTTTACATCATGATTGAGACAACTCTCACAGGCTTTTTTTAAAAATAATTATTTTATTTGTTATTTAAAGTAACTTGTGCTGCATTCTAATTCCCCATTTGAGGTGCACCAAGGTCTCTAGTGAAGCTGTAAGAAATGACACTAAAGACAGAAGAATTAAAGGGATATCTAAACAGAGAATGCAGGATTGTTTTCATCCCTCAGATCCCTGTACACACATATCTGTGCATTAACTGGCTGTCTGGACCAGCTCCAAGCACTTTTTGCCCTGGCTTTGTGTGACCACTGGACTGAATTTGGTCCTGTGTGCAGACCAGCCTGTGAAACCCTTCTCCCATCCCAAAGCATCTGGGATGTGGAGCATGCCATGAATTTAGGGGATGTACTGATGCTGTCATGCTCACAGTGGCTCTGTGCTGGTAATCTGAATTTATGTCACTCCCTTGGTTTGAAGCAGTGTCACTGTTATTTCCTGTCCTCTTTGGCTGAATTATCCTTGTTCAGTAAAGCCAAACCAAACCTAGATTTGGTAACTCTGGGTTTCTGTTTCTCAAATTGCTATGTGCCAGAGTAGCTGCATGATTGGGCTGTCATGTAGCTCACATGGGTGGTGATGCTGGGCTGCATCCTTCAGATTCTGTTCCTTGAGAAAAATAACCTAAAACTCCCCAAAACAGCAACAAAAACAACAGAATTTAATGAGCTAGTCGATATGTCAGCTTAATGTTTGATTTTGCAGCCAGAGATAACAGTGACTTCAAAGGCCTTGCACAAGAATATTGCTGCTAACTTTATAATATTAAAGAAAGCTGTAGAAGTATATTTGAATGATGTGAAAGGTGAATTATGCAGAGCCCACTGTCTGAAGTATTGTGTGTTTTTCTGTGCAAAGAGCTCAAGGACTCAAAGATTTCGAGTAGTTGCAAAAAAAAAAAAAAAATAAATCTAAAAGGCCAAAACCATAATGAGCATTTTAGAACTGACCTTTAAGAGGTACTTCTGTACTCTTCGTGCACAGGCTGTTTTGAACATTCAAACCTCTGTTTTAAGTTCTAAAACTGGTACAATAAGGCAGGTCCTGTGATACTATGGTGATAAACAGACACTATGTTTAGTTATAAATTTTTAAAACACCTGAGAACCTGGAACATCAGGCTACAATTCACGAGTAATTTAAAAGTATAACTCTCCCAGGTGCTGAATAATTGCAAAGTAATATTAATGTATTTCTGTGACTCAAGTGAGTCTCTCTGTAATGCTGTGGAGTAATTGTAGGTGCAGGGGATGTGGTTTGACTGATGAGGGAAATTTGTCTGAGCCACTGAGCTGGATGCTCACACGCTGCAAGGTCCACTAGGGATCATGTCTAATCTTGACTGTGCAGATGGTGAGGATTAGGTGTGAAAGGATGTAAAACCCAACTGCAGCTGGGGACAGTGAAGCTCATTATAAATCTATTGAATATTTTGAACTGCTGGGTGAGAGCTGTGTAAAATATGCAGCAAGAGGTGGTGTTTTATTGATTCAATATATGAGTTATTTAAATAAACCTTACTTAAAAGCAAACAACTCTTTGATGAGCATCTGCAGCACCATAAAGCTTGAATATATTTGTTTAACTGATTGGGTTCACCATGGAACCACTGCTTGAGTTTCTTGGGTCTTGGAACTGAATATACACCTTAAAGGCTCTGTGAGAAAGACTGTAACTCAACATATTACAAAACCATTTTCACCCCCTTCTCCTCCACCAATAAACTTGGAAAGAACAGTGGACCCAAAATAAATTAGAAGGTCTGAGTGGTCAATGATGAAAAAAAAAAAAAAAAAACTTCAGCTGTAGATTCAAATTCCTTTATAAAAGATTGAGTATTCATAACTCAATTTTA